>NC_139222.1:173605901-174205901 GCF_055691185.1 Crinia signifera | reverse complement strand
TTGCAGGTGCCGAAAATGGGGGGAGGGGTTGGAGCTGTGAGGAGAGAGTTACAGGAGAGGGTAGCCTGTGGGGGGAGGGGAGGTCGCGGGTGTCACGAATGTTGGGGAGGGTTGGAGCAGTGAGGGGAGAGAGACAGGAGAGGGTAGCCTGTGTGGGGGAGGGGGATCGTGGGTGCTGCAAATGGGGGGGGGGGGGGGTTTGGAGCTGTGATGGGAGGGAGACAAGAGGGTAGCCTGTGTGGGGGAGGGGGATTGTGGGTGCCACAATTGGGGAGGGGTTTGGAGGTGTGAGGGTGAGAGAGAGAGAGAGAGACAGGAGAAGGAAGACTGTGTGGGAGAGGGGGGGGTGACAGATGGCGCAAATGGGGGAGGTTGGAGCTGTTGTGAGGGCATTGGGGCTTTGGGAAGGACAGGGCCGAGAGCGGGGGGGAGCAGGTACTAATTACCCGAGCCCCTCCTTTCCCCCTCCGTCCCTCCCAGGCAGCAACAGCAGCAAACACTTCTACAGCATGTGCTGTGCTGACAGCAGGCTCAGCATGAGCGTCTCACTGACAGCGTGTCAGTGTAAGCACAGCACATGCTGTAGATGTGTGCTGCTGCTGCTACTGAGTTTAGAGTTTTTAGAGGTTTCTTTCTCCCCCTCTAAACATTTTGGGGGCGTGACCTTGCGCAGGGGGTGGCCACACCTCTCACACTTAGGCCACTCCCCTAAAATTTTACCTGGGCCTGGCTTTTCTCTCGGCTGCCCTGGGGAGGGAAAGAAAAGAGGACACTTAGAGAGGAGAGGATCAAGAGAAAGAGGGCAGTCACTTACTGTGCATGGCCATGTTTCATTCTGCCTGGGTGCTGGACAGCGACTGGAGGAGCTATGACAGGTCACACAGCACTCAGCAGCCCTGTTCGTAGCTACTATTTAGATTTGGGTGGGTTATTTTGTGCAGGGAAAATACTGGCTGTTTTAGTCTTACACTGCAATATAGATATCACTTTGAAGTAAAACCCCTCCCCTGGTCCGTTTTTGTCCATGTGAGAAGGAATTTGCCTTTGCAAGTGAACCAGAATAAGGGCCCTAATACAGTAATGAAACAAAGAGAAAGAGAAATCAACATCCTCTGTAAATATTTCACTTTGGAAACATTTATATGCAGTGGCGTAACTTGTGTAAGGGAGCCCCCGCTGCCGCTTGGGGAGCGATCGGCAGCAGGGTCTGTGTGGGTGCCGGGCACAGGGTCTGTGCACCACTGCTGGCTGTATTATCACTTCCCCTGCAATCCCCCCCCCCACCTCCTTGCCATTGCTCCTAGCTCACAGCAGGCTAGGAAAGGGGGAAACCATTTTGGCTGGGGGGAGCCAAATTTACACCACTGTTTATTTGCAAACTAGCGAATGAATAGTGTACGCTCAGTGTGCCCTAAAAAGTAAAGTAAATCTAACATCTGGATGCAAAGACATTAAACTTGTATAATCATGAACTTCTGCACTGAGCATGAGCTGGCTGCCCAACATAGCTGCTCTGTACTGTACAACCCAGGAGGGCACTCACTAATCTGGTAGAATGTGCTTTCACATTATCAGGAACAGACTGCCCCATCCCAATGTAAGCCTGTTGAGCCAAAAGTAATCAATCTACTAATCATTTGCAGATCAGCCTCTAGTGGGCATCATAGAGATAATAATAATATCCTACATATAATATCCAACAAGTGAAGATATTCCTCTTGGGGCCTGATTCAATACGGCGCACAAATAGACAAAAATTATAGGTCGCGCCAGACTGCAGTTAAAGTAGTGGCGGACCATTATGGTGATGGTGATGCAGTATTTTCGGGACACAATCTAGACAATGCAGCTGCTGTAACCCTAAACATGGGCAGAATGTACCTGGCTTTGTAGCCGAGGCAGTCGGTAATGTATGAGCTCTCCAATGTACTGTATGGCGAAGCGCTTGCACAATATTTGGAAAATAATGGGCAGAACCTAATGTAAGGGGCAGCCTTGCCTGTACTGGGCTGCCCCCTGCAGCCTGCCGACACAGGTTGTAGTTGTGTGAATATTAGCAAAACTATAACCCAAGCTGAATTAGGCCCTTAAAGGTACCAGAATTGCAATATCTAAATTTAAGTGAAACTCTATTATCGCCTTAGATTGAAAAGTGTTTTGTTCAAATAGAAGCCCTATTCCAACAAAAATTAGAAATCTGTGAGTCTCAACCCAGAGCTTGCCTATACCAATAGGAAACATTTTTTTATTGTTTAGAAACTTTGGTGTCTATTTACAAAGCTGAGGAGAGAGCCTAATTCAGACTTGATCACAAGACAAATTTGTTCTCAAAATGGGCAAAACCAAGTGCACTGCGGTTGAGGCAGATATAATATGTGCAGAGAGAGTTAGATTTGGGTGGGGTGTATTCAAGCTGAAATCGAAATTGCATTGTTAAAACAAAGTAGCCAATATTTACCCTGCACAGAAACAATGGGGGAAATTTACCAATATGAAAAACCTAGTTTTTCGTATTGGTTGTTTCCCTACGACTGCATACGACTGTTTAAGTCGTATGCAAAGTCGTGTTCCGGAGGGGGATTTACAAAGCAGTCAGATACGACTGCTTTGTAACCCTCCGATGGTGTAATGATTCGTATTAGCGGCCGTATATACGGCTGCTAATACGAATTATTTCTAGCAGTCTGCACGGATCAAGTCAGATCCGTGCAGGCTGCAAGGTGTAAAAAAAAATAGAAAAATAAATAAATAAAAAAAAAACCGGCGTGGGGTCCCCCCCACAGCCATAACCAGCACCAGGCTGAAGGAGCCGGGGCCGGTAATTAAAAATCAGGGAACCCGACAAATAGGGGTTCCCCGATTTTTAACAACCAGCCCCAGGCTCCAGGTCCGGGGCTGGTTCCCAAAATACGGGGGACAAAATGAGTAGGGGTCCCCCGTATTTTAAGAACCAGCCCCAGGCACAACCAGCCGGCAGGGTAATGTCACAGCCGGGGGACACTTATAATATAAGGTCCCGCGGCCAAAACATTCTCCCTACCGACCAGTCAGCCTGGCCAGGGGCCCTGGGGGAGTGGGGACCCCCCCAATAAAGGGGTCCCCCCCCTCCAGGACTTACCTGACCAGGCTGAAGCCTGGTGCTGTCCTCGATGCCCCTGGGCGGTGGGCATCGAGCTGATAAATGTTGTAAAAAATAGATAAACCATTGTTTTTTACTGTGGCACTACAAGTGCCAGCAAGCCTCCCCAGCAAGCTGGGACTTGGAGAACCACAAGTCCCAGCCTGCTGGGCATTAAAGGGCCCGCTGGCACTTGTAGTTCTACAGTTAAAAAAATAGTGCACAAAACACACTGATACACTTTTAAAATAAAACTTTATTACACACAAAGCCCACACATACTAATACTTACCTATCTTCTCTCCGTAGGTAGCCCTGATGTCCTGTGTCGGCGTCTTCTGGTCCTGTGTCGTCTTCTTCCTCCATGTCGACGTCGCTGTCGGCGATGGTGTCCCCGTCCGGATCCGACGAAATCCATTTGGGAAGCTGTGGAAGGAAACCATACTCACCTGTCCCAGCGCGACGTAGTCCAGGTAAGGGTCTTTGCAAAAAAATAAACCGAAAACCCCGAAACCAAACCGGACTGACGGAGACGCACGGTGTTTACATCGTGCGGCTCCGCCTCCCGAATGCCGCTATTGGCCGCCTTGGCCAATCAGGAGCCGCTAGGCCGCAAGGCGGCCAATAGCGGCATTCGGGAGGCGGAGCCGCACGATGTAAACAAACACACGTGCGTCTCCGTCAGTCCGGTTTGGTTTCGGGGTTTTCGGTTTATTTTTTTGCAAAGACCCTTACCTGGACTACGTCGCGCTGGGACAGGTGAGTATGGTTTCCTTCCACAGCTTCCCAAATGGATTTCGTCGGATCCGGACGGGGACACCATCGCCGACAGCGACGTCGACATGGAGGAAGAAAACGACACAGGACCAGAAGACGCCGACACAGGACCAGGGCGACCTATGGGAAGAAGATAGGTAAGTATTAGTATGTGTGGGCTTTGTGTGTAATAAAGTTTTATTTTAAAAGTGTGTCAGTGTGTTTTGTGCACTATTTTTTTAACTGTAGAACTACAAGTGCCAGCGGGCCCTTTAATGCCCAGCAGGCTGGGACTTGTGGTTCTCCAAGTCCCAGCTTGCTGGCACTTGTAGTGCCACAGTAAAAAACAATAGGTTCATCTTTTTTTTACAACATTTATCAGCTCGATGCCCACCGCCCAGGGGCATCGAGGACAGCACCAGGCTTCAGCCTGGTCAGGTAAGTCCTGGAGGGGGGGGGACCCCTTCATTGGGGGGGTCCCCACTCCCCCAGGGCCCCTGGCCAGGCTGACTGGTCGGTAGGGAGAATGTTTTGGCCGCGGGACCTTATATTATAAGTGTCCCCCGGCTGTGACATTACCCTGCCGGCTGGTTGTGCCTGGGGCTGGTTCTTAAAATACGGGGGACCCCTACTCATTTTGTCCCCCGTATTTTGGGAACCAGCCCCGGACCTGGAGCCTGGGGCTGGTTGTTAAAAATCGGGGAACCCCTATTTGTCGGGCTCCCTGATTTTTAATTACCGGCCCCGGCTCCTTCAGCCTGGTGCTGGTTTCGGCTGTGGGGGGGACCCCACGCCGTTTTTTTTATTTATTTATTTATTTTTTCTATTTTTTTTACACTGCAGCCTGCACGGATCTGACTGATCCGTGCAGGCTAAAACGCAAATAGAACAGGAAAATGGTGTTCTATTTTCCTGTCGTATTTGCGTGGGTGTTTCACACCACTAAGCAGCCGTATTGTCAGTACGGCTGCTTAGTAAATCAGAAACCACCATTCTTTTGAATGGTGATTTCTGTCGTATCCTATCGATGGTAGGGCATTCGTATTTGTAACTACAAATACGAATGTTCCATCTTTAGGACTACGAATTGTTGTATTTTTGGGATTGTAAATCCCGAAAATACAAATTCGTAAAAAAAAGGTGTATTTCTCCCTACGAATACACCTTTTTTCTACGAATCCATTTTGGTAAATGTCCCCCAATATATCTTGCCCAGTCACAAAAAAAAAGTCACTAAATAATATTTTAAAATTGCCAAGGCACACCTTGAGATCCCCACGGGGCAAAACACTTTGGCCCCCACAGGAAAAAAAACAAACCTATTGGTCCCCATATAAAAAACAATCACACTGGCCCTCACAGGTAACAAAAATAAAATACATTGGCCCTTTACATGAAAAGAAGAGACCAGTAAATAACAGTTGAACTGGTGGTGGCTGTAAACTGGTTTGGGCATCTCTAGATCTGGGGGCACACTTGAGATAAGCTCAAGGCACACTAGTGTGCCATGGCACAGTGGTTGAAAAACACTGATGAAGAGGTTTGCATGCAAGCAATTTATTTGATTATTTCCAAATAGATCTTATGCACCAAGGATAGAGCAAGTGCATAATGATGATGCTAGTTGTGCGAGTAAGTGCCTCTGCATGCACCTCTCCATGCTAGCATATATCTGCATGCACCTCTCCATGCTAGCATATATCTGTATGCACCTCTCCATGCTAGCATATATCTGCATGCACCTCTCCATGCTAGCATATATCTGTATGCACCTCTTCATGCTAGCATATATCTGCATGCACCTCTCCATGCTAGCATATATCTGCATGCACCTCTCCATGCTAGCATATATCTGCATGCACCTCTCCATGCTAGCATATATCTGCATGCACTTCTCCATATTAGCATATATCTGCATGCACCTCTCCATGCTAGTATTTATCGGCATGCACCTCTCCATGCTAGCATATATCGGCATGCACCTCTCCATGCTAGCATATATCTGCATGCAGCTCTCCATGCTAGCATATATCTGCATGCAGCTCTCCATGCTAGCATATATCTGCATGCACCTCTCCATGCTAGCATATATCTGCATGAAGGGCTTGATTCAGGGTAGTTAACAAAGCAAAAAGCTAGCAACTGGGAAAAAGCACGTTGGGAGATTTGAGTGGTTTCTGTTCAAACCGAAATCTAAATTGCAGTGCAAAAATAAAGCTGTATAATATTTGTAGGCTACAAGCAAAAGCATCAGTATTTTCCCTCCACAGAAAAAAATATATACTCTATTTGCAAACTAAATGTGTATGATATACAGTGTAAATCCCTCCACACACTAACATACATACAGAGTCACTCTTCAGTAATGCTGCTTGCTTAAACTCTGACCTCATGTTGCTGGTTTGTAACCCACTGACAGCATCAAATTAACCATGAATGTGACCCGCTTATATTAAGAGAGTAGTCAGTGAATGTAATCTGTCAGCTGCTCCTTGTATCACACAGGACATGTTATCCAATGTGCTAACTGACTCACATCTCTGCTGTAACACTAACAGCCAGCGATGGTGGGACTGTAATTATACTCACGCATAAGTATACACTACCTAACTGTACACACTGGCATCACAAGCCGACTGTGGGAAGGGCATACTTGCCTACTATTGAAAACTAGTTTCAGGGAGATTATAGTTGGTAATATAATTTTGCACAGCGCCCCATTGAGGGGGCGTGTCATGCTCCACCCAAAGGGCGTGTCTAGTTCCATATATGGAGAGATTGTGAAAAGATATTGTGAACGTGGCACCTAGAAGTGTGAGTGTGTACTGCTACATATGAGAGAAATCTTTTAAAATGACTTATATCTAAATGTAGATGAGCCACAAAGCAGTTAGTCAGAGCTACTATACTTGGTAAAGTGATGGGAAATGGTGCTGATGATTCAATGTAAATGTATCTGTCTCTCATTACTTTTTTCTCCAAAAATGTAACAGTGTAATGTGGGCTAGGTGAAATTAAGGAGATTGCTAGACTGAAGAGGGAGAGAGGGAGATTGCTCTTATTTCAGGGAGTCTCCTGCATAATGCAGGAGGGTAGGCAACTATGGGGAAGGGGGTTCCGCACCCAGGTGTCACTCTTGGAAGGAGTGAAAAAAGTGCCATCTCTTCTGCAGTGACAGGAAGTGGAGTTTGATATTCTCCTGTCACAGATGAAGAGCCAGTCACACACCCAGCCCCATCTCTGGGGGCAGCCATAAAGGGGAGTGTGACCACATGGAGAAGCTGTATCAGCAAACATAATTGCGCTGATACTGCTTCTCCCCCATAGCAAATAGACATGGTAAGAAGAGAGGAAACAACACCCCAAATTATCATTAGATAAGGGAAGAGACCACTTTTAAAAGCCCCACATGTAGCTAGTATACGGAGGGTCACTGCAGAGGAAGAATGGATAATATAAATATAAAAATATAACCAATCCCTTCTCCTCCTCACATTCTGTACCACCCCACTTTGCCTGCTGCTCATTACCATTTTGCTCCTCGCTCTGTTCCCCCACACTGCACTTTGGCAGGTATTCAATGCTGTGGGCGAGCGGCGACAGCGAGCAGGACTTCCTGCTCGCTGTCACCACTCACCCTGTCAGTATTCAACGCACCCCCCCTCATACGCCAATTCCCCCTCGCTCCATTTTTTTTTGGGGGGGGGGGGGGTGGGAATTGGTGTATGCGGCTCCAGAAGCAGCGAGACTCACGGCTAAATACAGCGAGTTTTCTGTATTAGCCGCGGGTCTCGCTGTTTTGGGGAATTCTCGCCTTCCTGTGACGGCGAGATTTTCCCCAGAAGGTTGAATAGAGTGAGTGGCCGGCGCGGGGTTAAACAGCGAGGATCGCTGGTTTTCTGCAATCCTCGCTGCTTAACCCCCTCGCCGGCCGCATTGAATACCTGCCTTTATGACATGCCCCCCCGTAGTGCCATATACATAAAGCCCCCCGCATTGCCATAAACATTATGCCCACATAGAGCCGTATACATGATTGCCCCTGTAGAACTATACACATAATGCCCCTCATAATTCCATATACACAATCCCCCCAGTAGTGCCATAAACATAATGCCCCTGTAGAACCATACACATAATGCTACCCTTAGTACCATATACATAATGCCCCTGTAGACCCATTTATATAATGCCCCCAGTAATATTTACCACCTGTGCTGCCATTGCGGCTCCTGCTGCTGCCTTCTGTACCTTCCATCTCTGTGGGGAGGAGAGTGAAGATCACACTTCTCCCACCCCTCACTGATTCTGGCCGCCATTTTAAATATGACACCAGGTTGTGAGCCAATCAAAGCTTGCAGTCTTGGATCCAATCGCTAACTGCATCAGTCAGTCCACGAGCTCTGATAGGCTGGCTGCCAGCAGCAACACATTTGAAATGTTTGGTAGGCTGGCAGGTGATCGGCAAAAAGAAGCCATACAGATAGAGTATAAGGACCCTAATTTAGCATGGATTGCTAATCTGATAAATTGCAGTTGATTGCGAGTGGAAAGCCCAGACAGAAAGAGAAAACGGCAAGTACTAAATTCCAAAAGGCATTGCAGATCGCTCTGGACTTGCAGATCCATATGCAAATCCTGAAACATCAAAGACACTTTGCCATCTGAGCAAATGTAAATACGTCTAATGCTGCCACTAATCTGTGACTGAGACAGGCAGGACCTGGTTAGCAGTGATGTCAGTGTGATGTAATTTTTTATGACACACCCAAAAAACATCAGGTTTCCACCTAGAAACGCCGGCTTCCTATCATTCAAACGGCAGCTACATTGCCTCTATGATCTATACGCATTTCAGTCGCTACATTATTTTTCATTGCGCATGTGCAATGTTAATGTTATACATGCGCAGTTGTTAGTTAATCACTGAATTTCTCCTAAAATCCATATATTTTAGAAAAATAGACGGGAAATGCTGTATAACCCCTGTGCCCCCCAATAACTATTTATTTACAGTTTCTTATATAGCGCAGCAGATTCCGTTGCGCTTTACAATAGTAAATAGTGATAAAACAAACTGGGTAACAACAGACAGACTTGGAGGTAGGAGGGCCCTGCTGCAAGCTTACAATCTATAGGGATATAGGGGGGAAACACAAGGACAGGCACCAGTAATAGCATAGCAGTCCCACCAAGTTACAAGTCCAGAAGGGAAGCTATATAATACATAAGTGCCTCAGAGGGTTATGCATGTAGTACTTAAATATGATAGGCTTGCCTGAAGAGGTGAGTTTTCAAGGAACGTTTGAAAGTTTGGAGGCTAGTGGAGAGTCTTATTGTGCGTGGAAGGGCATACCATAGGATGGGAGCAGCCCGATGAAAGTCCTGTAATAGTGAATGGGAGCTAGTGATCCGTACAGAAGAGAGACGCAAATCTTGTGCAGAGTGGAGTGGTCGAGATGATTTTGTGATAAGTAGAGAGATATATGCTGGTGCAGTATGGTTAATAGCTTTATATGCGAGTAGAAGTGTTTTATATTGAATACGGTAAGATACAGGCAACCAATGGAGGGACTGGCAGAGCGGATCAGCAGACGATGAGCATCTTGCAAGGAAGATCAGCCTAGCAGCAGCATTTAAAATGGATTGTAGTGGTGAGAGTCTGTTCTTGGGAAGACCAGTTAGGAGACTATTGCAATAATCAATGCGGGATATAATGAGTGCCTGGGTAAGAGATTTTGTAGTGTCTTGTGTGAGATACGGTCGTATTCTGGATATGTTTTTTAGATGCATGTAACATGATTTGGAGACAGATTGAATGTGGGGAAGAAATGACAAGTCAGAGTCGAGGATGACCCCTAAGCAACAAGCTTGTGGGGTAGGGTAGATATTCGAGTTGTCAACAGTGATGGAGATATCGGGATGGTAACTTTTCTTAGTTGGCGGGAATATAAGTAATTCTGTTTTGGAAATAATGAGTTTGAGTTGGCGAGAAGACATCTAAAATGAGATGGCAGAGAGACATTCAGAGACTCTGCCCAAATTCACTGGTGACAACTCTGGGGTTGATAGATAGATTTGAGTATCATCTGCATATAAGTGATACTGAAATTCGAAAGAGCTGATTAGTTTGCCAAGTGAGGAGGTATAGATTGAGAAAAGCAGAGGACCTAAGACTGAGCCTTGCGGAACTCCGACTGACAGAGGTAGTGAAGAGGAAGTAGAGTCAGAGAAGCGAACAGTGAAAGAGCGATCAGATAGGTAAGATGTGAACCAGGAAATGGCTGTATCATTGAGACCTAGGGAGTGTAGTGTTTGTAAGAGGAGAGTGTGATGTTACGGTTCTCGCCTGGGCTCTGGGTGATACGACAGCTGGCAGGAGGAAAAAGGTCAGGCGTGAGCCCGCAGCTGGGACCGCTGTTTAGAACGGCCACAGCGAAACCTACACTGACTCTGTTGAGTCCCCCGGGCAGATGGAATACCCCTGCGGTAGTGCTAGGCTTCGCCTGTAGCCGCCGCGTTCGAAGGAGCCGGTTAAGCCTGCTCCGACCCCGATGCAGCCAGGTGTTAGGTAATGACAAGGGGTGAGCAATCGCCAGGGGGTAGCTCAAAAGGATGATCTGGCTAAAGGACCTAGCTGGAAAAAGACCCCTGACTACCGGCACCAGGCCAAGGACGGGAGTTGCGACCCAGTCGCAGACACAAGAGATACAATAGGGAATCTCGGAACAGGGGCACACCAAGGCAAGTGATTCCCCAAAACCGGTTGCAGATGGAAAGGGAAACACCCCTGCCTGATGGAAGCTAGGGTGACAGACAAAAACAAAACAGGAGGAACAGCTGGAAAAATGACACAAAGGAATAACGACAGACCCACAGCGGGGAACAGCCACGGCGGGCAAATGAATAATAAAAGATAGAACCACCAGGCTCCAAAGGAGCACTTACGTGACCCACAGGGAGAAGAGGGAAGTGGATCAGGCGCAGGCTCAGGCCCAGGACTGGATGACACACCAAGCAGACTTGGAAGCAGGAAACCAGGAGAGCCCTGGAATTTCCAAAGGTGAACAGCAGGAACCAGAAAGCTCCGGGGTCCGGGTATACAGGCTGATGCTACAGTGAGCAATGAGCTGCAGAGGATAAATCCTGAGATCCACACAGCAGACGGAACAGGGAACCAGGTAGCGAAGCTGAGAGCTGACAGAGAGTTCTCTCCAAGGGAATCAGGAACTAAACATAGGTTAACAGAAAGCTATCACTGGCAGAGTACTGCAGGTGAGCCTGCCCTATAAAGGGCTCAGGTGATTAATTGCACCTGAAGATTCAGGGAGCTCCCAGACTAGTGCTTGATTAGCTTAATATCTCACAGCCTAGTGAATAAACTAAGCTCCCAGAACACAAAGCTGTAATGGCAACAGACCTGCCACTGGAGGTCACCAGTGAGTCAAAATGCCAAACAGAAACTGACAGAAAACAACACAGACTGGTTCCTGACAGTACCCCCCCCTTGAGGAGGGGTCAACAGACCCCAAAATCCAGACCTCCAAAAATTAAATGTATCTGGATTCTGGATAACGGGGCAAAGGCAACAGAAAGGTGAACACAAGCTAAAACCACGGCTTGTCTCAGTGCCCCCCCTAGAGGGTGACCACAGGGCACAACCAAAAAGACAAACAAGATGATCCAGGAAAGCGGAAAAAGATTAATGCTTCTTCTTTTTCTTTTTCCTAGATTTTGATGGAATCAGCAGTTTAAGGCCCCACACATTATCAGATCTGATGGTACCTTCTATCAAATCACAGCTATGGGTTACCAAATCAGTAACAGAGTTGAAGTCTCGATCTGAGGAGATCCTGAGAGTCTTTTTAACAGATGGAATCTCAGAAAGGGAAGAATGTCTTAATTGGCCATAGGCAGAACTCTTATTGGATTCCCCAGACCCAGAATTACAGGTACCCGATGTGTCCAAAAATTTTTTGTCAGGAGTCAGTGAGACAAAACCAAAAGCTAAACTCCTGGATTCCGGACCAAGCGATGAGGCGGAAGAATGAACAAACAGAGACTGTGAGTCTCCAGAAGCCAGGTCCTTAAGCCCCTGGCTTATGCTGGGCACCACATTTCCAGGAGCTGGTGGAACCCTATCCTTCTTTTTGGGACTGAACTTCTTAATAACTGCATCACAGAAAGAAGATAGATCTCGAATACAAGGGTCACCAGAATTGATCCGCTCGTAGGCCCATGTCTGAGGTCTACCCCTAAAGGCCGAAATGAGGAGGTATATAATATTAGTCCAAGTGACCCCTGAAGATGGTCCTGATTCAAAAAGGGAAGTATAGTGTTTAACCAGGGCACTAAAATGGGCAAGATCTCCATCAAATACGATGGACGTAGGGACATCCATCTCTGGAACCTCAGAACTGGTATTCTCTATGGGAACGACCCCACTAGAAGTTAAAACTCCAGAAGTCTCCCTAGAAGCTGGAATGACCGAGACCCCAACTTGGTTTATAGCTCTCAAGTCCTTTGCTGAGGCTGTGGTCTTTGGGACCTCAGACAGGGATATGGCCACCCTTTCCGGGGACACAGCTTCAATAATATCACTTGAGGCTAGATGGACTGAGCCCCCATCAGGGACCAGACTGACAGAGTCCCCTTCTGGGACTGAACAGACTTGCCCACCTTCTGGGGCGACACAGACTTGACCCCTTTCCGGGGCGAAACAAACTTGACCCCCTTCCGGGGTGAAACAAACTTGACCCCCTTCCGGGGTGAAACAAACTTGACCCCCTTCCGGGGTGAAACAAACTTGACCCCCTTCCGGGGTGAAACAAACTTGACCCCCTTCCGGGGTGAAACAAACTTTTGGGCCTCCACTCGGGGCTACGGCCTTTGGGCCCCCACTCGTGGCTACGGCCTTTGGGCCCCCACTCGTGGCTACGGCCTTTGGGTCCCCACTCGGGGCTACGGCCTTTGGGCCCCCACTCGGGGCTACGGCCATTGGGCTGAACACTTTCCGCACGGTTTTTAGGAAACCCGGAAGATCCCTTAGGATGGGATCGTCAGCCTCTATGAGAGGTTTAACCCACTCCAAAGCTCTTCCTCTAAAGCATGATAAGAGATAACGGACAGCAGAAGTAGGAGTTATCTTCATATTATGTGAGAAGTCCATTTTAGCGAGGAATTGCTGAGCAATTGGTCGGAGCTGGGCCAAATCTCCATCGAAGTATGGAGTGTTAGGAGTATCATCAGACATGCCCGACAGGCCTTGGGCATCAAATTGGCTCGACTGACCTCGAGCACCACAAACGTTCAATGAGCCCCAAGCGCCCTTGCCGCTAGATGAGCCCCCGGCATCGGACTCGCCTAAGGAGACCGGGACTCCTGGATCCACAACCTCAGAGGCAACTCCGATAACCCCAAGATCGGGGAAGATGTCACTAGAAATCCCGGCTGAGACTGATGTCAGGGATTCTTTTTTCGGAGTTATGCCTCCCAAGGCCTCATCAGGAGCAATGACCTCCATAACTCCATGTGGGGTTAAGTTCCCCAAGACCCTCTTAGGGGTGACGGCTTCAAGGACCCCCTCTGGGATTATGCCGCTTGAAGCCCCTTTTGAGGGAAAAACCTGATACTCCTCTACGGGACTTAACAGTTCCAATGTTGAAAGAACGTTGATCTCCCTGACTGGAAGATTAGCATCCAACGTCTTTCTGTCTGGAATCTTTGTGGATGAATTCCACATTCCCGTTTGATTCCGTACCTCAATATGGGGCGCTCTAGTCTTAGGACCCCAGTTGTAAGTCGAAGCGCTACGTATGTGGGGTGTGTGGTCAAGCTCCTCCTGCTTAGAGGAGACAGGCATAGATGTAATCTCCTGATACCACTTAGATTGAGGAAAATCCTTCCCAGTACCACCACCAGGTCTGCGCAATTCGCAATACTGGAGAAAGTGGCCTGATTCCCCACAATATAGACATAGGTTAAAATCTTTACGCCGTCGCCGCTCTTCTGGTGTGAGCCTTGGCCGTAAAAAACTTCTATGTCCCTTCTGAATCTCCTGATCTGAAGTTTGACTGACTAACCCTTTAGCCAGGGTCTCCTTAGGAGCTGGTTGAGCCCCAACAACCTCAGACAGGTCCAGGAAAATTTGGGTTAACAGATCTTGCAATCGCAGAAATGACTGCTGCAAACCCTTAACCCGCTCAGGTTTTATGGCTGTAAAGGCAGTATTTAAGGCTATCAAGGAAGCTTGCAAGGCCTGCATAATTAAGTACAGCAATGAAACAAACACCAGACCACCTGGGAAAAACTGAATAAAGCAAAACCCTGTAACGGGCAAAATGCGGGAAGAAAAAAAAAAAAAAAAAAATCGGTACTTATGTAGTATCTGGGCTGCCGATTTTGTGATTGTATGCCTTACCTTAAGGCATACAATCAGATGCGATGCGATGCTGCATAGGATTCAATGTTAAGAAGGTCCTGTTCATTTCCCCACTATCCAAGTGGGCATAGAGTTGATTTTATATAGCGTGGCGAGCGCAGCGAGCCACCGAGCCCGAAGCATGGCGAGCGAACGCATATTTCTTAAAAAGTATTCTGTGTCCCCTCGCGGGGCTCGGTGGCTCGCTACGCTCGCCACAGGTTTATATCCAACTCCATGCCCACTTGGATAGTGGGGAAAGGAAAAGGACCCCTTTTTCCCATTGAATTCTATGTTAAAATGGACTCAGACAATTTTAACATTGAATCCTATGGAAAAATCTTGACCATCGCATCGCATACGATTTGGTCGCATGCGATGCGATTTCTAAATCGGACGCCCAGATACTACATAAGTACCAAAAAATCTTAATATGGACAAATCTAAGTCCCGCAACCAATCAAAAACACCCAAATCACCTTGAAGCAAAAATTTTATATATGCATGTATACCTATGACTACTGTGAACACATGCATATATCGGTATGGCCAGTGATAATGTTACGGTTCTCGCCTGGGCTCTGGGTGATACGACAGCTGGCAGGAGGAAAAAGGTCAGGCGTGAGCCCGCAGCTGGGACCGCTGTTTAGAACGGCCACAGCGAAACCTACACTGACTCTGTTGAGTCCCCCGGGCAGATGGAATACCCCTGCGGTAGTGCTAGGCTTCGCCTGTAGCCGCCGCGTTCGAAGGAGCCGGTTAAGCCTGCTCCGACCCCGATGCAGCCAGGTGTTAGGTAATGACAAGGGGTGAGCAATCGCCAGGGGGTAGCTCAAAAGGATGATCTGGCTAAAGGACCTAGCTGGAAAAAGACCCCTGACTACCGGCACCAGGCCAAGGACGGGAGTTGCGACCCAGTCGCAGACACAAGAGATACAATAGGGAATCTCGGAACAGGGGCACACCAAGGCAAGTGATTCCCCAAAACCGGTTGCAGATGGAAAGGGAAACACCCCTGCCTGATGGAAGCTAGGGTGACAGACAAAAACAAAACAGGAGGAACAGCTGGAAAAATGACACAAAGGAATAACGACGGACCCACAGCGGGGAACAGCCACGGCGGGCAAATGAATAATAAAAGATAGAACCACCAGGCTCCAAAGGAGCACTTACGTGACCCACAGGGAGAAGAGGGAAGTGGATCAGGCGCAGGCTCAGGCCCAGGACTGGATGACACACCAAGCAGACTTGGAAGCAGGAAACCAGGAGAGCCCTGGAATTTCCAAAGGTGAACAGCAGGAACCAGAAAGCTCCGGGGTCCGGGTATACAGGCTGATGCTACAGTGAGCAATGAGCTGCAGAGGATAAATCCTGAGATCCACACAGCAGACGGAACAGGGAACCAGGTAGCGAAGCTGAGAGCTGACAGAGAGTTCTCTCCAAGGGAATCAGGAACTAAACATAGGTTAACAGAAAGCTATCACTGGCAGAGTACTGCAGGTGAGCCTGCCCTATAAAGGGCTCAGGTGATTAATTGCACCTGAAGATTCAGGGAGCTCCCAGACTAGTGCTTGATTAGCTTAATATCTCACAGCCTAGTGAATAAACTAAGCTCCCAGAACACAAAGCTGTAATGGCAACAGACCTGCCACTGGAGGTCACCAGTGAGTCAAAATGCCAAACAGAAACTGACAGAAAACAACACAGACTGGTTCCTGACATGTGATCCACAGTGTCAAACGCAGAAGAAAGATCTAGAAGAATAAGCAGTGAGTAGTGGCCTTTAGACTTAGCAGTTACCAGATCATTCACCACTTTAGTCAGTGCTGTCTCAGTGGAGTGTTGAGAGCAAAAGCCTGACTGAAGCGGGTCTAAAAGGGCGTGATAGTTAAGAAAGTTTGTGAGGCGAGAGTAGACAAGCCTCTCTAGTAGCTTGGAGAGGCATGGGAGCTGAGAGATAGGACGATAGTTGTAGGTTGGAAGTTTCCAATTAGCCTAATTAGTTATTAGCCTAATTAGTTAGTTACTCACCCTCTGCAGCGCTGCCTCATTTGTTCTCTATTCCAGCATCCAGAGTTACAGAAAGACCGCTTCAAGGGATCGGCCAGGCACAGGACAACTATGTACTACCCTTGAACCCCATCCCCGCACACTACACTACCTCTGCATACATTTTCTTAATTTGATACCTCAGGTTTCGGGAGCCCACGTACCAGTGGTAATCCAAAACTGGTTGCGTCCTCTGCATCATTTTTTCCATGGATAACCTAGCGGTTATTTCAATATGCCCCTTGGTAACAGGTGTTGGTAACTGGAGATGTGGCTTGGGCGTCACATATGTATGTGCCTTTACTGTACTTGAGTTGGGAGGCCAATTCGGGCCATTTTTTTAATACCAGCATTCGGGATTGAAAACCTGTCAATTCTGGTATCCCGGGATTGGCCTCCTGACATTGCTCTGGAAGCAGTCCTTCAGCAGGTCAGCAGGTGTGTGTGTGTGTGTGTGTGTGTGTGTGTGTGTGTGGGGGGGGTTTGCACAGCGTGACCTCTAACATCACGATGCGGAGCCATACAACATGCTTGCTGGGCAACGCCTGAGCTGAGCAATGCTGATTCTTAGTGCTGCCTGACAGAAAAGGGTTCAAAATGTGCAAAAAACATTTCTATTCCGAAACCCCGGAATTGGAAGCTCTAATTTCAGGTTTCACATCCTGCCTGAAGATGCCCTAATCCCTGTGATACAAGTTACAAGTGTACTTAAACAAATCACCACTCTACAGTATGTATACGAGGGGTTCAAATGTTACTTCTATGGACCTCTATGTGCAGGGTAAATCAGAACCAATGTTTCTTTAAGAAAAAGGAGCCCAACATTCATTTCACATACTAGTCTGGATATTACCTTAAGCACAGAAACAGTGGCACACATTTTTGCTTGTCCCAATGGGCCCAATATAGCAGTGTGTATGATCTCAAAATCTCGTATGCCTAATAATAAAATTGTCAGACAAGTTAATAAATGGTGTGGACACATAGCAAATTACAGCAGATGCACGCAGTCATTTTCATACTTTGATAACAGGCAGAAATGATGTTGGAAGAGATTGTCTCAGAACAGTCACATCCTGTTCTGACCCTGTCTGCCTGGAATATTACCGCAAATAAATCAATCAGCCCATCCACCAGGTGCCTGTGTCTGAGGGTTGGGTATTTCCACGTCAACTGGTATCGAAGCCAGTCCTTTTACAGTATGTCCAGTAAATTCTGCTGTTCTTTTTATCTTACCAATATATGTTTTATGAGTTATGAATGAAAGAATCGGAAACCGCAAGTCCCCATAAAGTAAACTACCTTTTGCGATTGAATCTCACGTTCTAAACTATATGATTTTATTTACAGCCTATTAAGCGCTCAATGTTTTTGCTGCAGTCAGTCAGATCTATTTACATAATACAGATTTTTTTTTTATTAAATAATAATTTGGGGGATTGCACACTGTATGATGCCTAGGCAGTTCGGTTGATAAAGTTTGTAAAGTAAATTGTTGCACATTCTGTCTGCGTATGAATCAGCAATGTTAAAAAAAAAAGCATAGGACCTTATTCTAATTGATTTGATTCTCCAATCTTTTGCACGGAGGACTGATAGTTTGCGCCCTACACAGCGGGCGGGGAGGCAGAGAAGGGCTGGGGGCGTGGGGCAGCCTCATTAGCATATGGGAACGCCCAGCATTTCCTGGCATGACAATGCTGGGCGTTCTTATGCTAATAAGGCTGTGACGTGGGTGCAGGGGATGGGCAACTGACATCACTGGATGTCAGCTGCCCGCCCTGTCCTCGTAAAGGGCACCCACAGTTTATAGCGCTAGAGAAATAAACTGCGAGCGCTGGAGAAATCATTCGATGGTCACCGACCATCGAATGATTTCTCCCCGCCTGCGAATGGATGATTATGTAAATCATCCATTCGCAGGCATGCGGGGGTGGCTGGCACTGCGGGGGGCGTCTGATGGACTTGCAAAGGTTGCGAAATTGGAATTTCGCAGGTCCATAGTCCATGGGGTATATCCATAACTTTGGGGGCTCCAAAGTGTAGGTTTGCCACAAGCATCCTTATTATGGCAAAGCTGGCACGCGAGTGTGCCTGCGGAATATGGGGACATTCAGACTTGATCACTGATCTCCTAAATTGCAGAGCCCTGCGATCAGGTATAAGCCGCCCAGCCAGAGTAAAATCCAGCCCTGTACAAGCCTTTGAATTGCTTAGCACCGCTCACCATCTATTGATTTTTTTCACTATGTGCAGTCTGTGCGCAGTCCAAGACCTACTCTGCCAGTGCCACAGAAACAGACTGTTCCGGCTTGGAGCTGACATTACAACACCTGCCTTTTCCCTGACATGGATGGTTAACACCCACAAATGATGGCTTTTTGTCAATCCACTTTGGTAAGGACAGCGATCAAACAAACTAGGATTTAATTGAAGGACAGCCTCGCGCATGTGTACTATGGGAAGTATGCATGTGCAGGCTATCGATAATCACCCAGCTTGCGATTATCGATGCCTGGAGTAATACATTAATAATCATAAAATAAATATAGTGCTTTTGCGCTCTCTTTAATTTATGATTATTTGTGTTATATTTGTTGAGTGATACAGAGTTCGTTTTGGGAGCTGCATTTGACACACTTATTTACTTATTGATTAACTGTGGTTAAATTGTGTGCCCGGTTTTCTTTGTGTGTACTGCTGCAGCATGTGTTTAAATATATCACACGTATTCTATGGTACATCAAATTTACCTGTTTACTGGAGTAATATGTTGCATGGAGGCACGGCATACCACATGCAAGGCAGTAGAGAGCCTGGCCAGCCCAGGTATTACTCAGGGGGCATGGCCTAATCATGGGAGGCATGGCTTAATATCAGGGTTGTCTTCCCTCCCGGAATGGCAGGGAGGCTCCCGAAAATCAAGTACTCCTCCCGGCTCCCCCCAATTGCGGCATCTTCCCCCATACCTCTGGGTTTAAATTTCGCAATCCGCGGGTCTCCGAGGAGGGGGCGGAGCTAAAATTTCCACATTCGCATCATTTTAGCCCCGTAGATCCGTGAATTGGTTTTTTTTACCATCCTGGGGGCGGGGCTTAATGGTGAGGAGACAGAAAAAGTCGGCAACCCTGCTTAATATAAAATATCCTTAATATAAAATACTGTAAAGATAGTACTTTAAGTGCCTCCGGAGCCACAATGAACCACAGCACACAGCTGCTGCAGCTCCGGCTTCCTGGTAATGGGGTTAGGAAAAGGGCCCCCAATGGGTCCCTCTGTCAGACCTGGGCCCAAGTAATTAGTACCCCCTCCCCCTCTCTTGACACCCCTCATCCCATGTGCCTGCCACCAGGCTACATCTGTAGTTCCTTCCACAATCCAGAAAGCAGATCATATTATAACGCATTACACTGTCAGTTTCCTTCAGTTCATTACCAGTTCCCTTACCATTATAACATCCGTTATACACACCTCTCAGTAAAATGTAATGTCAGGCAATTTAGGCTGGGAAATGGATCAGAATCAGTTACTTAGCAGAAAAATCTAGGAAATTGGTATGCAACTTTATAACCATTTTTTAGGCTCCCCTAAGCTTCTGGGCCCCATAGCAATGACATGCCTTACTTTTATTATTACTACTATGAATACTTATATAATTAAACAGTGAAATAAGATTAAGTATAAATATTGTACTATTCAGCATGTTCTAATAAAGGGCCCCACACACAGCATGATATGCAGGCATTTTCTGAGCGATTTTCACAAATCACTCAGAAAATGCCTGAAAACGCATGTAAATCGTTGTGTTTATAGCCCACACAGCGATTTACATGCATGCACCCGCCGTTCTGAATCTGTCCAAGTTCAGAATGGACCCGCCGGTCAATTCAGAGCAGTCGCTCAGAAAGCTCCTGCTCATCTCCCCCATGTGTGGCCGCGGGCAGAGGAGCAGGGCTGTTCTGAGCTGCTGAAGACACCGAACGCCACCATCAAGCCCACAGACAGAGCCGGCCCTAGCCTAAATGATGCCCTAGGCAAGATATTGGATGGTGCCCCTTAGCACCGCCACTAGTCCTGCCTCCGACCCTGCTCCCCTTTCCCAGCACCATCAACCCTCATCATAGCAGTCATCATTTTGGTGCTTCTACCCGCAATATTTTAAATAGAAACAGTGCACACATTCAGTGCGCAGCCCAAACAGGTGACGCACTTCGCCCTCAAGCTTGCAAG
The DNA here is from genome assembly GCF_055691185.1 of Crinia signifera. Taxonomy (NCBI): domain Eukaryota; kingdom Metazoa; phylum Chordata; class Amphibia; order Anura; family Myobatrachidae; genus Crinia; species Crinia signifera. The sequence goes on along the minus strand of NC_139222.1, from coordinate 174,185,328 downwards.
TGGTACAGTCCAAGTAAAGGACTACGTCAGCCATTGTTTACAAACAATGTTCTTGCTGGGAAGGGGCATGGCCACACAATAGTACCCCCAATTTAAATTATGCCACACAGTAGTGCAACTTTATTCACATTATTTCATGCGATGGTGTACCTTATTCCCGTTACAGCACACAGTAGTACCTTATATACATTACTCCTCACATTATTCACATTATACCCTTAGGAAAAAATCCTGAGAAAATATTGTATTTTAAGCACCTCACCTCTGTGTGCTGGGCAGAGGAGAAAAGCTGCAGCTGCTGTCACTTAAGGGGAGGGGGCCCGGGGTCCCCACTGTGCCCTTCCATCAGACTTTGGCCTGGGTAGTTTGTACTCCCTACCCCTTTCTCTCTGCACCCCTGATAATACAACACAGTAATGCCCCTTACACATGACACACATTATTAATGTCCTTATAAACATAATGCCCCTTACTCATTATGCCAACCTTTATTAATGCCCTTCATACACATAATGCCACACATAATGCCCTTTACACATACAGATGGAGCTGGGCTCTTCTTTGCAGGGGATGGCAATGGCGACGCCATCCGCCATCCCCCGCCACCCGCCATCTGTATTTGTGAAAGGGGACGCACGCACATGAGATGCACGCGCTTCCCCTTCCAATGGCTTCCCCCGTGTCCCCGCCGGCTTGTCGGCTGTCACCCGGGGTCCCCACCGCCTCCCCGCACCCCCCTAACCCGGACACTGAGACGCGCGTGCACGTGAGACGCACGTGCGTCTCAGTCAGATGGCGAGCCAGGCTGCTGGCAGATCGCCAGCGGTGACGTTCTGGCGATTCGCCAGCAAAGATGAGCCCGGCCCCATCTGTATGTTGCACACTATTTATGCCCTTATACACATGACACACATAATGTCCGTTACACATATGTTGCACATTATTAATACCCTTATACACATGACACACATAATGCCTGTTACATAAATGTCACACATTATTAATGCATTTATACATGATACATAATGCCCCTTACACATATTCCGAACACTATTGCACAACCAACTTACCCACAGACAGCACTCACACAGCCACTAACACTGTGACCTCTGCCTCTGCTTGGATACAGATGTTTCCTCATACATCTTGAATCAATAGGCCATGCAGCTCCTGGCCAGTTCTGCTAACGTTGGGTGCATTTTTTGCTGAAAATTCGACTTATTTGCATTGTTATGTGATCAGGACACACAAGGAGCATCCGATGATTAAAATGATATGCGTCATGCCTATATTCTGTGTGCGACTGTGGCTGTACCTGCATACGGAATGCTATGTTACAGTGATTTCCATGAATACACTATTTCATATACAGCCTCACTCACCCACAGAATATAGGCATGCTGCATATCATTTTAATCAGCAGAAGCTGATGGTGCCCCTAGGCATTCCAAACGCCCTAGGCAGTTGCCTAGTTTGCCTATGCCTAGGGCCGGCTCTGCCCACAGATGCCGCCTCGCCGATGCCTAACTGCAGTCCGGCTGACGCTGCCTCCTGGTTCGCCGCAACATGCCCGCTCTCTTCACTCAGAGGTTGCTGCTGGAGTGAGAGGACGCAAAGCTGGACTCCGGACTGGGTAAGTATATATACATATTTTCTTTTTGCTCACACTGTGCCACCAACGATACCAGGAGCTGCTATTAACGTCCTGTCCCACTACTTGCTCTGGGGACATGTTGACATCAGGACTTTGTACTTAGAGAGCCCAACAGTTCTCTAAGTAAGTGCCATTAACCTCTGTCATGCTCCATTCATCCAGCCACAAGTCTAAGCTATTTGTTTGCTTACAAGCAGCTGGGTGCAATTTCACGTCTGAGATATCTATGTGAAAGCCACTCTCATTTATTATCCCCACTGTCAGAGACTGCAGTCTCCCACTTTTCCTTCATTTTCCCCTTTTACAAATGCCTGGATTAACTCCTTCCTCAGTATGATGTACTGTCTTCTTAACCTTTAAATTACATGATGTTAGCCCTTATATACAACACACAATGGGCGGTATTCAATGTGAATACTGGCGACGTGCAGCGAATCCTGTTTAGGATTCGCTGCACATTCGCCACTGCTCGCTGCGTTCCGGAGCCTCGCTGGCTCCGGTATTCAACGAGTCAGGGGCTCGCTGCCCCTGACTGGCGAATTTGAGCTCCTGCGGCGGACGCCGCAGGGAGCCTGAGGACGGTGGCAGGCAGGGAGATGGAAGTCTCCCTGCCTGCCCCAGAACGTTTGTGGGGGGGAGGTGGGTTCCCCGGGTGCCAGGCAGCACAGGCTGCCCCCCGGGGGTGCCAGCAGGGGACCGGGTATATTCACTACACCCGATCATGCATATGTAATGATCGGGTGAAGTGAATATATGAATATCTAATGAGCAGCTCGACTCCGCCCCCTGCTGGCTGGTCTGTGTAAAAAAAATAAATTTTTTTTTTTTTTTTTTTTATTAAATATATATTCATGTGCTTACAGCACATGAATACAAATAGCATACCCCTCCTCAGAATAAAATTCCTGATTTTTTTACACCAATTGTAAAAAACAAAACACTTTGTTTTAAAAGTTCACCTTCCACTTCACCATAAAAAGATAGCGATTGCTACTCGGTGAATCATGGCGAAAAAAACCTTGAAATGTATTCGCCATCTGGTCATTGAATAGGGTGATTCACCGTTTTAGTCAGAAATTCGCCTTACAGCACAAAATCGCCATAAAAACCTGGCGAATCAGCCTCATTGAATACCGCCCTATGTGGCGCTGCGATACTCTGCAATACATTTCCGTTGAGCTTTGCCTGGATCTGCTTTATGTTAGGCCTATGCTGATACCATATAATATTATTTTTGTGATGAAGTGCAGTGTTTTACATCACTTTTCTGTGACAGTTGTCACAGATTTGAAATCTCCTGGGCCCCACACACAGCACAATTTTCAGGCATTTTCTGAGCGATTTTACTAAACCGCTCAGAAAATGCCTGAAAATGCATGTAAATCGCTGTGTATATAGCCCACACAGCGATTTACATGCGCGCACCCGCCGTTCTGAATCTGCCCAAGATTCAGAACGGACGGGCTGTACAATTCAGAGCAGTCGCTCAGAAAGCTCCTGCTCATCTCATGTGCATGTGTGGCCGCGGGCAGATGAGCAGAGCTGTTCTGATCGGTTGAAGCCCCGCTGAACGCCGCCGCTGCACCTGAGGACAGGGGACACCGGAGTCCGGACACCACCGCCGCTGCTGATCCCGACGACATCAGGCACCGCCGGAGACCGCAGCCCCTCCTGATGACGCCGCGGGACAGAGAGGCCGTGATGCTGGACTCCGGAGTAGGTAAGTATATATATATTTTTTCCACTGTGCCACCAATGTTTGGGGGGCGAATATCACCTCTGACTCAGGGGTTAATTATTTAGCCCTGTGTGTCTGAAGACAGCCAGCCCTGAGCACAGTAAGCATCTGGCAGCAACACTATACCACCAACGTAATATCTTTTCATTTCTCCATCCTGGGGTGGGGGACCCACGCACTCATTAATATCTCCACCAATATATACCATATATATATATATATATATATATATATATATATATATACTGCAACGAATAGGCACTCTGGACACTTTCAACATTCAGTCAAATAGAAAATAAGACACAGCTCACACTAGCTGCAGTTGTCAACGTTTCGGGTTACTACCCTTTGTCTTGATAAAGTTATATATTAGTTATATATTTTTACTGGTCGCTGTTAACACTCAATCCCCTACTAGTAGGGATTGTAACACCTTCTATACCACACAATAGTGTCTTCAGCGCCCTATTTTTGTAATGTCCATATATAATAAAATATACAATAAAACAATTGAATAGAATACACTTCAGAAGTAGTTCTTTTGAAGAAATTTTTCTTTTTATTTTGAAAACATGATCTAATACCCAACGCGTTTCGCCTCGGTAAGAAGCTTCATCAGGGGTTTGTGATCTATAAAAGTATACATACAATCATTTTTCAGGACATTACATACATACATACTTTTTACATAAAAAATTGTTAATAAATATATATATACATAAAATTATGAAGATATGAAAATATGAAGATATATAGATGGATAGGACTCTCTCATAGCTAGGGTACGATCTTTATCGCCACCCCTAGGATCGTCTTTGACATGTTCCAAAACTGAAAAACGGAATGAACATAATTCTGAGTTATGTTCTTGTTCAAAATGTCTAGGGACACTGTGATTTCGTACTTTATTTTTTATATTTCTCAGATGTTCCGGGATGCGAATTTTTAGGCATCTTTTAGTTTTACCCACATACCATTTGTTACAGCCACATTTGGCCAAATATACTACGTATGTTGAATCGCACGTCACAATCCCATTAAATCTACATTCTTTTTTCAAATTTTCTGGAATTTTTGGACCTTGTTTTTCTATATATTTACAACAAATACACCTATTACATGGATATAGGCCTTTTCTTTCAGGGAACATAGAAATAGTAGGAACTATGTTGGTCTTTATTTCAGTACTACTCAATTTGCTCGGTGCTAATATACTTTTGAAGTTTTTTGCCTTCTTAAAGACAATATCCGGCTTATCCGGCAAATGAGGTCCCAAGACAGGGTCTAGTTTAAGCAAATGCCAGTGTTTGTTTAAACATTTTTTTATTTTGTTGTGTTCTTGACTGAATTGGGTGATAAATGGCCTAATTTTCCTTTCATTAGGACGGTTCTCTTTTTCTTTTATGAGATCCGCTCTAATAGCCAAAGAAGCTTTTTTCTGGTCTTGTCTGATAGTATTTTCCTTATATCCCCTTTCCAGGAACCTATTTACCAGAATTTCAGATTGATCCCAATAGTTCTCAATGTTACTACTTCTAAAAAGAAAAGGTCTAACAAACCTATTGATGAACAAACTATCCTAAATTGACTATCCATAAGCCTGTTCCTCCTATCCATCTATATATCTTCATATTTTCATATCTTCATAATTTTATGTATATATATATTTATTAACAATTTTTTATGTAAAAAGTTTTTTTATATGTATGTAATGTCCTGAAAAATTATTGTATGTATACTTGGTACTTGTGAGTTAACTGGGCGTCCGATTTCTAAATCGGGTCGGATCGGGCACATCGCATCGCATCGCATGCGACCATCGGATGCGATGCGATGCGATGCGATGACCCGATTTTTCCATAGGAATCAATGTTAAAATGGACTGAGTCCATTTTAACATGGAATTCAATGGGAAAAGGGGTCCTTTTCATACCCCTACTATCCAAGTGGGCATGGAGTTGGATATAAACCTGTGGCGAGCGTAGCGAGCCACCGAGCCCGAAGTGTGGCGAGCGCAGCGAGCCCCGCGAGGGGACACAGAATACCGTCCCCTCGCGGGGCTCGCTTCGCTCGCCACGCTTCGGGCTCGGTGGCTCGCTACGCTCGCCACAGGTTTATATCCAACTCCATGCCCACTTGGATAGTAGGGGTATGAAAAGGACCCCTTTTCCCATTGAATTCCATGTTAAAATGGACTCAGTCCATTTTAACATTGATTCCTATGGAAAAATCGGGTCATCGCATCCGATGGTCGCATGCGATGCGATGCGATATCGCATCGCATCGCATCTGATTGTATGCCTTAACTTAAGGCATACAATCAAAAAATCGGGCGCCCAGATAACTCATAAGTACCGTATACTTTTATAGATCACAAACCCCTGATGAAGCTTCTTACCGAGGCGAAACGCGTTGGGTATTAGCAGTGTTGCAAGTAAGGGGGTACGGCATGGTACGGAGTACCTGTAAGAAATATGTTGCAGGTACGCAGTACCACTTACCCACTGTCAATTCTATTTTTATTTTAAGTCTAAATATAATGCACCCGCAGCCTGTTCACCCAGCGTTATGATTGGTGCTGTATCCACAGCCCGCCCACCCAGTGTTATGATAGGTGCTGTATGCAGCTACCGGCTACTGCTGATTTAGCCTGTCACACTGACAGGCATCAGCAGCGCTGACAGCATGAAGAGCAGGCGCCACTATTATAAGCACAAGCTGCCCGGCTCTCCCCCAAGCAAGAGCCAACCCACCAACAGTCATTCCCTGTTTCTCATTCCCTGTCTCCTGATGCCACGCCACTATTGTCATTTAGTCACTCCACTAGCTTTGTGTGACCACGCCCCCCCATGACACATGGCCACACCCATTTTTGGTGGAGGCTATCAGTACCACCAAGAAAAAAATTCTACTTGCACCACTGGGTATTAGATCATGTTTTCAAAATAAAAAGAAAAATTTCTTCAAAAGAACTACTTCGGAAGTGTATTCTATTCAATTGTTTTATTGTATATTTTATTATATATGGACATTACAAAAATAGGGCGCTGAAGACACTATTGTGTGGTATATATATATATATATATATATATATATGTGTGTGTGTGTATATATATATATATGTGTATCTATATATATATGTCTATATATATATGTATATATATATATATATATATATGTGTATATATATATGTGTGTGTGTATATATAAAATATATGTGTGTATATATATAACAAGGTTGTTCAGGGCGGCACATCCACAAAAGGTATTTAGTAGTTGGTGCAAGGTCCATAGGATATAACATAGAAAGCACTTACCCCCCACACACTCCTGGTGAAGGATCCAGACCAGCACACAAACGTAGGTGAAGAAAGAAAAGTTTTTATTCCATGCTGTGCAGTAACAGTGACAGCTTACTTGGCCCGACGGCCGTTTCCACTGCACTCAGGCAGTCTTCGTCAGGGGTCTGCACAGCATGGAATAAAAACTTTTCTTTCTTCACCTACGTTTGTGTGCTGGTCTGGATCCTTCACCAGGAGTGTGTGGGGGGTAAGTGCTTTCTGTGTATATATATATATATATATGTGTATAGATATATATGTGTGTATGTGTGTATATATATATATATGTGTGTGTGTGTGTGTGTGTATATATATATATATATATATATATATAGAGTCTGTAGTTATAAGGCACTCAGTGATAGCGTGGTGTATAAAGCTCCGGTGCCTTCCTCCAGGCTTAGGACTCCATACGAATAGGCTCCCAATCTAGACATGTGTGGGGTGGCGGCACTCGGATAAAGAAAGACACAACACAGATGCCTTGTTCACCAACGTTTCAATGCTGGTCGCATTTTCGTCAGGGCAGTTACAAAAGTATTAAAATCTACTCACCATTTAAGTGCTCCCCTTCCCCTCGGCGTCTGTGCGTGCAGCGCGGCAGCGTGTCTGCGGCAGCAGCACGAGATGACATCACACCCAGTGCGCCCATCACCATAGTAACATATATACAAACTGCAGAATAAATAATACAGGACATGTTAAGGATGTTACAATTGCACAATGATAATAAACATGAAATAAAGCAAAGAACTGTACTATAATGAGGACCAATAGACAGGATTGTTACAGGAAACAATTCAAACCCAGCGTTTCGTTCAGACCATGTGGGCTAAGCGTGTTTAATAGATAAATCCAACGGGATTCCTTCTGCAACAGCAGTTTAGACCTGTTACCACCTCTAGAGAGGGGTGGTACATGGTCAATAATTTTATGCTTAAACGCTTGTCCCTTTAGGCATTCGAACCAGGGCCCAGCGGGCAGGAGAGGGAGACCCTGCCGCAGAGGGGGCCAATGGAAACGCCTTAAAAAACAAACCACCGAGTCGCAGCAAGAAGTAGTTTTCAACCTGTCGTCTGCAACCCTCACTCCTGCTGAAATTGAGGTGTTGCATAAAGGCTTAAGTTTCGTACCCACTACCAAGTTTGATCCATTCCTTTGGAAGGTGGAAACACACAAGCTCAACAGGCAATTGAAGTTACAGGAATTCTTTGGGACACATAAGGCAACAGCCAAGGAGGGTGCTTTACCACTTGAATTATATAAACTGGCCCCCAAATCTCATTTTGATCCCCCCTCATCGAACGCATCGATTAAAACTTTTGTCAGACTTGTTGAAAATGCTGTTGACACTTCTAAAAATTCACAATGTCCCTCTAACCTCAATAAATCACAAATTGAAGCATTACAATCTTTGAGTACCAGGAAAGACATTGTGATTCGGGCCGCCGATAAGGGCGGTTCGATTGTTGTACAGGATATTGTGGACTACAGGACAGAGATAGAGAGGCAATTAAACGATACTTCTACGTACCGATTGTTGGATGCTGACCCCACCAATAAATTTAAGAAAGAGCTAGATTTATACTTGCTCAATGCCTTTAATGCTAAGGTCATCACTGCCAGCGTACTGAAATTATTATCTTGTGAATTCCCTAAAAAACTGCTACTTTATACGCTTCTTAAAGTGCATAAGCAGTTAGATAGCCCCCCTGGCAGACCCATAATTTCTGCCAGGGGTTCTATTTTTCAGGTAGTCTCTGCTTATTTAGATACCTATCTCCAACCTGTTGTCCAAAATTCAGCTTACAGTTTGCGTGACACTACATCTTTGCTGCTGGCTTTAAACAGATTATCTAGCATCCCTGAGAATTGTTTGCTTTGCAGCATAGATGTCAATTCCCTGTATACCTGTATTCCACATGCACAGGGATTGGTGGCTACCTGCAAACTCATTTCAACCAGTCCGCATTATTATGGTCCTGACGTGGACTTTTTTTGTCCTCTTTTGGAAATGGTTTTGACAAGAAACTATTTCTACTATGATGGAAAGTATTACTTACAGGTGTCTGGCTGTGCGATGGGGTCCTCAGTGGCCCCATCGTACGCCAACGCCTTCATGATGTCTGTGGAACATGATATTTTTTTGGCCGATCCCATCATTCATGCCAATGTCTTCTATTATGCCCGCTATATAGATGACATGATTTTGTTCTGGCGGGGGGTCAGCGGATGCTCTAGATGTTGTCATCCGTTCACAAAATGAGAGTACCAGTCCTGTTAAACTTACTTGTACCATGTCAAAAAATGCCATTGAGTTCTTGGATGTGCGTATCACTTTAAATGACGGGGTCATTAATACGTCACATTTTGTCAAGCCTACTGACCGGAATATGCTCCTCAGTCCCTCCAGTTTTCACCCCCCTTCAGTTTCTAAGGGGTTACCATACTCGCAACTTTTGCGTGTGCGCCGGATCTGTAGTGACCCAACAGATCTTAATTTTCAGCTTGACAAAATGATAGCCAAATTTATAGATCGGGGCTACAATCAAACTGAATTAATGGCCATTAAACAAAGAGTGTTAGCCACTCCCCGCAATAAAACCCTTAGAAGAAAAAGAAACAAAAAGAATACCTCTAATAAATTATTTTGGCCCAATCGATATAATACTTGTAGCAACTTAGCTAAAAACGCAGTTCATCAGTATTGGCCCATTGTGTCTGCTGATGCAGAGATACCGGGGCTAGTCAATAAAAAACTCATCACCAGCTATTCCCGTGGACGTAACCTTCGGGATTACTTAGTCCACACTGACATCACTGATTTTAAAAACACATCAGCTACTTTCCTGGGTGCTCCTAGGAAAGGTTGTGTCAAATGCACTGGGTGCGTTACGTGCGGATACATGTGGACTGGCGATAGCATACAACATCCATTGAATTCTAAAAGTTTTCATATTAACTTTAGATTGTCTTGCACTAGCCAGTTCGTTATATATGTTTTGGTCTGCCCGTGCGGCAAGTACTATGTCGGGAAAACCGACTGCCAATTTAAAGTTAGAATGGCACAGCATAGGCAAGCAATCCGCAATGCTGTGCTGAAGGGAACGAGTGAGCAGCCGGTTGCTAGGCACTATGCCCTGATGGGGCATTCGCCTACAGCGTTTAAGCATAAAATTATTGACCATGTACCACCCCTCTCTAGAGGTGGTAACAGGTCTAAACTGCTGTTGCAGAAGGAATCCCGTTGGATTTATCTATTAAACACGCTTAGCCCACATGGTCTGAACGAAACGCTGGGTTTGAATTGTTTCCTGTAACAATCCTGTCTATTGGTCCTCATTATAGTACAGTTCTTTGCTTTATTTCATGTTTATTATCATTGTGCAATTGTAACATCCTTAACATGTTCTGTATTATTTATTCTGCAGTTTGGATATATGTTACTATGGTGATGGGCGCACTGGGTGTGACGTCATCTCGTGCTGCTGCCGCAGACACGCTGCCGCGCTGCACGCACAGACGCCGAGGGGAAGGGGAGCACTTAAATGGTGAGTAGATTTTAATACTTTTGTAACTGCCCTGACGAAAATGCGACCAGCATTGAAACGTTGGTGAACAAGGCATCTGTGTTGTGTCTTTCTTTATCCGAGTGCCGCCACCCCACACATGTCTATATATATATATATATATATATATATATATATATGAGCAAAGAGGATATAGAGTGCGCCTTCTATTGTATCACCACCACCACCTTAAAATTCAGATGGCGATAAACATTTTCATAAAACAGTTGTACAATATATTATAAAATCAACATGACATTATCCAATGTTGTTTTGTATGGAGTCTAGATTTTTTTCAGTCACAATAACCCGACGCGCTTCGTCACACAGACTTCATCAGGGGTGTAACATACATGACTCAAATAGACATAGGCTCTCAATTAAGAACGACTAGGCTGGTTCCTTAGTTGGTTCTTGAACCGACTAGAACAGTGTCTCAATTTCAAAATGGAATGGGGCAAATGGGAAAAATGAATAGGTTTTTGTCCGTCAATCCTCTCGATAGTAGAGCTGTGTCTCCCAAACTGCCACTCCAAATAGCTGCAGATCATACAGGTACCCTATTCCACATATTCTGGTCCTGCTCAGCTCTGTCAGGATTATGGACCTCAGTGTTCACGATCATATCTAAATTAACGGACTCTCCAATAACGCCAAACCCTTTATTAGCTTTATTTCATATCTATCATGGACACATGCCCACCAATGATCGGTATGTGATGGGACATATCCTAATAACCACAAAGCTCCTTCTCACACGACATTGGCACACATCCTTTATCCCCACCATAGAAATGGTTGAATCAAATGTACATCTTCATTGTGAGTTTGAAACAGCGGGAACCAAGTATTCCTCATCTGCCTCTAACCCTATGATAAAATGGTTCCAGTGGTCAGAACATTGGCTTTCCTGGACTCATACTCACCTCTCTGGGTCCCAATCAACAATAACACAACTTGCTGACTTGCCCAAATGCTTCGGAAGCTGATAGGTACTAGTTTTCAGTAAAGTTCCCCAGTTCCCACGATAACCCGCCCACTAGTTCGGTGAAGCCTCCCTATGAAACATTTAATTTCAGTACTTGTTTAGTTTCACGGCGGCAGTGGCCGTGCATCTGAGTCCCCTTGCGGGGCTCGCTCGCGCACGCTGCGGGCTCGGTGGCTCGCTGCGCTCGCCACACTATCTAAAATTAGCTCTATGCCAAAGTGGATAGTAGGGGTATGAACTATCTTCATTGGCATAGAGTTCATTTACCTCATTTTTGATAGTTTAGTGAGCGCAGCAGCCGGAAGTTCACGGCGGCCATACTGCCGCCGTGAAACTAAGCAAGTACCAACATTTCATATATTGTATAAGTAAGATGGATAAGACCCCAGTCTGTATTCTACATTTTAGGTTATTGACTGCAAACGATTGGTGTACCAGCTGGTCCCCCCTCCTTTTTTCTCTTCTGTACCCATCCCCACCCTATTCTTACCTGTTTGATTTGTAAAATTATCTTTGAACTGTTGTCATAAACGTCTTTATGATGCTTTGAAATTCTCAATAAAAACTTAATTTGGAAAGTCAGTCTGCAAACTGAAGTGCAATTTGAGATTTTATCATCTTCCCAGGATTAAAGCCCAGTCTAAGATTTTCCCCAAGACTCGCAGCTGCCATGTGCCCATTGTCTCAAATCCAATCCTCTTTATCTTTTTCTGGAGAAGCATTGCACATTATAAAGATGGCATGTGGCATTTGGACCAGATGGAAGAGATTTAGGAGACAAAGGTCAAGGAACACTTAGTAGGCGTTAGATGCAGATCGGCTGGACTATATCAGTTGGACACTTGATGATCAGCTGGTGCACTGCATATAGCTTAAGAATACATAATTCTTGCATCAAATAAATGTTGTCATGTAATACCTTAGATGAGCAAAATTCAGATCCAAGCTGTTTGTCTACTGTATATCCTAACCTATTTAAAAGGTATATTACTAAATATACATAAAGGGACATTTATTTTTGGGCAGTTGTCTCCATAAATATAATTTATTAACACTGCTTATACAGTAGCAGCAATAGGAAATTAACAAAAAAATTATTATTTTTCTTGGACTCTAATAGGAACCCATTACTTGCTACAGTATGTGTGAGAAGAAGTAAAGTGATCCCTCAAATCCTCACCCAGGTTTTTTTTTACACTGTGGGCCTGAACCAGAGATGGACGCTGCTGTTGCACACTAGCGCTTGGTGGCAGAGTATTGGGTGCGATAATATGCATATGCTTGGAAAGTGCAAGCCATGAAAGTGCAGCCTATCTCCATCTGAACATTGACTCAGTGGAAGTGACATGATCACCGACACAACTATAACACATGGTAGAGATTTTTTTTGCATTCAGTTCAGGCCACATCCCAGTCACCTCCCATTAATGCCTATTGCCTGACTACTCCATTTCTGAGAGCAGTGATCCTGAATGCAATAACAGCTTTGTGCCTACAGCCAGGGGAATGTATGCATTATAGGGTTTCCAGAAACATTTGTACATGTGCAGTAGCAATTAATTGCTCCACTCTACCAACTTCAGCACTATGCTCAGAGCGGCTCCATTTCAGTGTGGAAAAAGATAGAGAGAAAGGAAGGAGATGGGGAAAGAGAAGGAGCACCCAGTGTTATCTTCATGAACAGGATGGTGGCTGGCTCCCATAGACTCCTCCCACCACACTCCCTCTCCTGCCAGTGTTGAAAGCTTTCTGCAGCCCCATCCAAACTGAAGGTCAGATTTATTAAGCTTGGTGAAGTGATAAAGTGGCTGGTACTTTATCACCGGCCAATCGGCTCCTACCTGTAATTTTTCAAACCAAGCCTGTAACTGCACAGTTGAGAGCTGATTGGCCGGTGATAAAGTACGAGCCACATTATAACTTCACCAAGCTGAATAAATCTGCCCCTCAATGAAACCATTAATTAGATACTGGGGTCCCAGATTGTGCTGCAGTGTGGCGATGGCTGTGCCCCCTCCTCCCAAAACCTAGCTGTGGTTGTGGAGAATAACCTTGCATGCACAAGCTGGCTACTGGTTATATGGATGGAGATGGTGGTGGTGGTGGTGGTGAGGAATTAAGGGTAACAGGTGTACAGAGGGGGAAGCTGCATAGTGCTATATGTGTGGGAGGGGCAGCTTTATAAACTTATATGTATAGGAAGTATTACTGTGTGAGCATAATATGTACGAAGCTCTAGTAACTAACTTGCAATGGGCGCTACTCACTGGTGTATCTAAAAGGTCCAAGGGGGCCCACACAGGCATGCCCTGCACCAATTTAATTATACTTACCACTCTGCTGGCCAGCACTGGTTTCAGAGCTGCAAAGATCACTAATAAAATGGCCATGTGCAATAGGGATGTCCCTGGGAACACGGCATGAGCACCATGTTTCCGTCGACCTGTGAATGCACAGTAGACTGGCACAATGTCTGAGTCTACCACACCACTGAAGAGGAGGGGGCCCAATAACAGCCTGCACATGGGCCTCCTCCTCTCTTAAAGAGCCTCTGGCACCACTACATAGTTTGGGCATAATATCTACGGGACACTACTAATATGTGGGCATAACATGTAAAGGGCACTATTACTGTATGGGCATAAAGTCTAAGGGGCACCACTACTATGTAATGTGTAAGGGGCACTTCGACCTTGTGGCATAATGTGTAAGGAGCAGTACTGTGTGAAATAGCGTGAATAAGGGACACTACTGTTTAGCATTATGTGAATAAAATGCTCTAGTTTGTGATGTAAATTGTATAATGGGTACTTCTGTGTGTAATAACATACTTTAGGGACAGTATTGTGTGTTGTGATGTGAATAATGGGCACTAATATATCATATAACGTCAGTAAGAGCCACCACTGTGTGGTATAATGTCAATAAGGGACACTACTATGTGTGTAATGTGAGTAAGGGGCATTACTGTGTGGCAAAATTTGAGTTGAGTTAACTATTGTGTAGCCCTTTTTCAGCATGCACTATCCCATTTTATAATAGGAGGGGGCAACAATGCTATTTCTGGCACAGCACACCAAAATGTTTAATTATGAGTGCACAGTTTCTTGAAGATCTATAGTACCATGGACATGAACTAGAATCAATAGCAAACTTTCCAACTCTCCCTGGATGTCAGGGAGATTCCCTGAAGTTGGAGCAATCTCTCTCACTCCCTGAAGAGTCTAGCACTTTATGTAACTGTTTTAAACTGTTTCTAAACTACCAATAATCAGCAATACTGTATATACATTCAAGTGGCATTTCCCTGCATTGGTTACAATGCCTATGGATACATGTATACTTGACAAGAACTGAAAAGTATCAGTGTTGTGTGAACAAGTAGATCTAAACAGGGGTTAAAGTGGGGTGGAACAGGGTGGAACTGAGTTCCACCATCTGTAATGGTAGGGAAATTAGTTCCACAACCTCTCCAGAACTACTTTAAGCCCTGCTGAGCAACAATGCTCAGACAGAGTAGTATATACCACTCTAACGCCATGCACCCAAGTGTTTCACAATCTACCTGAAATGACGCAGTGTTGACCACTTCAAGCCTGCTTCTGTCGCAGGTTAATGGAATTCTCAGATTCACACAGATGCCCTTATTCTGATTGAGTCGGACGGCTTTGAGTTCGGTCGGACGGCCGATGTATTGTGTTTGCGCATGTGCAGAGGCGTTTCTGTGCATGTGCGAACGCCTCGCACGTCCGAACATGGTGTGAATTCAGTGCAGAAACTGATCAGTCGGAACCATCCGAGAGGGGGGTGGAGAGGGGCGTGAAGGGCTGTTTGGGCTCATTACCATATGCGTATGCCCCGCGTTTCATGGGTGTTCTCTTGAAAACGCTGGCCGTACGTATGGTAATGCAACCATGACGTACGTGTGTGTGTGTGTGTGGGGGGGGGGGGGCGAACAGCTGACATAGCCCGATGTCAGCTGCCCGCCCATATTCCTGCTTTCACACGGAAAAATGTCTGAGTGGTCTGGAGCACTATATATACAGGGCTATTTGTGTGCCGGAACGGTCCGGAACACCGTTCCTGAAGCTGACCTGAAAAATGAGGTCACCTGGAACGGTGTTCCGGAACCTCCTGGCCTAGCTGTCGCGTACCGGTATATCATTTGGTACCGGTACCCCATACCGCCATAAGAAAAACCATATAGGTAAGTGTTTTGCTGTATGACTTTGAGCTTGACAATGGTCAATAAAGACCAAAATGTTGCTACAGACAGTCTCTGCCTGATTCATTAACTTTTTACGTAAACTTATTTAAAATGAAGTGCTTGTAAATAGACAAATAAGGGGATGGAATGGTGGTAAATGAAGAATGATCTTCCTCACAGTATAAGCATCTGTACAATTCAAAACACCAGACCTACATATTGTCCTTCTGCACGCCCATTATACCTTATTCAAGATATCCCCTCCCAATGATGCCAAACCAAAAAAACCTGTCTGTGCTGGTGGTACCACTGACCCCAGGGGCGTAGGGAGGTTGGAGCACGAGCTCCGGGCACCGAGACATCAAAGGGAGCCGGAGTCGTGCAGCCCGCTCCCCTGCTCCCTCCTCCGCCTGCTCCCTGTTCTGCCAGGGGGGCCGGCGCCATGGGGGCGCAGGGTCGTTTCCCTGGATTAATAGCTTTCCGGCTTCTGCAGGAGTTATTTATCCGGGGAAAGGCGTTGAGAACTTTAAGCTGTCAGTTGATGGGGACTTTCTTCTTTGGAGACCTACCCACTACTCCTGACCAAAGAGCAAACCACGCTGAACTGAATCTGTGAACGCTGAAGCTGTGGGGTAAAGCACGATCCCTAATTTAATCGGATGTTAGGGTGAGCCACAATATGGGAGTCTTGAGCTCTTGAAATGATAGAGAATTGGGAAAAGCTGGTTTATTAACCATATCCCTTGGATTACAAATCCCTCTACAACATCAATGAGGATGACCAAGGATGGTAATGTTTATTTACCCCTGTTCAACTGACATATGACTTTTATTCATACTACTCTAATCAATCTGAGAGACTGAGCCATATTAAAAGTCTTCTCTTTTAACAGATTCTGTGTATTGTGTTTTATTTTATATATTTTGTTTTTATATTGCTTATTTAAGTAAAAAGTATCAATTGTTATACCGTCTTGTGTTTTTCCTTCAGCCAGCGCTGGCACACAAAAAAATATTTCCTCTCCTTTTAGGGGATTGACTACCCCCAGTGCCGGCCGCTGTTAATTGTGCACCATACATATATTACTCATAGGCATGTGTAGGAGCTGAAACAGGGGGTGCTACTCTAGAACTTTCCCCTCTGTCAGATCACAGACGGCCTCCTCCACCCTGTGCTCTGAGACATAGACTACTCACCTGCAGGGCCGGTGCAAGCCTCGCCCCCGCCCCAGGCAAATCCTCCGTCCTCCGCCCGCCGCCCAATGCACCCCCCGGCGCGCTCCGGGGGGGGGGGGAGCGAGAGAGCGATACTGCGGCGGGCGGCCACGCTCCGGGAGGAGGGGGGGTCCGGGCGATACTGCAGCCGGCACTTCGGGGGGGGGGGGGGGGATTGCAGGCGATACTGCAATGGGCGCCTGTGTTCCGGGGGGTGTGTGGGCTATACTGCGATGGGTGCCCGCAGCCTCCGTGTCCAGGGGGGGGGGGGGGATAGCGTTGATTCATGGGCGGGATGGGGGGAGGGAGAGGGAAGCCCACTGTCTTACCTGTCCTGCTCCCAGCTTTCTATGGTACCTCTATGGTACCTCTCAGGCGGCTCATTACCGCCCTCCAGTGGCCGGCGCCCTAGGCAAATGCCTAGCTCTGCCTAGTGGTGGCGCCGGCCCTGCTCACCTGGGCCGACCAGATAAACAGTCTATGTCCTGGAGTGTTGAGAGAGTAGTCCATAATAAGGTAGAGGGGGGAAGTCCCACAGTGGCACACCTGTGTTGGCTACTGCCCAGACTTATGCCTATATTGAACATTTATCCTTTTGAAGACTGATACATCCTTTGTGTTTAAATGGCCGCCATGCATATTAAATGTCTTCCACTACTCATATGTGGGTAGATATAGTGCATTGCATGTTAAAGAAATGCAGGTACTTGTTTCCTAGCACGGCGCTAGCGATGGAAATTGTATCCATCGGGTCCCAAGAAATTGCGTCGATCGCATGCAACCAAATTGCATGCGATGCGATCAACGCGATCCACGCGATTTTTACATTGGAACCAATGTAAAATGGTCCCTGAGACCCGATTTTACATTGGCCCCAATGTTAAATGCCCCCCAGACCCCAATTTTCATTGTTTCCCCACCCTGATGGGTCAAATGGCCCCCCATTGTTAATGCCACCCCACGATGAATGCCAACTGGAAATGTGGCGAGTTCAGCGAGCCTGCGAGGGGCAGCGGTACGCGTCCTCCGACTTTTTCATACCCCCACTATCTACGTCGGCGTGGAGTTGATTTAATATAGTGTGGCGAGCGCAGCAAGCCACCGAGCCCGAAGTGTGGCCAGTGCAGCGAGCCCCGCGAGGGGACGCACATTACTTCACAGGTATTGCGCGTCCCCTCGCGGGGCTCGCTGCACTCGCCACGCTTCGGGCTCGGTGGCTCGCTGCGCTTGCCACACTATATAAAATCAACTCCATGCCGACGTGGATAGTGGGGGTATGAAAAGGTCAGAGGAAGCGTACCGCCGCCCCTCGCGGGCTCGCTGCGCTCGCCACGCTTCAGGTTGGCGTTCATCGTGTGGTGGCGTTAACAATGGGGGGGCATTTGTCATGTAAATTACCGATCAGGGTGGGCATACAATGAAAAATTGGGTCCATTGGCCCATTTAACATTGTTCCCTATGTAAAATCGGGTCCATCGTATCGGTCGCATAATGGCATACAATGGACCCGATTTTACATAGGTATTTAACATTGAATACAATGCATTTAATGTTAAATCGCGTTGGTCGCGTCGGTCGCATCGCATGCCTTAACTTAAGGCAGGCGATGGACACGATTTTTTAATTGTCGGGGAAAAGGCTAAAAATAGCCCTAAAATCGCATTGGTCGTGTCCATCGCATACCTTAAGTTATGCGCCGTGCTAGGAAACAAGTACCGAAATGCATTTTGAACTTCACATATTACAGTACCTTAGCAACATGGTGCTCTGTGTTTCTATAAAGCACCCTGGTGCAAAGCATAGTATCTGCCAGTTTGTTGCACTTTCTGTAAAATTAATGCATGCTATATCTATGGTGCATTACATCTCATGTAGGGTCAGGCAAATGCAGTTTATCTTGGGTAAAATACTGCTTACTACAATACTTACACATATGTTTACAGGAGCAATGTTAAGGCTATGTTTAATTATATGGGAACTGATTGGAAATTATATGGGAAAATTACATCATAAAGGATCGGCAAAAATACTAAACTTCAGAAAAGCTAACTTC
Organism: Crinia signifera; assembly: GCF_055691185.1. Classification (NCBI taxonomy): domain Eukaryota; kingdom Metazoa; phylum Chordata; class Amphibia; order Anura; family Myobatrachidae; genus Crinia; species Crinia signifera. The sequence continues at coordinate 174,166,563 of NC_139222.1, read as the reverse complement.
GAATAATTCAGAGAAGCCCTAAAAAGAATTGTGTGGGAAACGTTTTTTGAGGGGAAAAATGCTGAGGAAATGTGGGATACTCTATAAAATTTACTTGAATCATTAACTATTAAATACATTTCTAAAGTAAATTTAAGGGTAAATTCAATAAAAAAAGCCACCATGGTTGGACAAAAAAATTTAGGTCAGCAATCAACAATAAAAGTGGAAGATGAGGTTCAACGTGGACAAATGCAAGGTCATGCACCTTGGGAGACATAACCAGTGTGCTAGTTATAACCTAAACGGGGATTAATTGGGTAATTCAGTACTCGAAAAGGATCTAGGAGTCCAAATAGACAACAAACTGGGGTGTAGTGCTCAATGTAATAGTGCTCAATGTAATACAAAAAAGGCCAACAAAATTCTAGCATGTATTAAAAGGGGCATGGAAACTAGGGACTCAAAAGTAATTATGCCTCTGTACAAATCATTGGTTAGACCTCACCTCGAATACGGAGTACAATTCTGGGCCCCACACTATATAAAGGACATCATAGAATTAGAAAAAAATCCAAAGAAGAGCAACAAAGCTTATTAGGGGAATGGATAATTTAAATTACAAGGAAAGATTAGGCAATCTGGGACTATTTCCACTAGAGAAAGAGTTTAAGGGGGGACATGCTCAATATGTATAAATACATTAGGGGCCAATATAAAGAACTGTCAAACACCCTTTTTTCTGCTAGACAGGAATCTCGGACGCGAGGGCACAAGTTTAGATTAGAAGAAAAAAGATTTTGTTCATCTAGAAGACAGAATTTCTTTACAGTCAGAACAGTCAAACTTTGGAACTCTTTTCCTGGAGAAGTGGTGTCGGCAGACACTATAAATATGTTTAAAATAAGGTTGGATAAACATTTATTGGTTAAAAACATCCACGGGTACAAATACTGTAAGTAACATAATCTTTTTAAAATATCGGAACATACTATACAACAAGAGATAAACTATTATAAACATAGGTTGAACTAGATGGACGCATGTCTTTATTCAGCCTCACCTACTATGTAACTATGGGCCTTATTCTAGTTCACTCTTTCTGACAAAATCCTTCTTAAAACCCCTGCAGTGTACATGGTTTTGTCCATCTAAGAAGAATTTTGTCAGAAAGAGTGAACTAGCATAAGGCCCTATGTAACTATGATTACCTACATGAGATTTATGGTATTTATAGAGAAGTTTGGCAGTTTCTAACAGTGGCCAATCCCTTTAAATCAGGGGTGTCCAAACTTTTTGCGACGAGGGCCAGATTTGATGAAGTGTAAATGTGTGGGGGCCGACCATTCAGCCTGACATTCTTTGAATTATTAATCTCATCAGAATGTTCCCCAGCCTGCCCCTTCACTGTATATCCCCCAACCTGCCCCCATTCACTGTATGTCCCCCAGCCTGCCCCTCCTTCACTGTATGTCCCCCATTCACTGTATATTCCCCACTCTGCACCCATTCACTCTGTCCCCCAGCCTGCCCCCCTTCTCTTAATGTCCATCAGTGCCTCCATTCATTGTATGTCCCCAAGGCTGACCCTCCTGCACTGTATGACTCCCATTCACTGTATGCCCCCATTCACTATGTACCCCACTCTGCCCCCATTCACTGTATGTACCCCAGCCTGCCCCTGCTCCCCCTTCTCTGAGTGGCCATCACTGCCTCCATTCACTGTATATCCCCTAGCCTGACCCTCCTTCACTGTATGTCCCTCACTCTGCCCCCTCCCTTGTATGTTTCCCAGCCCCTTGTGTGAGCCAGAGGAAGGAGAGGCAAAGCAGGCAGTGCAAGGACAGGAGATGCTTGGGCTACGGCTGTTGCCCTTCTCCGCTCTGCATGTTACGGTAGCAAGTTTCCCCCTTGCTGCCCTCCTCCCCAAACACAGCTGTCACTGTGATTGTGGAGTAGGGTGATATACAATTGCAGCAGCAGGGGTAGGACACCAAACTCATCTGACTGTGGCAGCCGGCACCTCCACACTGCAGCAGACAGCAAGGTAAAGGCGCGCTGGCCGGGGCCCCACCTTTAGTGTTTTGTGCTGTGCTTCCCACATCTGATGCCCTGCCCGTGTCCTGCTGGAGGCTGCGGGCCACTTGAAATGACAGCAGGGGCTGCAATTGGCCTCCGGCCCTGACTTTGGACATGCCTGCTTTAAATAAAGGAGATTTTAAATAACTGATTTTGGTCCCTGTTAAAGAGGTACTCATTATGAGCCTTGAGGAAGAGCGATAAGCTTAGATGTCCTAAACAGATAAGAGTTTGGGATGGCACTGAAAGCCAAACTCAGCCGAGAGAACCCATGACTGATGACAGATTTAATGTGCTCCTAATGGATATATTCATTACACTCATCACCATAAATATTGTGCTATAACTGTTCTGAGTGGAGAAAGATATCAATGCTGCATCTGATATCTAAATGATTTAATGCCCTATGGGCCTTATTTTAGTTCACTCTTTCTGACAAAATCCTTCTTAGATGGACAAAACCATGTGTACTGCAGGTGGGGCAGATGTTACTTGTGCAGAGAGAATTAGATTTGGGTGGGGTTTTACTTCAAAGTGAGATCTATATTGCAGTGTAAAAATAAAGCAGCCAGTATTTTCCCTGCACAGAAACAAAATAACTCACCCAAATCTAATTCTCTCTGCACATTTTACATCTGCCCCCTGCAGTGCACATGATTTTGTCCATCTAAGAAGGATTTTGTCAGAAAGAGTGAATTAGAATAAGGCCCAATATGTTACATTCTTTTAGTCTTTCCGGGAAAGTTTAGTGGTGTAGGCACCATTTTAATTGCCCTTTTTTGTACTCTCTAATGTATTTATATTCTTCAGAAGATATGGGGCCAGACGTATCAAGCTTCAAAAGTGATAAAATGGAGAGTGATAAACAACCAGCCAATCAGCTCCTACCTGTCATGTCACAGGTTGGGTTTGAAAAATAACAGGTAGGAGATGATTGGCTGGCCGTTTATCACTCTCCATTTTATCACTTTTTGAAGATTGATACATCTGGCCCCAATCTAGCAACATTGTCATCATGTATGGGCTGTCTTGCAGAAATTAAGGGAGAATCATCTCTATGCTAAGCTAGAGAAATGCGAATTTGAGGAAGAAAGCATTTCCTTCTTATGCAGCCCACACACGCACCGATTCCAGCGTGCGTTGTGGGCTTAACTAGCACACGCAGCATCGCATCGTATGCCTTGTGCATACGATGTGCATGCGATGCGATGCTGTGCTAGAAAAAGCTAGTACAAAAAGTATGTGCAGCACATACTTTTTGTACTATACGATGAGGTGCCGTGGGAGCGCGCACCCCATCGTACAGCATCGCACCGCCAGCATCAGCGCGTGTGTGGGCTGCATCACTGTAGGTTATATCATTTCGCCTAGCGGGTTTCAGATGGACCCAGTTAAAGTCCAAGGCATCAAGGACTTGGTTCAGCCCTCCAGTCTCAAATCCACACAAAGATTTCTGGGCTTTGCTAACTATTACTGTAGATTTATTCCGGGATTCGCTGACATCGTAGCACCCATTGTTGCCTTGACCAAGAAGGGCGCAGATCCTTCTTCCTGGCCTTCCTCCGCGGTGGAGGCATTGAACAGATTGAAGACCGCTTTTGTCTCTGCGGGGATTCTGCGACATCCTAACCCGGATCTCCCATTTGTTCTGGAAGTGGATGCGTCAGAGATTGGCATTGGGGCTGTCCTCTCTCAAGTGGATAGGATTGATGGTCTTTTACATCCCTGTGCCTTCTTTTCTAGAAAGTTCTCTCCGGCCGAATGTAACTATGATGTCGGCAACAGGGAACTCTTGGCCATTAAGTCCGCACTTGAGGAGAGGAGGCATTGGTTGGAGGGGTTCAAATTCCAAGTGACCATTTTCATTGACCATAAGAATCTGGCAGATTTACAGTCTGCCAAGAGACTTAATGCCAGACAGGCTAGGTGGACCTTATTTTTTGCTCGCTTCAATTTTATTATTACTTTTAGGCCTGGGTCCAGAAATACGGTAGCGGACGCTCTCTCAAGAAGTTTTTTGGCCATTCAGGACTCTCATTCCCCTCCCGAACCCATTATTCCCTCTAGACGTATTTTGGCAGGTGTTACTCAGACTCTATTGGATCAGGTACTCCGGGCCCAAACTTCAGTACCCAGTTCCCTTCTGGAGGGTAGGCTATTTGTTCCCCCGAATCTCCGGAGGAAGATTCTTTTTGAGTTTCACTCCTGCAAGCCTGCAGGTCATTCCGGGGTGTCCAAGACCTGTTCCCTACTCTCCCGGTCCGTCTGCTGGCCTTCTATGAGGAGGGATGTTGAAACATTTGTCCACTCGTGGGATGTTTGTGCCAGGAATAAAGCCCCTCGTTCCACCACGTTAGGTCAGCTGCTTCCCTTATCAGTACCAAGGAGACCTTGGTCACACATCTCCATGGATTTTATCACTGATCTTCCGCAGTCCTCTGGTCACAATACCATTTGGGTAGTGGTGGACAGGTTCAGCAAGATGGCGCACTTTACTAAATTGAAAGGGCTTCCTTCAGCTCGAGAATTGGCCTCACTGTTCCTCCTTCATATTTTCTGTCTTCATGGTCTACCCAAGGACATTGTTTCAGACAGAGGGGTTCAGTTTGTAGCCTGTTTTTGGAGGTTGGTCTGTGCTGAGCTTCAATCAAGCTTAAGGCCCATACGCACTTGAAGATTTTCATTTCAAAAGACTTTGCCAAAATCTTTGATAGCTATATCTTTCACCAAAGTAGTGCGTACACACTGAGCTATTTTCCCCAAAGAGCAAGAGATTTTCAGGAGGCAAAAGACTTTGCTGAAAATCTTTCATTATAAATGGGCTGGGTTTGAATTCCAAGGGTTCCATATATACAGTGCATTGGTGGCAGTGGGCATATAAATATATAAACATTGGTGGGCAGTGTTGATGCTAATTTATGATTTATGCATTGCTGGCACAGACCAGCAATGTATACGTTACTGCCAACACTGCCCACCAATGTTTATATATTTATATGCCCACTGCCACAAATGTATATTTATTTAAATGCAACCCCCCCCCCCATGTGCCCCTGGAGCGACTCGGCGGCCGTCACCGCATCCCCCTCCAGCCCCTTCCCTCCCTCGGTGAGATGTGGCCGCATAGTTCCCCTGTGGAGCAAAGCGGGTAAGCACCAAAGCGCCCTCCCTCCCCGCCTGGGGCACCCCGTGCCCTACACTATCCATAGCCGTCCCCAGCAAATAGCGATGCACACAGCTGCCCACCAATGTTTATATTTTATATGCCCACTGCCACCAATGTATTCATTTAAATGCACCAACAATATATTATAATATATTATATAATATATATATATATATATATATATATATATAAATTAATATATATATATATATATATAATATATAAATATATTATATATATATATATTGTATAACATATATATATATATTTTCTAGAAGAATAAACAAGAGCGCTCCATAGTGCAATAAAGCATAGTATTTATTTCTTTTAAAATGGACTTTCTCCGTACAGATAGATAAAATCACGTACCACACTGGGCGGTCTTAGCCACCGCAGGAATAACAGCATATAAACTCAGTTGGAGCGGTTACACTCGTCACATTCGTGGAAGTCCTTCGAATGGACAGACTGAACGAGTGAATCAGACCCTGGAACAGTACCTTTGGTGCTATGTCTCTAAGTCACAACGAGACTGGGTGAAGAATTTGCCACTTGCAGAGTTTGCCTATAATAATGGTTGGCATTCTGACACCAAAATGTCTCCTTTCTTTTGTATCTATGGCCTCCAACCTAGGTCTAATTCTTTTCTTCCTGTTCCCGCCAGAACAGGTAATTCAAGGTGGGTGACAAGTAAGAGAAGGGTCTGGGCTGGGGTCCGTAGGGCTCTCCTCTCTGCGACGACAGCTGCAAGACGTTTTTCTGATCATCACAGGAGACCGTGTTCATTTAAACCGGGAGACTGGGTCTGGTTATCCACCAAAAATAGCAAACTTCATCAAGTCTCACAGAAATTAGGGGGGAAATTTACCAATATGAAAAACCTAGTTTTTCGTATTGGTTTTTCCCCTACGACTGCATACGACTGTTTCAGTCATATGCAAAGTCGTGTTCCGGAGGGTAATGTACAAAGCAGTCATATACGACTGCTTTGTAACCCTCCGATGTCGTAGGAATTCGTATTAGCTGGCCATATATACGGCCGCTAATACGAATTAGTAGAGGCAGTCTGCACGGATCAGTCAGATCTGTGCAGGCTGCAGTGTGTAAAAAAAATAGAAAAATTAAATAAATTAATAAAAAAACGGCGTGGGGTCCCCCCCACAGCTGTAACCAGCACCAGGCTGAAGGAGCCGGGGCCGGTAATAAAAAATCAGGGAACCCGACAAATAGGGGTTCCCCGATTTTTAACAACCAGCCCCAGGCTCCTGGTCCGGGGCTGGTTCCCAAAATACGGGGGACAAAATGACTAGGGGTCCCCCGTATTTTAAGAACCAGCCCCAGGCCAAACCAGCCAGCAGGGTAATGTCACAGACGGGGGACACTTATGATATAAGGTCCCGAGGCCAAAACATTAACCCTACCGACCAGTCAGCCTGGCCAGGGGCCCTGGGGGAGTGGGGACCCCCCCAATGAAGGGGTCTCCCCCCTCCAGGACTTACCTGACCAGGCTGAAGCCTGGTGCTGTCCCCAGTGACCCTGGGCTGTGGTCACCGGGCTGATAGTGGTGTAAAAAAAAAGAATAATCTATTGTCTAATACTGGGGCACTATGAGTCCCAGCAAGCCTCCCCCGCAAGCTGTGACTTGGAGAACCACAAGTCCCAGCCTGCGGGGCATTAAAGGGCCCGCTGGGTCTTGTAGTTCCACAGTATTAAAAATAGTAAAATAAAACACACTGACACACATTTAAAATAAAACTTTAATACATCCAAAGCCCTTACATACTGATACTTACCTATCTTCATCCCGTAGGTAGCCCTGGTCCTGATGTCCTGGTCCTGTGTCGTCTTCTGGATCCATGGCTCCTGATTGGCCGCTAGGCCGCAAGGCGGCCAATAGCGGCATTCGGGAGGCGGAGCCGCACGATGTACACAAACACTGTGCGGCTCTCTGCTGTTCGTCTGGTTTCGTGTGTCGGTTTGTTTTTTTGCAAAGACCCATCCCTGGACTACGTCGCCCTGGGACAGGTGAGTATGGTTTCCTTCCATAGGTTCCCACATGGATTTTGTCGGACTCCGGACGCCGACAGCGAGGACGACATGGACAGCGACGTCGACATGGATCCAGAAGACGACACAGGACCAGGACATCAGGACCTACGGGATGAAGATAGGTAAGGATAAGTATCATATGTAAGGGCTTTGGATGTATTAAAGTTTTATTTTAAATGTGTGTCAGTGTGTTTTATTTTACTATTTTTAATACTGTGGTACTACAAGACCCAGCGGGCCCTTTAATGCCCAGCAGGCTGGGACTTGTGGTTCTCCAAGTCCCAGCTTGTGGGGGAGGCTTGCTGGGACTCATAGTGCCCCAGTATTAAACAATAGTTTATTCTTTTTTTTTACACCAAGATCAGCCCGGTGACCACAGCCCAGGGTCACTGGGGACAGCACCAGGCTTCAGCCTGGTCAGGTAAGTCCTGGAGGGGGGGGACCCCTTCATTGGGGGGGTCCCCACTCCCCCAGGGCCCCTGGCCAGGCTGACTGGTCGGTAGGGTTAATGTTTTGGCCGCGGGACCTTATATCATAAGTGTCCCCCGGCTGTGACATTACCCTGCTGGCTGGTTTGGCCTGGGGCTGGTTCTTAAAATACGGGGGACCCCTAGTCATTTTGTCCCCCGTATTTTGGGAACCAGCCCCGGACTTGGAGCCTGGGGCTGGTTGTTAAAAATCGGGGAACCCTTATTTGTCGGGTTCCCTGATTTTTTATTACCGGCCCCGGCTCTTTCAGCCTGGTGCTGGTTACAGCTGTGGGGGGGACCCCACGCCGATTTTTTTTTTATATTTATTTTTTTTTCTATTTTTTTTACACCTTGCAGCCTGTACAGATCTGACTGATCCTTGCAGGCTTAAAGCAAATACGACAGGGAAAGCAAGGTGTATTTTCCTGTCGTATTTGCGTGGGTGTTTTACACCAATTAGCAGCCGTATTATCAGTACGGCTGCTTAGTAAATCAGGAACCACCATTCTTTTGAATGGTGATTTCTGTCGTATTCTATCGATGGTGTAGACATTCGTATTTGTAAATACAAATACGAATGTTCCATCTTTAGGAATACGAATTGTTGTATTTTCGGGATTGTAAATCCTGAAAATACAAATGTGTAAAAAATAGGTGTATTTCTGCCTACGAATATACCTATTTTTTGCGAATCCATTTTTGTAAATTTCCCCCTAGGTCCCCGCTTCATTGGACCATACAGAATCCTGAACAAAATTAATCCAGTTACTTTCAGACTCCATCTTCCCAAGTCTGTTAGGATTAATAACGTTTTTCATTCTGCGTTGCTCAAACCTGCAGTGCGGCCAATTTCTCGCAGACCAGTCCCTGCTATTTGTCAGGGACACAAAGGGTGACATTCTATGGGATGAGATTTGTGTTTTTTGGCGTTAATTAGTAAACAAAATGGCGACATCGCATTTTTCCGTCAAATCGCCTATTTAATAGGATGCGCAAAGGGACTGAAATCACATATTATGTGCGTTAAAGCATGCGGACCAAAAGTGCGTGATAAATTCGCATTTATATCGCATCCAGATGTTTTCGTACAGAAAAGTATACAAATCGCTTATTTAATGCAATGCGTTTTCGCAAATCGCACTTTTTAGGTGTCTAATAATCGCACTTATTTCAGACCAGGTTCTGTTTGGCGATTTGGCCCAGAACTCACTTTGGTCAAGTGCACACATGGTTAATTTCAGCACAGGTGCCCTCATTTTCACTCACAAACACCCCTACATAAACCCCAACATCATTAAGGACACCTGTGAGGGTTTGAGACATGGAGATTTTGCAGAGTGGTTTGGAGTTGCTTATTTGTGATGTGGCCCATTTGGAGGAGCTGCGCAGGAGGGAGGAAGCTGCGCGCCAGATCCAGGTAGCCCCCCGACTACTGCATACCCCACGTATGTATCGTGCTCGGCTGTACCTGGACTCCCTCTCGGATCAACAGGTTGTGGGGATGTTTAGGCTGAACCGCATTAACCTGTTGGACTTATATGAGCAGGTGAGAGATGATTTGGACCCTTTTGGGGGAGGCAACTATGCAGTGTCTGTGCTGCACAAATTAATGTGTGCCCTCTACTATTTGGCCACAGGCTCCACTCAGTCTGTGACCTCATGGTCCTAAGGGGTATCACAGGCCACTTTCTCTAAGCATTTTACTCAAGTGTTACTTGCTTTAAAGAAGTTGTGGCGCACATACATCAGATTCCCCAGTTCTGAGTTGAAGTGGCAGGACCACAAGTTGGCTTTCTATAGACTCTCAGCATTCCCACACGTGCTGAGAGCTATAGACTGCACACACATTGGGATTAGGGCACCGCACGTGCGGGGCCACGTCTACGTCAATAGGCGTGGGCGGCACTCCCTGAACGTGCAGGTTGTTTCCAATGCTCACCTCAAAATCCTGAGTGTTGTTGCAGGCTTTCCTGGGAACTGCCATGACGCCTATATTCTGAGACACTCAGCCCTCTGGAACCGATTTACCGACCACCAAATGCCAGAGGGCTGGCTACTAGGTAAGTACCTTTTTACGTATTACCCTGTCTGTCCTTATTTGTACCTGCTCTAATGTGTGTGTTTCCTGTTTCACAAGCATATTGTTCTTCTACCAGTGTCTCCTGTTTGCAAAAAACACAGACCTTACCATATAAGGCAATCACTTCCTATCTGTGTTTTAGGTGACTCAGAATATGGGTGTGTTTCCTGGCTCATGACACCTTTGCGCTCCCCAGAGGGCCCTGCACAGCACCGATATAATGAAGCCCATATTGCAACCCGCAATGTGGTGGAGCGCACATTTGGCGTTTTGAAGAGTAGATTCCGGTGTTTGGACCGGTCATCGGGTACGCTGCTTTACCACCCTGCAAAAGTAGTGATGATCGTCCAGGCTTGCTGCATGTTGCACAACATAGCCCTGTCCCAACCTGCCTATGTGGAGGAGGAACATGCAGAAGTCGTGCAGGAAGCCCAACCTACCACACCTCGGGTAGTGAGGGGTACGCAGAGGGGGGATCTGGTGCGCACACACATCATCAGCCGTTACTTTTCTGGTAAGCACATGTGCCCTGTATTCCAAAATGTACCTTTGCTGTAGGTGTACTCATAAACAAATTATTTACCAATACCATCTGTTTCCACCCACATTTAGCCTAATACACAGAGCCCAACGGATGCAGCTGGTGGTGCTGACCTATCCCTTGCTGGTATCAAGCTTGTAAGTACATTTGATACATGTATGAATGAAGTTTGCTGTAAAACATGGCTCACTGGTGTTGTGGAACTACACGTGCCAGCATGCCCTGACACACTATAACCATTATAGGCCAAACCATGAGTGTCAGAGCTTGCTGGAATATGTAGTTCCACAACCTTTGATGGGCCAGGAGTTACCCCACACTAATTTACAGCAATCCCATTGTCATATACCATTACACTATGTCATAATTCACACAACAATTGGTTGATAAATAATACACTGACAAAATGGTATGCCGTTAGACATTTTTACTGCAGTATACTATGTCAGAAGCAATCTGCATTTTTGTCAGTAAAACATTAAAACTGTCGGGGGATGTAACAAGATGTATTGCATATCACAAAATTATCAAATATATGACCTATCTTCTCCCACCATCAGGCAACCCTACACAACTTCTAGAACCTGCACCCAGGCCACCACGGGTCCTAATACTCCGACGGGGTGGGGAAGTGGGGGAGCCACTTATTGGGGTGCTAGATACACTACTGAGAGTTGATGCTGCGCCACCTATGACATTGCCTTCCAGCTGCTGTAGTTGGGCCTGCATACCTATTAAGGCATTGGTCTGCGCTGTGCATGATTGGCTTAGTGCAGCTATACTTTGCGCAAGGCTGCCAATATGGCTATTCTGTTCCCTTACAGCAGAAGTAAGATCTGCAAAACGGGTGTCAATGCTATTAGCAATGCGCACATGAGTGCCTACACCTACCTGTACACTACGTGCAATTTTTCGTAATTGAAGAAACGTGTTACGCATGTACAGTACCCCTGGATGTTACCTATTTGCAGGCTTTGGGAGGCCATAAATTCTATTTGTTTCTCCTTGAAATTGACCAAGGAGTTAGCTACTTGGGAAGCAGAAGCTGCTGTATGGGGTGTGTTTGTGGGTGGGGGTGGGTTGGGAGACACCCCACTTGGGGGAAGATCACTCTGTGATGAGGTCTGTATTTCCTCCTCTGCCGCAAAGGTCTCCACGGGTTCAAGAATGATGTCCATTTCGTCCAACACCATCATCGAAGAATCAGTTTGATGTGTTCCTAGTTGTATAGTACCTGTGGATACAGATGAGGAGGTAAGTACTGATGCATATATAGGCAAGACTCTCTTCAGTACTGTTTTAGAAAGGGCTTGAGATGCTGGACGCACATACCTAGGGGTCTTATGTACTTACACATGTACCCCGATACAGCATGTAACATTGACATTAATAATAAGTCAGATGGCTAGGTCAGATTACATTCATTTCCGTTGCAATGTAGCAGCAGGAGATGAATGTAGTGTGACATATTGTTGATGTGACATGGGTGTGTGTACTGTATGTGTAATGGCGTGTTTTTTGTTCATTTACCTGCTTCCACAGATTCTGCAGCAACGGGGCCTTCTTGTCTTGGATGCGTGAGCACTTCGGGACGGACAATCTGTGAAAGGAAAGATGGGCAGCCATTATGTACCTTGCAATGGATAAGCATTTACGGTAAACATGCATTGAAATGACATTAATAGACAATACTTCCTTTGGTTAAGGACTACATTATTTAGTCCCCCACATTATTTGACATCTGTTTTTTACTGATATTTTTTATTGATAATACGGCCGCTAATTGGTGTGAAACGCCCGAAAATGGCCGGGCAAATACGGCAGGAAAATACACTTTATTTTTCTGTCGTATTTGGCTTTAGCCTGCACAGATCAGTCAGATCCGTGCAGCCTTCAGTGTTAAAAAAAATAGAGAAATAAATAAATAAAAAACAGCGTGGGGTCCCCCCACAGCCGTAACCAGCACCAGGCTGAAAGAGCCGGGCTGGTAATAAAAAATCAGGAAACCCGGCAAATAGGGTTTCCCCGATTTTTTACAACCAGCCCCAGGCTCCAGGTCCGGGGCTGGTTCCCAAAATATGGAGGACAAAATGAATTGGGGTCCCCCATATTTTAAGAACCAGCCCCAGGCCAAACCATCCAGCAGGGTAATGTCACAGCCACGGGACACTTAGTATATAAGGTCCAGCGGCCAAAACATTCATCCCTACTGACCAGTCAGCCTGGCCAGGGACCCTGGGGGAGTGGGGACCCCCCCAATGAAGGGGTTCCCCCCTCCAGGACTTACCTGACCAGGCTGACCACCTTTGATGAAGCCAGTTAAACTGGTGAAAAGCGTCAAGTTACACCTCTCCACCCTCAGGATCGGACTCAGCCACCCTTCAAACCCCCTTCTTCCACCAGTGCCGATGTGAACACCCTTTCATCGGACCAGCATATCTACACTTGTGACCCATCTCAGAGACACTTCTCCAGATGAGCCTCACCTTACCGGCCACCTGTCGAGACCTTCCATTGGTGGGGACCAGTGACAGAGAATATTCTCCAGGTGTGGCGCATCCATCTTAGCCACCTGTCCCAATCAAGTGGACTACAGCCAGCCCCCCTGCACCCACCTCCAGATCTTCCGAGGTGAAACCCCAAACGGGTATTAAAAGCAGGTCAGCAGACTACAACGATTGGCGGCCCACTCCACATCCATCATCAATCACCACAGGACATCCAGGTCCCATTGGACTCACCTGCCACTCACTGTACCGACCTTCTCTGTGACCCCAAACTGGGACACTCTCATCATTGAGTGGACACAACCCCCTCTTTTTTTGCACCCTCCCAAATATTGGAATATAACAGCGGCCACGGCACTTCCCACCTACCAATAGGAACAAACCACAGTTCCACAGTTCCAACTTCCGGTGGCTTCAACATCCATCCTGACAGTGAGATCACTTTATCAAAATTATTACTTACATGATATAGTATTTTTTATGTATTGAATTTATGTGTGTTTTTATTAAAACTTATTTTATATCCCATGGTGATTATTCCTCCTCAAACTAGCGCTGTGCCACCATTCTTTTTTATTTCTTGTTTGTGGGACTAACTACCCCACTTCTGCACAGCAGCTGGGATCTGAACCAATACCAGCGCCTGTCCATCCCTTAGGGGACCACCATTTGCTGACCAGGCTGAAGCCTGGTGCTGTCCTCGATGCCCCTGGGCGGTGGGCATCAAGCTGATTCAGTGTAAAAAAAAAAGAATAAATGATTGTTTAATACTGTGGAACTATGCGTCCCAGCAAGCCTCCCCCGCAAGCTGGGACTTGGAGAACCACAAGTTTCAGCATGCGGGCCATTAAAGGGCCCGCTGGCACTTGTAGTTCCACAGCAATAAAAATAGTCAAATAAACACACACACAGACACAATAAAAATAAAAAGTTAATACATCCAAAGCCCACACATACTGATACTTACCTATCTTGAGCACGTCGGTAGGTCCCTGGGTCCGGTGCTCCTGGGTCCGGGCCTCCAGGGTCCGGGATCCGTTGGTCCGGGGTCTGGGGCTCCAGGGTCCGGGGCTCCATGGTCCGGTGCCTTGGTTCCTGGGTCCGGGGCTGCAGAGTCCGGGGCCTTGGTTCCGGGGCTGGTCCGGGGCTCTAGGGCTGAAGAGTCCGGGGTCCTGGATCCAAAGAAATTCATGGGGGACCTGTGGAAGGAAATCCAACTCACCAAGCTCCTCCTGCGAAGATCTGTCCACTTCGTTCCGAAGTAGTCCAGGTCTTCTGCCAAATGCCGGCAATTCCGGCAGCTCCCCGCATCGGAGTTGATTTTATATAATGTGGCGAGCGCAGCTGGCCTCGCAAGGGGACACGTAAAACTAAGCAAATAGCTTAGTGGGTGTCCAACTAACATATAAGTACCAGAAGTACCATTTATATATCCATCTTTCTGTATATATTTTTTCTCCTGTATTCTAAATGATAAGCTTTCCCTGCTGTAACAAGAACTCATACAGTACTTTCTGGCACATACTGTAATAGCCTAATAGCAGATACTGTATCATGTAGTGCCATGTGGTGATAAGCCTATTATTAAGTACAGGGGATTGTGACTCTTAATTGTACACCTTAGCCAAGTGATCCAGCTGGAAACAAAATAGAGACAGGGTCATTTCTATATTTAAGTATTAAGCAAAAAAAAAAAAAAACGTGACAAGGAGGTTGGAATTAATTTCCAATTATAGAGTGAGGATAAACTAAAAGGGTTGTTGGTAGACATTATAAAAGCCCTCTCCCCAGGGGCTATTTGAACATACTACATACAGTAAGTAATTGAGCAGGTTGAACCCTGGACTTCTGGTAGTTTTGGATATCATTTATGTTTATCTTATTCTCCTTCACTCTAGAACTCCATCTCAATTCATTAGCTACTGGCTGGACTAGAAAGGTAAGAGTTACTTTATTTCTTGTGAGCTGTAAAGTGATATGAATGACAGTCTGGCAGTGCTGTTGTACTGTAGCCTATGGTTTAAGGGTTTTTTATACAGATATTCTTGTTCTTAAATGTCATTATGGTTCTCCGTATAAAATGATTAATTTTAATTTATTTGATGGAATATGATTCTGAAAACACATTTTACAAATATGCAATGTTCCCTTTCAAGGTGTAATTTGTCTGTTTGAAGTGCCAGTAACATAACACCCTTAAAGGGCCTCCAACTCATTTACATATGTTTTATTTTAAATGCATTGTTACAGATTTGATCTTTCCTCTGATACTATTTATACTAGAGATGTGGAGGCTCTGATTTACTCTGATTTACTCTAATTTCAAAGCAGGATCTTATTGGCTATCCCAAATCACATGACAGTTGTTGACAGTTGATAGCCAATAAGATAAGAATCAGAGTAAATCAGAGTAAATCAGAGCCTGCACATCTCTAATTTATACAAATAGCATTATGGCTCACAATTTAGTAATCCAAGATTTAAAGAGCAGAAATGTAGTGAAATATAAACCTTGTGTTTTTTACAAATATTTTCTTTTGCATCATAGATTAATTACATTATTAATTGGTTTACCACTATTTGCTGTATAAATCAAACTCTTGCGCTCTCCCTGGAACAGCAGAGATTATTGTATGCTTTCTTATATAAAACATGTTGTTTGTTTGTTTTTTAGAAAAATGAAATTTGTAACAATGCAATCTGATGCCTCATGACTCAGAGCAGCTAAATATATGTTCTCCTAAAGACTATTAGCTGCTAATTTTTTATTATGATTTGAATATGCTCAATAGATATCAATAGTGCCAGCAATGACATTTTTCCTCCCTAGTGTAAGTTCCTTACTGAAAGCATGCATACAATATGCTTCTCTCATATATTCAGTGTTCACTGTGCATGTTTAGAACACTTCACACTTCAAGGCAAACAGTCCAGCAATGTGGTAATGATACAGTTGAATGTAGGGTATTTGATACCTTCTGTGTACACACTGAGGATAAGATCTCTGACCCTGTATGTCTTCTACTGTAAGTAAATAGAGTCTTTACATTCAACAGTCATGATGAAATATTCAAAACAGTCTCCTGCTCAGATAGTAGCAAGTTCCTTTAAGCATTGATTGGTGATACTTTCACCAGTTGGTCTTTGCCAGATCATACCTCCCAACTTTGTCTATTGCAGAATAGGGCGAAGCCATGCAAGCGCCCAAAAAGGGGGAGTGGCATATGTAAATGAGGGTGCGGTTTAGGCAAATTAGCTGTGCCTCCATTTTCGGCCACGAATAGATGCTTTGCACATGCACATAGCGTCTATTCTGTCAGATTGGGGGGGACTCCCAACTGCACCCCCGCAGCGGGACACTGCCGGCCGCGGGAGGGACGCGGGAATGTCCCCAAAAACCGGGGACATTCCGGCGTTTAGTGGGACATTTGGGAGGTATGCAGATGCTGATTTATGCATTCGCATAGGAAACAGAGCCCAGACTTATGCATCCAGTTCTGTATTTTGTACAACTGAATTAGTAGTTTTAAAAGTATTAAAAGTATTAAAACAATTGTAAAAAATAGGAAGTACTTATAATGTTTATTTATTGTTACTTTTGGTGAAAATATGCTATCATTGAATGCTTTTAGTCTCCTTTTTCTCCTTTACTGACCCTCACTACAGGGTGGTGTTTGATAAGTCCGGTGAGACCCCCAACTTAAACCAGCTATCCTCAATGATAGCAACTTCTGGGGAAAACCTTTAATCAGTGACAGCTCCAGAGGGGGTGCTTCAGCACAGATCAAAATTCAAATAGGGGAGTTACACTAACTGCCAACAACTGCATCCAAACTGACTCACTGGCAGTTGGTGTTTTTCATCTATTTGAATTTTGAATTGTGCTAAGCCCCACCTCTGGAGCCACCACTGCCTTTGATAAATATTTTTATTTTGTATTTTATATATATATATATATATATATATATATATATACAGGTCGAGTATCCCGTATCCGAATATCCGTTATCCGAATTATTCCGAAATACGGACATTCCAGAAAGTGAAAAATTTTTTTTTTTTTTTGCTAAAAACTCACTGGGGACATTTGTAACAGCATCACTGGGGACATGATTTGTAACTGGCACTATATATGTGCAAGACAATGATTGCTTGGCATTCAAATTCAGTGCTGAGATAGTACACACATTTTGTTTCACGTTTTGAAACCTTGTTTTTTGAACAATTAAAATATATTTGTGTGTATTTTATGTGGTAATATAATATATTTGTGTGTATATTATGTGTTTATACAGCATAAATGCAAGATACTTCAAAATACATAATTGAAATATTAAAATATTCCGAAATACGGAATAATCCGTTATCCAAAATTCTCCTGGTCCCGAGCATTTTGGATAAGGGATACTTAACCTGTATATATATAAAAACACAAACGTATCTCTTGTGAATACAGAAACTTTAGTTGAGGAAGGTCTGAGCACTGCTTGATAAAGAGACCCCTAATGGTGTGTAAACACGGTAAGATTTGGCTTCCGATGTTCCTGATATAGGGAACATCGGAAGCCAAATCACATGCAAATCGCATGCTTTTTTAAGGCTTGCGAGCCCGATGCGGTGCCGATGCATGCTCTCGTGTGAGCGTAAATCGGCAGCCAGATAGAGAGGGCAGGCAACACTATATAGTGCAGATCTGCACTATAGAGTCTGAATTGTGCCCCTCTAGCATGCCGTGAGATGCGAGTCCCGATGCGATCTGATCACGTCGGGACTTGCATCTCCTGGCATATCCTGCCGTGTGTACACACCATTACACTTATCTGAAGACAGATGTGGAGAACATCACAGTACAGAAAAAAGCTCATAGGGGTGTTTCAAACACTGGAGTTTCCACTGGAGCTTTCTGAAGTGTTTGTACTATGCTGTGACATCTGGATGTTGCAATGCTGTAATCATTATTGTTGTGCTGAATATGTGGTATGCTGTTTACTTGCTTCAAAAAACAAAATAAAAAAAAGTCTTTATCTGATCCAGTGTGCTTCCTTGTCACAATAGTGTTTGGGGCAGATGTATAAAGGGCCATTATGGGGGAGAAGGGGTATCAGCGCACGTTATGTGCACTATACCGCTTCTTCCCCATGTATGACGGTGCCAGTGTGTGGTAAGGGACAGGGGCGCTATGCGCCTCTGCCCATATCGGCGCTGCTATCTAAATGATAGCAGGCTGAATGTATGAACGGTCAGCATCGCTCATTGTTCCGCCCACTGCTGCTTTTGGCTTTTCCAGCATCAGGCTGGCGAAGCCCTATCTAAACAGCAAGGACAGCGCTGTCCATGCTGTTAGGTCTGGGCTGCACTGGGGATCTCTCATGAGCAGCGAGATCCCGCACATGCCCAGTGCAGCCGGCCGGAGGACAGGAGACAGCGCATTAGTGTAAACTCATGCGCTATCTCCAGGAGGGGACATCGCTGGAGGGGGGAGTTAGTGCTCCCCCGCTTCGGAGGACTAGATGTTAATACATCTTGTCGGTCTCCCCTCCTGCTTCTCCTCGCTAATAATGCGAAACAGGAAGTATTATAGCGGCTCCTTTATTCCATCTGCCCCTTTATTCCATACAGATGTACCCGCTCTCATTAGAGTGGCTCCTGGTGATAGAATCACCATGCACCATTCCCCGCTGCTCTGTCAGAATGGGGTGCACGCGCATGAGATGCTCACATGCCCCATTCTGTCGGAAGCCCTGTAGCCAGCTTCCCGCTCTCTCCCGCTCCCTGCCTGTCTCCCTGAAGCGAAGACGGGCAGGTAAGCACCTGGTCCCTGTTCCCTGAGTGGGATGCATGAGAGAGTGAGCCACTCGTGCTTCCCCGTCTCCCAGCCATGCCCCCGCCAGCCTTCGCCAGTGCCTGCCAGCACTATGGATATGTCGCGCTGGCGGGCATGCTGAGGCTGGCTACATCTGTATGTACTAAGCAAAGCAGTCTTTGGTCAAGGCCAAGCTATTGCTGGTGTTACCCTATAGAAACCTAAAGGCTTATTTCCACATTGTGCTGTCAGAGTTATTGACTTTACAACATTATTGATTTTAAATCATGTTTGTATTTGCAAAGCCAACACCGCTAAAATAGGGTTGGACAAACATTTACTGGAAAAAAAACCTCCAGGATAACAACCCATAATCGGTATTTAGCCCAAAAGCTACAATAGGTAGATTATATTACAGGGGATATCACAGCTAGACCATACACTTTAGTGAGACCTGCAAAAAAGGTTGAACTTGATAGATAGATGTCTTTTTTCAAACTCAACTACTATGTTACTATGTAAAATGCTGTAAATCTCATTTTTACCTCGTTTGTATGCCCGGATTGGATGGTGTCCCCCATTATAACATTTAATTATCAAACTGCTTGATACATGCCCTGGAATCCATACACATCCTGCTAGGTTAATTGATTACTGAAAAAAAAAAATATCCCTTTTGTGTCCATGGTAAAGAAATGTAAACTGTAAGCTATGTAAGGGCAGGGACTGAGGGGAGTGACTGAATGTAAACTTCTCTGTAATAGGCAGTGGCGTAACTATAAATTTTGCTCCCCCCTGCCAAAAAGTTTGTGCCCCCCCCCCTGGGCTCCTCTCCAGCGTGTTCCCCCAGCATGAGGTGATGACGTCACGTCACACGCCCATCCGCCCGCCCATCCTGTACACAGTAGCCATTAGCCGGCTCTGTGTACAGTCAATTGAATTAGTGGAGGGGATTTGTCATGTCTGCTATGGCGGCACCCACGCTGCGGCTGACTCGCCTCCGGTGCTCAGCCAGTGGGCAATGGCAGGCAGGCGCCCACATAGACCCCACTGTGGCTTGCTCCCCCAAGCTGGGGCTGCCTTACAGTAGTTACGCCACTGGTAATAGGATATTGATCTGTTTTTTATCATCTTTACTCTAATTGCAGCTGTAACCATGAGTAGCGATGCAGAGATGGCGTACTATGGTGTAGCTGCACCATACCTCAGAAAGACAGAAAAGGAAAGGCTTGAGGCCCAGACTCAGCCCTTCGATGCCAAAACATACTGCTTTGTTACTGACCCCACCATTGATTACATCAAGGGAAAGATTACCGGCTCAGACGGTGGAAAGGTTACAGTTGATACGGAAAATGGAAAGGTAAAATATAATTTTGTTTATCATTTATAATGAATATAGGTCAGACCGTTTACATCAGCTTGTTTTACCCATAAATACAAATTTTTATTTAGCAGATTTTGCGGCAGGTCTTTATTTTGTTAGGTCATATGGGGGGGGGAGGGGGTTTCTAACATTAACCAGGGTGCTATGTTGGGACCGTGCAGTTTTCATAACTTAGCAATATGACTAGAACACAAAAATATAATGTGTCCTTTGCATTTTTGTTTTTGGTCTTTTCGAATTTATTTACAAGTTTGTAGTAAAGCTGTTAATTTGCAGATATATGTTTAATGTTTTTCACATTTTTGTTCTAAATACCAGACCGTCACTGTGAAGTCTGAAAATGTTTTCCCTATGAACCCTCCCAAGTTCGATAAAATTGAGGACATGGCGATGTTAACTCACCTTCATGAGCCGGCTGTCTTATTTAACCTGAAGGATCGTTACAGTGCTTGGATGATCTATGTAAGATATTCCTTACTGGCCTTATGTACTTCATCAGTCAGTCATCATATGGTATAGATAGTATAGATCTCATGTGGGATTTTACCCAAAGTCCTATACACCGGATATAAAGGACATAAAGACTAATGGTGCCATTTTATACATCATAGAGTTTATTGTTCAGTTCTCCACATATATATATATATATATATATATATATATATATACTGTATATATATATATATATATATATATATATATATATATTGTGCCTGTCATTCCGATATACACATATATATACATGTTAAGTGCAATGGTGCAATTGGTAATTAGATTGGTAGATTGGTACTTTGGTTCAGTCTTTGGTTTAGGTTCCTAATCATAATCAGCTTACTAGGTAAAAAATGTAAGTAATGCTAAAGTAAAGTAGCTGAAACAAAATCAGCAAACAGCCTAGCCATCATTCAGGGCACCTACACACTTCTTTGCTCCTTGCGGTACTTGAGCAGCTAGTATTTAAGCAAAGTCTCTTACAATATTTCAAATTATTCACTGATTCTTACAGGTACTGTATATCCCCAGGCTTTAGCCTGGCTTTTGTGAATTCAGTCTTAGAGGTTTATGGTTATACCTGTCTCCAGCAGGAAGGAGCCTGTCTTGCATTTAAGGCTCAGTAGCCTGGCTCCTTCTCAGTAAACATAAGCTCACTTTTGGTGGTCTTCCCTGCCTGATACAGGTTTAGACACTGGCCCCCATTGGCTTCTAGCACACTCAGCTCATTTGCTACAACTGCAGCCTGACTGGCTTTCCCAACCTCACTTGGGCAGGATACATAGGATGCACCCCAATCTGACTGCAGTAGTACTCTGCGGCCATCAAGTGTTTTTTCTTCCATGTGATGGTTGATGCCTCTTTCGCCACACAGAATCCATGGCTTGATATGCAATTTACCTTCATACTGACACACACACATATATCTATATACTGTGTGTGTATATATATATATATATATATATATATATATATATATATATATGTATAACCACAAGCACTACATAACAAGTGCAATATAATCTACATTCAGATCATAAAATGTAACAGAAATCAATGCACCAAATACAATGGCAACAGTATACCTTGGGAGTCATTCTACTTCACTTGGTCCCCAGTGTGTTCGCACGGGGACGCAGTGTTTTCTTTCTGTGCATGCACATAATGTTTTATGCGCATATGCAGGGTCCTTAGGCGAGTTTACACAGTGACTTACATAGATGCCTGCCCATTTGCGCGGGGCAGGGCAGGCTTGGGAGAGGCCCGTGTCATCCATGGGTTTCATGGGTGCCCTCTGGGACTTGGTAAGCTGCGAGCTTACCGAGTCAACCACAATCAGGGCCCTGGTGTGAGCCTTATATCACCCATATAGGGTTTCTCCAGATAGAGTGGCTGGGTCCAGCCTTCAGCAACACTTGAAGATATTTTATAGTGTAGTCATTTTACAAAAACAAAGTCAACATAACACATTTACAAAGTAGAACTTATCTGATCATCTGATCAGCAGTGGTGAGCTAGCAATCCAAACAGGAGAACCAGCAGGAAATCAACTCAATCTGTTTTACATTTGATATCTATATTTTAGACTTCATCATATACTGCAATGTTTCAGGTCCAGCATAACCTTTTTGCAAACTCTTCTACCATTTTTTTACAGACATATTCTGGTCTGTTCTGTGTCACTGTGAATCCATACAAGTGGCTGCCTGTGTACAACCCTGAGGTCGTCAATGCCTACAGGGGCAAGAAGAGACAAGAAGCCCCACCACACATCTTCTCCATCTCTGACAACGCCTATCAGTTCATGTTAACCGGTATGCCAAAACACATACTGTATACAAACATAGTATTTGCCATGGGTATTTTGATAATCATTTAACACATTGGAATGCATCCAATAGCCATGAAAACACAGCAATATATCACGGGTTAGTTTATCACACCTTTGGTATCTCAAGAAAGTTCTTCTAAAACAGCTTATTGTGTGTATTTGCACTCCCATTTTTCAGACCTATTCTGTTACTAAAAAGTTAAAATGGAATAATGATATCTGACAAAACCAGAGATACACTAAGGGGGGTATTTAATCGCTGGCAACCATCTCCCAATGAGGGAGATGGCCGCCGGGCCCTATTCAATGCTGTCTTCCCCGACACCATTGAGCAGGGCTTCTCAGCAGAACAAGCCCGACTTCACTAGCTGTCGGGCTCGTTCTGCCGAGAACAGATGGGAAGTGACGAACTGCCGGCTGCAGCTCGCCTCTTCCCGGCCACGACCTCTGCTTACTCCCCGGCAGGCGGGACATTAAATCCCGCCTGCATGTTCTCGGTCAAGCTGAACAAGAACGGGACAACCCCCTAAGTATAGGGGAAAATGGGGAAATCGAAAAAAAAAGGTAAAAAGCTAAACTAATAACAAAGTCTGTTAGTGGCTATAAAAATAATAATTCTGTGTACTTATATTGGGTCAAATGGTTGTTATTTGTGTTTTTTTTTATTAATGTAAAAATACCCAGAATTTTTATTACTGCAAAATACATGTTCGCATTAAATTAGGAGTATATAAAAATGGGTATAAAATGGATTTCTGTCATTTATAGGCGCTTTAAAAAAAAATAAAAAAAAATCCAACTACTCCCATCTGCAAGGCTAAAAACATGGATCCCACTCAAAAAACACCCCAATATACCTGTCCCATAGCATGTACCGCAATTCCCATCATTTAGCATTTTGTCTCCAAAAATGACGTCATTATAGGCTAAATAAAAATAATTAAAAACTTCTAACTGCATACGTAATTTTTACATAAAAAAATAAGGAATTTGCCTCAACTTTCACCAGCTCAGATTTGGTGAAAGGAAATTTGCAATAAAATCTATGGACAATTTTCGTGGGTCCGTTTGCGCAGATTGGATACTTGGTTACGGTAAAACTATTGATTTTGCAACTAATTAGAAATCCCCCCTTTGATGGATGGATGGATGGCTATTTCAAATTGAGCAACTACTGTATGTAAAACTGAATGCAAATATGCCTTATTATATGCGCTTATTATTCATTTGGCCCACAAAGATGTTCAAATTATATTGACAGGGGAGAAAGAAAAATACTGTTTATTAAAAAAAATTAAAAACAACACATTTTTAACCAGGGTATCTTTATTGATTTGTTTAAGAATATCTTCCAAACTATCTTAGTTTAAGAAATTGTTGTTATAGTATACAGTATGCATGCCAAATAAATTTGAATCTCTCTTTTTATTGTCAGATCGCGAGAACCAGTCTATTCTGATCACGTATGTAGACATCATTTCAGTTATTTTTTTTTAATCTACCTTTCATTCCCATAACATGATATTCCATATTCTGGATTTTACATCTATATATATATGTTTCTTCTAATGATCTCAAATAATATTTTTTTTTATCTGGCTTGAGTAATCATTTGTGCTCTTGGAATAAAAAAGTCCCCAAATTGTTTCTTAATATAAAGTCTGTACAATTCCGCTTATCGACACATCAAGTACTAATATGTAGTTTAATGCATCATTCTGATCTGTACTATACTGCAGCGGAGAATCTGGAGCAGGGAAGACTGTGAACACCAAACGTGTCATCCAATACTTTGCAACAATTGCAGCTGCGGGTGACATGAAGAAAAAGGAAACCAGTATGATGAAGGTATGGGAAATGAAGCTGGAATCTCCAGAGAAAATATGACATAAGAGAGATATTATAGCAAATTTCAAAAATATTAATCTTTGGTGTTAACAGATAATCCTAGGTGAGTATAGAGTTCTAGTGTAGTGGGCCTATAGGGTCATAGATCATTGTTATTGCTCCATAACTGTCCACAGTCTGTACACATACATGTGATTGTATATAAACAGACAGTTCAGGGCAAGATTTGCTAAGATGGGAGTTTTAATTCAGATGGGATGTTGCTATGGGCAACCAATCAGAATATACTTCTTATTTATTTAGCACTTTCTAGAAGATAATAGATATAAACTGATCGGTTGCCTTAGTAATAATGTTCCCCCTTCATCTCTGATGGGGCAGCAAATCATTTTGTATCTAAGGAATATGCTTTGATAGCTTTATGAATTACTTTAGATTACATATAGTAGATGTAGTAGCTAGCATTTACAACTTGTCAGTATTACACCAAGGGCCAGATGTATCAAGCTTCAAAAAGTGATAAACAACCAGCCAATCTGCTTCTACCTGTAGTGTTTCAAACCCGGCTTGTAACATGGCAGTTAGGAGCTGAGTGGCCACTCTCCATTTTATCACTTTTTGAGGATTGATACATCTGTCCCTCAATGCCTATTGTAGCAATGCTGCTTGTAGCAATATCACATAGTGGGATTGTGCTGTGAATGCATCACAGCATGCCGCAAACATTCCCATCAAAGCTGAGTCCTAATAAAGTTAATAGGAGGACAGCTCCCATTCAAGTCTATGGTATAGTGAAGTGTGCGATCCCACCTGCCCTGATATATGCAGGACTACCAATGCTAGGATGCGTGCACATTACAGCAAAGCTGTTAATGAGTGTTAACACAGGTTACCCTTCACTAATGCACAGAATCCGTGAAAAGTTCACAGATTCCTCCACTAGCAGGTTTGCAGCACTTGAAAACTCCTGAGATATTGGAGATTTTATTAATCTGTTGGAGACAGGTGGAATTCCCAATGACTGCCAGCTTCTGGCTAATTGAAGGTAACAATTAGCCCATGGTAAACTACCATGGATCATTCAATTTTTCTTCTATATGTGTATACTGTATATTATTTA
Organism: Crinia signifera; assembly: GCF_055691185.1. NCBI lineage: Eukaryota > Metazoa > Chordata > Amphibia > Anura > Myobatrachidae > Crinia > Crinia signifera. The sequence continues at coordinate 174,141,214 of NC_139222.1, read as the reverse complement.
TTACACGCATTGCCCCTTTCCATGTGCCTACTTTAGATAGTCATCATAGTTATCAGCATGCAGCTGTGGCAGCCCTATCCTTGGTGCAGTGATGGATCTCTGTGTATGCACAATAACCTGCAGTTGCAGCTACATGTCCTTCACATACCCTTAGTAAACGTTACTGATGTATGATTGTCCTATTATCACCCAGCTACATATATTTAGTCATAAGTAAAGATGTGACTCTGGATTGCTTGGCATTGAAGCATGCACAGTAATAGTCCAAACGTTTGCAAGAGTTGTATGCAAAAAAAGGCATATATGCAATGCAACTCTACACCGGCCAGTTATTATTGGGAATACATAAGAATATATAGGAAATAGTTTTGAGGAATTTTAATTGGGCCACACTTACTGTTTTTACATCACATGTAGTTTAAATGTTTTGGAAAAGCACCTAAACTATACTTGCAAACTTTTTGCATCACCTGTCTAGGGGAAGCCCAGAGATGAGGTGATGCAGGCCACCTCTCACATCATTAGGCTCCATCACGGTTCCATCACGGTTCTGTGGGAGGGGAGGGCACACTTCCCATCTTTTAGCCTTGCTTCCTCGATGTGGCACCACAAATCCAGTGATTATCTCCCCTTCCTGACACTTTTCTAAGAAGAGGGCAGGATGTGGGAGATCCTCCTACTCTTTTAGGGGTGTGGGGAGCTACACAAAAATCTGGAGTCGCCTGTAACTTCCAGGAGAGTAAGCAAGCATGCCTTAGGCAACCTAATACACTAGAGAACAAATGGGAGTGGAGACTGAACTGTGTGTGACTGTTGCAGGTGGTTTGTTTAACCTTTACAGTGCCCCTCATTTTCTCTTTTCTATAGGGCACTCTGGAAGATCAAATCATCCAGGCAAACCCTCTTCTGGAGGCCTTTGGGAATGCCAAAACCATTAGGAATGATAATTCATCCCGTTTTGTGAGTTAATTAATTTATTTTTTATACATGGTCACAAAAACTTTCTAATTGTGTCTTTAAATACTGTATGTTTGTTTATAGCCAAACACTGAACACAACTCTGGAGACAGTAATATAACATATTAAAACATTAAGGGGTAGATGTTTGAAGCAGTGATAAGGGAGAAGAAGTAACTGAAGCACTGAAGTAACATCTTTAATTTGCATAATATAAAATGACACAGAGCAGCTGATTGGTTGCCATAGGCCACTTCTCCTCTTGCTCACTTCTCCTCTGTTACATCTACCCCTAAATAACAAGACTGATATTTTTAACTCAATATCCAGAAAGTTTGGATTAATATTACCACTTTGATTTTAGCAGGGACTATTATCTTTATGATCTCACTGCCGGCATTCTGGCTATTGGGATGCCAACCGCAGGGATCCTGACCATTTTCTTATATAACTTTGGATCTCATTCTGATTCACACTCAGCACTGCGTCGACCATCGAATGATGTGGAACGTGCACACAAAACTAAGACACTCTCAGGTTTCTTAGCTTTGCGTGTGTCCTGTACGAGGACAGGGTGTGCAGCTGACATCTGGTGATGTCAGCTGACCGCCCCTGGCAACCCCGTCACTGCCTCATTACCATGGGAACTCCCAGCATTTTCATGGGAACATTCATGAAATGCTGGGCGTTCCGATGAGCGCAACCACCCGCCACCCCATGCTCCCCGGCCACACTGCAGTTCGCCGTGCCCATTCGCACCTGGTGTACATTCGTTGTGCCCATTCCCATTCCAGTTTGCACAGATGCCAAACATTGGTCCCCTGAGGGAATGCGTCCAAACAAGAATAACCTCCTACAGTATATACACAAAGACACATTCATACAGAGCTCAGTGTCTATAGTATTATAAGTATATTCACAGCAGTGGCATCCCGATTCACTACCTATAAGGACACAAGGGGCCAGATGTACTTAACAGCCAGCCCCTAACTGCCATTTTTTAAACACAGCTGGTAACATGACAATTAGAAGCTGATTGGCTGGTACTTTATCTCTCTCCACTCTATCACTTTTTGAAGCTTAGTACCTCTGTTCCACAGTGTGGTAAGAAAGGTACGTTGCCTCGTGGTATAGGGCCATGCCCTAGCAGTTAATGGCGTGGCCTTGAGTCCCAAACCCCCATTTTTGTCACTTCGAGGGTAAGGAGATGTATGCTGCACTAGGGGACCATCCAGTTTGCAGTGCCGGCTCCTAGATTGTGGCAGGAATCAGGTGCTACACATAGGGCCTTATTCGAGTTCACTCTTTCAGACAAAATCCTTCTTAGATGGACAAAACCATGTGCACTGCAGGGGGGCAGATGTAACTTGTGCAGATCTAATTAGATTTGCATGGGGTTTTACTTCAAAGTGAGATCTATATTGCAGTGTTAAAATAAAGCAGCCAGTATTTACCCTGCAAAGAATCACCAAAAAATCACCAAATCTATTTCTATCTGTACATGTTACATCTGCCCCCCTGCAGTGCACATGGTTTTGTCCATCTAAGAAGGATTTTGTCAGAAAGAGTGAACTCGAATAAGGCCCATAATGCTGCAGTGCAGCACCCAGCTCCTTTCACTTAGCAGTGGGTGCAGCACATATCCCCTTAGTGATGCCACTGATTCACAGACTTTTTATACAGAGCACAGCGCATATATTAAACTGTAGATTGATATGTCCACATAGTTCTCTTCATATTGGGGGAGAATTATGAAAGTAGAGAGAGGGAGAGGGAGAGAGAGAGAGAGAGAGAGAGGGAGAGAGAGAGAGAGAGAGAGGGAGAGGGAGAGGGAGAGGGAGAGAGAGAGAGAGAGAGAGAGAGAGAGAGAGAGAGAGAGAGAGATCAACAATCAGCTCCTGTCATTTTTACAAACACAGCACGTAAAATAAAATGTCAGTTAGGAGCTGATTGGTAAGTACAAAATATCTCTCCTTTTATCTCTTGCCAAGCTTTCAGAAATCTTCCTCTTAGTAAATAGTGCTTATAATATATAATTTATAAAAAATACAATAAATACAACATTATTGTTTAGTAATATTTTATTATAAACATTAAAATCAATGCACATGCCAATATACACATCCAACAGTGATCAGTGCATATAATACATTATTAGATACTTGTTTCCTAGCACGGCGCCCATCTCGTTGATTGTATGCCTTAAGTTTAAGGCACTTAAGGCATACAATCAACGCGATGGACCCGATTTTGTTTCAATCACCAGCTAATTTTCCGGTGAAAGACAAAATCAGGGGCCGCGATGCGACCGACGCGATCAACCAGATTTTCCCATAGGAAACAATGTTAATTTTTTTTAAAGTGAAAATCGGGTTGATCACGGCCCATTATAATGGGCCGCGATGCGATCAACGCGATAAACCCGATTTTACATAGGTGACAATGTGAAATGGTCCAATATGCCCCATTTCAATATGAATATTGTTAAAAATTATGTTTAATGCCTCCCCCATTGTTAACGCCACCCCACTATTGAAGCCAACCCGAAGCGTGGGGCGGCGGTGCGCGTCCTCCGACCTTTTCATACCCCTACTATCCACGTCGGCGTGGAGTTGATCTTATATAGTGTGGCGAGCCCCAAGCCCGCGAGGGGACGTGGATACCTGTGAAGGTATCCGCGTCCCCTCGCGGGGCTAGCTGCACTCACCACACTTCGGGCTCGGTGGCTCGCTGCGCTCGTCACACTATATAAATTCAAATCCACGCCGACGTGGATAGTAGGGGTATGAAAAGGTCGGAGGACGCGTACCACCGCCGCTCGCCATGCTTCGGGTTGGCGTCAATAGTGGGGTGGCGTTAACAATGGAGGGGGGGGGGGGCATTTGAAACATGAGGGGGGGTTTAGTATTAAATGGGGGGTTTGGGGGCTTTTTACATTGAAATCAATGTAAAATCGGGTCTCAGGTACTATTTTACATTGATTCCAACCCGATGCATACAATCAAAACCGTTCTAGGAAACAAGTACCCATTATTACAAATAATATCATATTATTATTACTATAGTGTTATTAATTATGAATTAGAGAACATTAGAACACAACATTAATACAACCATATATATATATATATATATATATATATATATATATATATATATATATATATATATATATATACATGTTTGTATATAATGTGTCTCATCTTCCCATATCCATATGTCTGTGTGTGTTACTTCAGCTACTGCTATAATGATGCATTTTTATCCAATAGGGCAAATTCATTCGCATCCATTTTGGCACTACAGGGAAATTGTCATCTGCAGATATCGAAACATGTGAGTATTCATTTCTATGATTTATACACAGTAGATTGGGATTGAAAACAAGCTCAGGAAGTTTCTGGAAGTAGCCCTCATAGGGGGGGGGGGGTGTCTGTTGAGGGGGTGGGGTCTCTTGAAGGGGGTGAAATCCCTCCTCATAGGGCCTGATTCTGAGTTTGACACTTTAAACATTTTAGATCTCCTCAAATATGCCTCTTTTCATCCAGGTAATAACATGTCAATGGACACGTCCAGGTCTTAGTGAGTTCAGAAGTGGCAATAAAGTTTGGGTTTCACAATAACAATCAGAGAAACTGTATGGAGCTAAAAAACAAACAATCGTTTTTAATTATTTTGTTTACAAGATAAATGCTAGTTCTACATGGTATCTAGCGGCTGTGTGCTTCCCCACTTGTTTTATCCTTCTCTGACCCCTATGGCTGCAGCAGAGATCTTCAGATTTTGGGCCAGATTCTCTAAGCGTCAAAAGTGATAAAAAATGGAGAGTGATAAACAGCCAGCCAATCAGCTCCTGCCTGACATTTTTCAAACACAGTCTGTGACATGGCAGGTAGGAGCTGATTGGCTGGCTGTTTATCACTCTCCATTTTATCACTTTTGAAGCTTAGAGAATCTGGCCCAGAGACAGATATTGTCTCCCTGTACAATATCATGTTTTTTAAGTATAGTAAGTGCAGTAAGATTGATTATCCATTAATGTCAACGTTTATTGAAAACTTCATGTACGTAAACTGTTTCCATACTACAAATCTTTTTTTTCCCCTGGTGTCCAAATCTTAAGGCTTGTATGCACAGAATGATTTTAAGGCTATTTCTAAGCGATCTGTCTGGAAAGCTTAGAAATGAAGCACACATATCGCCCTGTGTGTACAGGCCATAGCGACGGCGATGCGTGAACCTGCGCATCACTATTGCCTGACTAGATCTTGACTTCAAGCAGGGCGGCCATTCGTCAGGGCGGCGTTAAGGAGCCTAAGGTGTTAAATTGTGAATGACCGCTGCTTAGTGAGCCAACCTGAATTAGGCCCAAAATACAAAGTTTTCTGTATATATTTGGTAGAAACATTGTATACAGCAATACAATATTAGGAACTATTATAGAAATGCAAATTGTCATCGTAATATAAATACCTAGCTTGAGTCAAGACATGTGACCTTTTTCCCATCACATACTGTATCACAAAGTTATTATTTAAAACAATAAATAACTCATTAAAGAAATGTGTTAGTACTGTAAGTCTTCACAGCCTTCTTATGTTATTACAGATTTGCTGGAGAAATCTCGAGTCACTTTCCAGCTTAAAGCAGAAAGAAGTTACCACATCTTTTACCAGATCATGTCAAACAAGAGGCCTGAGTTAATTGGTAAGTGTCCTACGGAACAAGTAGACTTAGGGGGGACGTAATAACTTGCTATAACTGTGATGCAGGTATCAATAATTTAAAAGGAAAAACCAACCCAGTTTTGGTTATAAATAACTGCTGTTTTTAAAAATGTGCCCTTGCTGATATCTACATGTAGCATTCTATTACAGTTCCCCCCTAAGCAGGTATTGATTTTGTGCGTTGTTTTCCTCCTGTGAGAAAATCGTCACTTTTTGCCGATATTTAGTAAAATTTACACTTGACCTATTTGATTACAGTCAGTGGTACAACACACATGCCACACACCGTAATGCCCCTTACACATTATGTCACACACACCATAATGCCCCTTACACAATATGCCACTCACCATAATGCTCATTACACATTATACCACACACCATAATGCCTATTACATATTAAGCCACACACTGTTATGCCCATTACAAATTATGCCACACACCTAATGCCCATTACACATTATAAAACAGACCAGAATGCCCATTAAATTTTATGCCACACACAGGAATGTGCATTATACATTATGCCACACACCTTATTGCCCATTAAATATTAAGCCTTGCAGTAAGGCTTAAAATGTCTCGCTACTAGGGGTTTCATGGCAAAAGATGCAACTTTCTGCATCTTCTCCTGGCGACACCAGTGTTCCCAGTACTTCCAGGTAACGCTTTACAAGCAGTGGCATAATTGTAAATTTTGCAGCCCCCCATTGTCATTTTAGTGCACACAGTGCAAATTATACATAATGCACACTGTAGTGCTGCTTCATAATGTCGCTCATGGCCCGGCAGCCAATCACCATGGCTGCTGGTACGTGAGCTCTGATTGGCTCAGGAGCTGCCGGAGGGGTGTGGGAAGCCTGCGGGGTGCCAGAGGGGTGGGGGAAGTATTGAATGTGACAGAGCACAGCAGTGGATGGTATGGCATACCAGCACAATATTTTTAAAAGGTACACTGTTTCCGGTTATTTAAAATCATCCTTTTTTTTCAGATATGTTATTGATCACAACAAATCCATATGATTTTCCATTCATCAGCCAGGGCGAGGTCACAGTGGCCAGCATTGACGACACAGAGGAATTAATGGCCACAGATGTAAGTTGGTGATGGTGTTCACATTCACTGTATGAAATGTGGCTTATAAGTTGTAAGCTGGCAAGCAAGGACCACTGACCTCTTACTCAACTTTTGCTGGCAATACCCTATAGAAGCCTTTGGGCTTCTTTCCACATTGTGCTCTAAAGGGATCTGACTGGATATGCAGAGGCATTTCCAGGGCTGAGACACTTTTCAGAAGAGAAGTTATTTGTGATACTAATTGCATATTTTAGTATATACCGTATATACTCGAGTATAAGTCGACCCGAATATAAGCCGAGGCACCTAATTTTACAACAAAAAACTTGGAAAACCTATTGACTCAAGTGGGACCCTCACTAGAGTATAAGCCGAGGGGGACTTTTTCAGCATAAAAAAAGTTCGGAAAAAGTAGGCTTATACTCGAGTATATATGGTAAGTATCATCGCGATATGTGGCAGGATGTACCAAAAAGACTTGGTACATCCTGCATCCAGGGCCAGATGTAATAACGCCCCAGTTTGCCGTCATATCATCTAAGCGATTGCCCCTTGAAAAAGTACAGTCGGTATCTCACATGGCCGCTGAACTCGAGCATCTTTACATCCGGCCCCAGACTTGTTTTATTACTTATTGTTTCCATTTGTAATGCATTGTAAGCTATGCAGAAGCGATATATATATATATTCATGATAACAGTAGTAATAAAATAATAATAATACTAATAATAACAACAAGAACATATTTAGGGTATAACAAAGGGCTGCGGTCAGGGACGGCGCCACCACTAGGCAGGTCTAGGCATTTGCCTAGGGCACCACTGGAGGACGGCAGTTCGCCCCTCGCTCCCTGTGCAAAGGGGGTACCTGCTGCACCGTCTGGGGAGCGGGCAGGGGGGTCCCTGCAGTGAATAAGAAATAACTAGCGCTATCCGCCGGCCATGCGGCGGCGCGGGAAGCACTGCCGGGTTTGAAAACACTGGCCGCACGCTGATTGGCTGAGATTCAGCCAATCAGCGTGCGGCCAGTGTTTTCAAAACAGAAGCACTTCCCGCGCCGCCTCATAGCGCTAGTTATTTCTTATTCACTGCAAGGACCCCCCGCCGCCGCCAGCTTTATCCACATTGCCGCAGGTACCCACGCGGCAAGGACACCACTGCCTGCTCCCCAGACGGCGCAACAGGTACTCCCCCCCCAGACACCGGGGCCCCCCACCCCAACTCGCCTGGGGTGCTCCGGTGCCTTGCACCGGCCCTGGCTGCGGTCACACGGGGGAATGCAACTCCCTACCCTTCACTATTGCGGCCACGATGAAGGATTATATTGTACTACATATACAAGCAGCACTGATAAAGGTTTATATTATACTGTATATAAAAGATCATGTATTTAATTGCAGAGTGCTATTGATATCCTGGGCTTTACTCCTGAGGAGAAGATTGGGATTTACAAGCTAACAGGAGCAGTCATGCATTATGGAGTTATGAAATTCAAGCAAAGGCCACGAGAAGAACAAGCTGAGCCAGATGGCACTGAGGGTCAGTCTAATATAGTGCCTGAGTGATACAGTACATACTTAGCTACTTGGTTGCCCCTTCCTCCAACATAGTAGGTGTCTAAGGGCAGAGCTGGTGGGAAGCTCGGACTGCCCACTTGTACTCTGTCATGGTTTGTGCTAGTTTGTATTAGCTTCTCACTGTGTACTGCATTTCTCTGTGTTCCCTCAGCTGAGTAATTGCCTTCATGCACTTCAGATCACTTGAGCACTGACTGCCTGATGTTGACTTGAATGTATTCCTGTTTATAGAGAGTACATTGCATGAATCTTAGGAAATTACAAAGTTAAGACACATCTACAAAACTTGGAAACTAGTCAAAATATGAAGAAGATAAAATCTAAACTATATGAAGGTTCCATAGAGATCATAACATGAAAACAATGGGATCAATTCGGGCATGACTAAGACAAGCCCATGAGTAAGTGTAGCTATATGCCGGTACCAATGGATTTGTGGATTTTTGTTTGCAGCCCAATAGGGCTGCATACACAGGTCTACAAGGCTGAGGTAAGTTAGGGCCATGGGGTGAGGGTTTGGGTTGAGTTCAGCTGTCTTAGACAATACTTCTATGCAACTTGCCCACCTTGCTCCTAATTGAATTGACCCCATTATCTAAAGTATCTTCTTCTGTAATTATTGTGGGCATTGTTGATTGGAAGTACAGTTGAGTATCCCTTATCCGAAATGCTCGGGACCACGAGCATTTCGGATAAGGGATTATTCAGTTTTTTGGAATATTTTATTTTAACATACTTACCTGGTCCCCTGGTGGTGCTCTGATGGTCCCCCGGCATCCACGGCGTGCCCCGGCGTTCACGGCGGCCTACAGGATCCTATTCAGCGATCCCAGAGGTGCATTGTGTAAGTTTGCATGCGCGCTAGTGACATCACTGGTACGCCTGTGCACTCGCCCAATGCACCCCTGGGACCTGACATGCCGTTGAATAGGATCCTGAAGCCTGCCATGGGTGCCGGGAGACGCGGTATGTATAAAAAAAGGGTCAGGGGGTGGTGGAAACAAACCACGGTTTTTGGATTATTTCTGGATATTCGGATACAGGATACTCAACCTTTATTAGAGAATATAGAATCACTTCCAGTTGTAGGGAGGTTTGTATACTACAGAGCCATCCAAGGTCTTACTCACCAGTATTGTCTCTGTTACAGTGGCTGATAAAACAGCGTACCTGACTGGACTGAATTCTGCAGACTTGCTGAAATCTCTATGCTCTCCCAGGGTAAAAGTGGGAAATGAATACGTTACAAAAGGGCAAACTGTAGCACAGGTATGCAACATTGCAGAACATAAGTTCCAGAATTAGTTACCAGCAAGTTTGCAGTTCTTACATCAAACTATTTCTTCCATCAGGTTCAACATAACGTCAATGCCCTCAGTAAGTCTGTGTATGAGAAGCTCTTCTTGTGGATGGTAACTCGCATAAATGAGCAGCTGGATACCAAGCTGCCCAGGCAGCATTTCATCGGTGTGCTTGATATAGCTGGCTTTGAGATATTTGAGGTTGGTGTAAAAAATAACCAAATAGAAATTACTGCAGCTTTATTCACAAAAATACAATAATTTGACCTCCGTGACTATCATTTTATTTCTGGGGCACATTTTTCAATGAACCCCAGCAAACGGCTTTCTTTTTATCTCTATTGTAAGTTAATCAATGAGAGAAAGCATTTGATTGTTTAATGTGGTTTAGTCCAAATTAATACTTTTTGATTTATTTAGACTTAAGTCTGCTTGTATACAGAAAGTTTAAAATATATAGATTTTTTGGCTTGGGAAACCACCAAAGATGTCATTTTTGTGCATGCAATCAACATGCCTATAGAAAGGTTCCCACAATTAGTGTCTCCAGAGGTGGGGCTGCAGCACAGTCCAAATTTCAAATAGGGGAGCAACACCAACTGCCAGTGAGTCAGTTTGGAATGGCAGTTGGTGGCAATGGCTGTGCCTCTGCTATTTTCATTTTGAACTGTGCTGTAGCCCCTCCTCTGGAGTCTTCCCTGGTTCCCACTATAACTGGAATAACACTGTAGCACAGTATTTCTCACAGTTATAGTAGCAGTATGTTCTGATGTTGAGGACAGACACCATTTATGAGATAGTCCCATCTCCCAGCACATTGATCAGTTTTCTTGTCAAAGAAGATTTTGAATTCAGTTACACTCACATATTGTGTTGATGACTGACCAGCACTGCACCAGTTCAGATCTTGACGTAAGAATACATAGAGATGCTTGAACATCTACTGCCAGAAGAATTGGCCATTGGGGTACACAACAAATTGTGGGATAACCGAACAGTTGACTTTTGAAAAATTGGTAAATAGAGGGGTGATGATAGTCACTGATCTATCAAAAGAAGACAACATTAATAATCAGTATGTATATACTCTCACTAATAAAAGCTAAGTATTTTTCTGATTGTAGATCAACAGCTTAGAGCAACTTTGCATCAATTTCACCAATGAGAAGCTGCAACAGTTCTTCAACCATCACATGTTTGTTCTGGAACAAGAGGAGTATAAGAAGGAAGGAATTGAGTGGGAGTTCATTGACTTTGGCATGGACTTGGCTGCCTGCATTGAGCTAATTGAGAAGGTACAGTATACATTGTGTCACCTATGCAAATGGTTACAATGTACTGTATATGCCTGAGCAACAACAGCATAGTACAGTATATACTCACATACAATTAGAATCTCTACTGATGACAATCATCACCATCATGACTCGCTAATTGCAATTTCCTCTGGCCACCTGCAAATACAACTTTTCATTGACTTGGCATGGACGTGGCTGCCTGCATTGATCTTATTGAGAAGTTTAATATATATATAATGCTATATAATGCTATTTTGCATAACAAGTTTATTTGTATGTATTGTCCCCATTTGTCAATATTTTCAGGTACATTATTTTTGTGGTGTAAGCTTTCAGAATTGGCACCACTACCAATAGCACTGTTAGAAAAGTCATAATTTCAAAATTGTTTGCAGGTGGTTAGTAGAAGTCAACCACTGATTAGATTTAGAAGAGAATGGCTGTGAAGAAATATTCTAACCAGACCTAAACATAACCTGAATTTTGGCCTGTAGAATGGTACTACCATTCAGGGCCATCTTAACAGCAGTGTAGACCCCTGGGCAAAGCAATGCACTGGGGCCCTTACCCATTCTCCTGTCCTAGGGGTAGGGGGTGCTATCAGCAGCAGCTGTGATGTCCCACGGGTGGCAGGGGGTGTTCTATCTTCCATTCAACATGTAGGACCTGGAGCAGTAACTTCTGCTAATTACTCCTTTACTGCACATGTGGTGGGAGGGTGAGCCCTAACGTGTGGAAGGGGGCACTGAGCTGAATGAAGGGTCCCTTGTAAATGACTTCCAGGGAGGTAGGGTGTGTTTTATATGCAGGGGAGGGTTGGATAATGGAGTGGGCTTAATATTCGTCATTTTCCGGTGGAAGGGCAGCTTGTTTGACTACAGATATCACCATTATCTGGAAATACATTGCTTAGCCTTCAATAGTATAAAAACCAAGAGTCCCAACTTTCAGGAGGTGCTGGGAACTTGGGGATCAGAGATCAGGAGCCAGAGCAATCCATTGACAAAAATATAAAACTGTACACCAGACAATTGGAGCTGCAGCAGGGACCGGCTGCTGGAAGGCTGATGCCTCTGGTTCTGGGCATGATAGAGACAAGCCTCTAGTGTCCACAGAAAGGGGAGAGTCCCAGCTTTTGGAATATACTCTAAAAAAAAACCTCTAAGTCAGAGAGAACCTGAGAAATATGACAGGGAAGTGCAATTAGTAGGTCGGGTGTGGACTGCTGCTATGAAGTTGAATATCTCCAGTTCCCCAGGGCTGATTTTCAAAATTCTGGTATCCCTGGAATAAGGGGATCCTCTGCTATCAGCATATGGCCCTTATACACATGGGGCCCCTGGGCAAGTGCCCATTAAACCAATATGAAAAGATGGCCCTGCTACCATTCAAGTCTCAAAGTGTAGCTATAGATGGGCATTGTCAAAGCAGGTTATCAGACGAACTATGTTTGCAACCTGCACTGCAAAGAGTATCATATTAAAAGATAATCATAACACAAAAAATAATAACATTGATTATGACCCATGTTATTGATAATGACCCATGTTATTGATAATGACCCATATGATGTCTAATGTAACAGTTTCAATTTTAAAATTGCATTTAAATGAAGGAATCTTGAAATGATATGTTTCCCTTTATTTAATTGTATTTTACTTTCAGAAATGTAATGGTAAAGTTGAGTCTGCAACTTTTATATGTGTGTTGTCCCAATGGGCAGGGTCATAAGGTTGGATGCACAGTATGAAGTTCCCTGGGTGAGGCACCCTTGCTGATGTTATACCTGGCTAGCAGGGTGCCATTTGGAATTTAAATTACACAATATAATTATAATCTTACAAGCCTATAGATTTGTGAAATATTTCAAAAAGTCACCAATAATTAAGAAACATGTTTCTGTCAGAATGGCAAATCCATTAGCTTCTCTACTATGAACTTATGTGATTAAAAAAACAATACATTCCCTAGATAGGTGTGTGAGATATTTATTGTGAAAGGTATCTTATTTTGGTGTAGAATATTTTAAATACACAAATATTGTTATCTTTGTAGCCAATGGGTATCTTCTCCATCCTTGAAGAGGAGTGCATGTTCCCCAAGGCAACTGACGTCTCCTTCAAGAACAAGCTGTATGACCAACATCTTGGAAAGAGCGGCAACTTCCTGAAACCCAAGCCGGTCAAAGGCAAACCTGAAGGCCATTTCTCCCTTGTCCACTATGCTGGGACAGTGGATTATAACATCAGTGGCTGGCTTGAGAAAAACAAGGACCCACTGAATGAATCTGTGGTCGGGCTTTACCAGAAGTCCTCCATGAAAATTCTGTCCAACCTCTACGCCTCATACTCTTCAGCAGATACAGGTACTGTAGTATATCTCTGTCATTTATAAGGTACCCCCATAATGCAATTTTTGGTGCACTACTATAAGGTAGTATCCTATGGGAGTGTTGTTCTCTGTTATCTTTTGCGTAAAGGTGTTGCCCCCAAACTCTTGACATTGCTAGCCTAATTAAAATGTCCCTAAAGGCCCTTATTTAATGCTTTTGGGGGTTTGGATAGATGGTATGGTACTTATATTGCCTTCAGAAAGAGTTAATGATACTCAGACTGAGCTCATGCCCTTACTGTAGTTTTCTCATGGTCAGTTTGTTCTGCTTGATATGTACTAAATTATTATAATGTTGAATAGTTCATGTTAACCAGACATTCAAAAAGAACCTCAAAACATGTTTGTTCTATAGCTCATATCATTTTCTAACACATTCTTAAACACTGGACTTGTCTTTCAGGTGATGGGTCCACTAAAAAGGCAACAAAGAAGAAGGGGTCTTCATTTCAGACGGTGTCTGCACTTTTCAGAGTAAGATCTTTTTTGGCTCTGTTGTATGACTACTATATCCATACAGTTTATGGGGTTGTTCATGGTGGATCACTGTTTCTATTGCATAGCTTACTTCCTATGTGTAACTGGTTTACAACATAGAAAGAATGCAGTCAAGATACATAAGGAGATAGCAACAATGTAGTAGACATACAGTATAAAGCACATTTCAGTGTACTATTTTCGGTTACATGGATAACTAATAAAAATATCAAGGATAACAAAGATATTGGGCCCTAATTGCACAGTATATAAGAAGTCACATTGAAGATAAGCTATGGATAGAGTTATGCTATTTCTATCAATCCTAAATCTGATGTTCACGAGAAGATACCTTAGGATCGGTAATGATCATCAGCAGTGTAAAAGTTTTTGAAAAATACTGTTATTAAAACGGTTGTGCATTCCTCTGCCGTAATGGTAAATGAAGGTACTGTATGACAGTCATTAGCTATGACAAACCAGAAGGTGTGTGGATGTAGTTTAGCATCATCTTAGGGTATGTTACAATTGTATACAAGACATTTTAATTGGTTCACAATTGTCTATCTATAGTTACGTAGTACATTCATTTTAAATACTCTTATTGTAGTGTTGGACCTTATGTTTAACCTTTCCAAGGCCATTAAAATCAACACGTCGTCTAGGGCATCATGTGATCTTAAGTTAGCCTTGCCAGTAACGTAATTATTTTTTGCACAATGTTGCAAGACCTCTAATTATCATGCAGGGGTTAATTAGTGAGCAAATGTATTCCTAACAGGAGAATCTTAACAAACTGATGTCCAATCTGAGGTCCACTCACCCCCATTTCGTGAGGTGCATCATTCCCAATGAGACAAAGACCCCAGGTAATCTGACTATGAGGTTCTAGTTTTAAAAGCAATTATAAAATGCATTCTGTGTGATGAGTAAGTGTTGTTGTCTGGTTGTCAGGTGAAATGGAGCATCATCTTGTACTGCACCAGCTGAGGTGTAATGGAGTACTGGAAGGAATCAGAATCTGCAGGAAGGGATTTCCAAATAGAATCTTGTACGGGGACTTTAAACAAAGGTAAAAGAGTAAATAATCCTATATATCATAGTAATTTAGGTCAAAATGATCAAAAAGCTAACACTCATCTTCACCTCTCTTTTGGAGGAAGTCAAGTGTTTTACCTGGCAGTGTCCACTAGGAGTGTATCTGACTGAGCAATTCAAGTGCTCTATTCGAACATGCACAGACCCTGACATTACTGTTATGTTGTTTTGTTATTTTGAGGGCTGGTAACTAGTGTGTCATATTTCCTATGGATCATTAAACCCAGTGATGAGAGGCTGATCAATGATTATCAAACACTTAACTGTATCATTGAGCTACAGTATCCATGCCACTCCTATAAATGGATGAATCCTGTGACATTTACAGCCTTTGGGGGATATTCAATCTCCGGTGAGCACCTCCCGTCGGGGAGATGCCCGGCAGGCCCTATTCAATGCTGTCTTCCCTGACAGCATTGAGCAGGGTATCTCGGCAGAACGAGCCCGAAATCACTAGCTGTCGGGCTTGTTCTGCCGAGAACAGCCAGGAAGTGATGAGCTGCCGGCTGCAGATCGCCTCTTCCCGGCCGCAATTCATGGCCATGCCCCCTTTTCGCTCCACGGCAGGCGGGACATTGAATCCCACCTGCATGTTCTCGGTCGAGCTGACCGAGAACGGGACTGGGTCACGGCGGTCGAGCAAGCTCAACTGCCGTGACCCTCACATTGAATACCCCCCTTTATGAGAGAGAGGAATCCAGAATCCACCCAGAGTGAATTACATAGACATACATTTCTCATGATTGTAGGGAACCAAGATGTTCTATGTCTTTATCTATTAATAATTTAGTATGTGTTGTTTTTTTTTTCCACTAAAAATTTTTTTTTCACTTTCAAATACAGTATGTATGACACATTTTGTGGGTTTACACTATGGGGGGTATTCAATGTCAGGAGCACGGCTGTCGAGCAAGCTCGACAGCCGTGCCCCTGTCCCGTTCTCGTTTTGCTCGCCTGGAGCTCGGCAGTCGGGATTCAATGTCCCGGCCGCCGAGCGGTGAGAAGGGGGCGTGGCCGCGAGTTGATGACGAAAATAGACGAGCTCCGGCCAGGAGCTCGCCTATTTCCGGCTTTTCTTGGCAGAACGAGCCCGACAGCTTGTGCTGTCTGGCTCGTTCTGCGCAAAACCCCAGTTCAATGCTGTCGGGAGATGGCTGCGGGTGCACGACAAAGATTGAATACCCCCCTTAAGCTGGCCATACACTTATGCGATTTTTCCCAATTTAACCATATTCTGACACATCAGGCCAAGAAATTGGGCAAATTGTATGTGTTTTAGATCTGCTCCAATCCAATGCACAGTCCTCTGGCCAACGGAATGAAGCCCCTAGATTGCAAGTGATACAGATAAGATTAATCGCATCCGGAAGGATCCGGCAGCACTTGCATACGATACATCACTCGCTATTCACTCAATACTCATTATTCGCATTATGCCACACAGTAGCATAACATGGAATTACTTTTGGAATTATTGTGAAGGGCTATGGCGGAGTTGGAACTAGTTTAACCTACCATTACAGGGGCAGGAACATAGTTCCGCCCATTCCCCTATACTTTAACACCTCATTGTGACAAAGATATGTAGTTATTATCTTGGCCTTTCATTGTTCAGATATCGTATCCTGAATGCCAGCGCTGTTCCTGAGGGACAGTTCATAGACAGTAAGAAAGCCAGTGAGAAACTTCTGTGCTCCCTCGACATTGACCACACCCAATATAAATTTGGACACACTAAGGTAAGCCAACAATGCAACAATCCCAGAGGATACGTTTTCAGCCTGTAAGCCATGGGTCCTCAAACTGCGGCCCTCCAGATGTTGTGAAACTACAATTCCCAGCATGCCTTGCCACAGTTTTAACACTCCCTTATAGGAAAACTGTGGCAAGGCATGCTGGGATTTGTAGTTTCACCACATCTGGAGGGCCGCAGTTTGAGGACTCATGCTGTAAGCTAAGTGAAAAATACAACACAGGGCTGTGCTGACATAGAGTGGTCTCTGCATTCCAACTTAAGGCTTGTTTAGTAATCAGATTATACTATTTCTCTAGAAAGTACATTGCATGTTACATGTTAAACAGAACATATTAGTTGTTTGGTTCTATGTAGCCATCCACATATTCATTTCAATGAATACATAGTAAGGTTTGTAGACCGATAAGTGCTGCTTAGAGGTCCGGCGCACCACTGTAAAATTTGGGGAGCGTAGCCTAAGTTGTGGCCATGCCCCCGTGGGGAAAATAGAGTAAAAAAACCCTGTATACAGCCACCGAGCAGCAGCCTCTCTGCAGCATAGCACATTACAGTGTGTGCTATGCTGACAGCATGAGAGCAGCAGCAATGACCAGGTGGAGGGGGTGAGGTGCAGTGGACCGAGGCCCCAAAGGGGCCTCTCCATTAGGCCATTAGGCCTCTCAGAGGCAATGGTGATACTAATCTTGGATAACATTGCCATATGCCATGTGCCTCCTCCAGTGCGAATGCCACCTTCTTTACATGTGGAAATGGCAATGTCTATGATGGTGTAAAACATGGTGGGGAGTATCGGACATTACATGGACATGGCCCTAATTATTCACACAAAAGCAAAACAAGACTTTGGGAGGTGGGGAAGACTGACCATTGAGTCCATTTATTAACATTATGTTTAGTAACATAATGTGAAATATTGTGTGTTCACACCTTTTTCACATTATTTTAGTATCACCTGAATGTAGTAAAGGACTTTTGGAGCATTTTCCTGAAAAACTGCGCCAAACTCTTTAATTCATTTTTTTTGTAGTAAGCAGATTGCATTTCCCATGCTTAAAATGCAATCTGAGCAATTCACTAAACAAATGTGAAAAAACTGCAGTGAGCCCTGTGATAAAGATGCCAGCTGACTGATCAAAGGGCTCAGATGTGAATTGGGGGCTTCTGCACAGCTTTTACTGCCCATAAATATAAATATATAAATAAAATAAATCAAAACCCCAAAGCCTGAGAGCGCTGCAGGAGCAGATCCACGGATGGTGAGTATAAATCAGAGATGTTGGAGGGGTAGATGCGCAGGGTGGGTCATCGCAACAGGGATGGGGTGCTGGCAGCCATGGTAGTGGGGAAACAGAGCTTTATTGCAAGCTCTGTCTCTGCTTGCGATAATTGATACATCCGTGTGATGTATGCAGTTATTGCATTGCGAATTGGGACAATGTTATTGCAGGACAGCCGCTTCTTCAGATGCGGATGGTTATATATAAGCCTCTAAGTGGGTTGTATCCTATTTACAGTATTTTCACTTCAGCAAAAACTTTATGGTGGTGGACACCAGACATTTACCTAGACTGTCAATGTGGCATCTTCAAGGTGAAAACAAAAACATTTACATGCCAACACAAAAAAGTCACTCATGTTATGAGGTAACTTCTGATGTTCCTTCACTCTCAATCCATAGATGAGGCTAAACCCAACAGGAAATACATGTACAACTATTTACAAACATGGGAGTCTGCAACTGCTCTTAGAAGTGTTATTTTATAATAACTCTTTGTACAGAGATATACTGTCCTTTTGTTCTTTGTTGAGAGGTTTCAGTACTTGCCTGTTCTAGGTGTTTTTCAAAGCTGGTCTTCTGGGGACCCTGGAAGAGATGAGAGATGACCGCCTGACCCTAATTATCACCCGCACACAGGCTGTATGTAGGGGCTTCTTGATGAGAATAGAATTTAAGAAAATGGTGGAACGCAGGTGAGGATACTAGTTAACCACAGAGAGTTTTCTTTAGCTATGAAATTATCATTAGAATGTGTGCTTTAAATCCTGATATCTTGACTTCTTCTATTAATGATGTACAAAAAAAACATGATTTTAAGGCATTCTACATAGGCTAGACAATAAACTGCCCTAAATAATTTCAATATAAATAAGACATTGTTTCACAAAGTAAATTAATTAATTATTGCTCAACATATCAACAGTCTCAGATTGTCGATATGAGAAATGCCGATATTGTCTAGGGATTTAGGATTTGGAATTGATGGGAAGATTAGGTTTAGGGGTAGGGATTAGAGTTAGGGGGTCTTTACTTATAATAATGCTTGAGCATCCGTCTTCACCAGAACTGATGGTCACATGATTGCAAGGACTTAACCTGTTGCAGTCCAAATTATATTTTTTTGCAATTCAACAATTCACCATCGGATCTGCTACTAGCAATAGGGTGGTTGAGCCTGAATAGACGTTGGACCTGAAAGGGTTAATATCTGCTGCTGGTTGCAGGTATGTGACTGATGGGCCACCAGGGATGATTTGCAGACATTTTTTTATTTTTAAACAGGTTCTTATATTGCACAACAAATTATTGTGCTTTACAATAGAAAACCGTGATAAAACAAACTGGCACGTTACAACAATCAAAGCAGTAGGAAGGCCCTGCTTGCAGGCTTACCATCTATATTCTGTTATGTAGACATTTTATCGTTGTATACATGATCAAGGTTATGAATGTCATGTCAAAATATTATCCCTAACTTAAAAAAGGGATGTCAAATGCATCTCTGTATGAAAGGAGGAATATAACATCCAACTTATTAGGATTTCAATGCGCAATTCCAGGAAGGTTTAAAATTTTTATTGAAAATTGAGGCTTACATACAGTAAATGGATGGATCCAGCCACTGAACCTGCCCAATGAAATGGGCAGTGTTGGACTGGCCCACAGGTGTACAGGGGAAACCCCCGGCGGGCCCCACCACCTTGGGGCCCACCTTCAATAATATGGTTAAGATTCCAGACTGTGGACATGAATTATACATTATACTAATGTTATATTATACTGCACAGCACTATGGTGTATTATCTACAGTGCATTGCTGTTATAAATCTGGTACATTTTCATGTGTGCACTAGCAGTAATTATTTTACTATACTATTTATACTATTTAACGGTTAGTCAAACCTTTGTGGCAGCTGGCCACACCCTCTCCGGAGACTGGCCACACTCCTAAAGTGCGCCCCTATAACTTCTTCTGGTGGGCCCTTCGTGTCCCAGTCTGACAATGGAAATGGATGTTTCTCTGTCCATGTATTGGGGAGCTGCAGTTGGATAATGACAGCACACATTTTCAGGCCATGGTTGTTGTCTAATGTTATTATATTTGAATATTGTTAAGGCTGGTGGCAAATGCCCCTGAATGAGGACTACACGAAAACAATGTGTGTGGTTATTGAGTACCATCAAAGGTTGAAGCTGCAGTGTTGAGAATTGCTTTGAGCTTATTTATCAGTAATTTATATAACGCACACTTTACAGAGAATATTTGAAATTTTCATCAGTCTCTGCCCCAGCGGAGCTTACAATCTATATTCCCTACTACGTGTATATGCACAAGCACACACAGACATTTTAGTGTTCATTTTTGTTGGGAGCCAATTAACCTACCAGTATACTGTATTTTTGGATTGTGGGTGGAAACCAGAGTACCTGGAGGAAACCCATGCAAGCACAAGGAAAATATACAAAATCCGAACAGTTAGGGCCATGGTGGGAATTGAACCCATGACCTCAGTGCTGTGAGGCAGTAATGCTAACCATTACACTGTATTGCTGCCGATGCATTGGTTTGCAGCATATTTAATTTAAAATACTGTCTCTTGACGTCAGAATTGCACCATTTAATATATGGGCAATTATACAGCTGAAGTTAAGATTAGATCATTAATTAAATCTGGATATTCACTTGACATAGGTCAGAATAATAGGCCAAGAATGTTACTAAAACTAGAGTTATGACAATCACATCATCAGGCCTTTCTGTAGCAAGGTTAAGTTAATGAATTTGTAACAATGAAACTGTTTTTGGTTCTTAATCTATTTTAGTACAAATTCCTCATCCAATTACAGTTTTGTTTTTCCTGTAATAAAATTCCTGTATTATAATTTAAATGTGTTCCTTGAAGGGACTCAATTTTTGTCATCCAGTACAACTTCCGTGCATTCATGAACGTCAAACACTGGCCATGGATGAAGCTGTACTTTAAGATTAAGCCTTTGCTCAGAAGCGCGGAAACAGAAAAGGAGATGTCTGTCATGAAAGAAGAGTTTACCAAAACCAAGGAAAATCTGGCAAAGTCAGAGGCGAAGAGGAAGGAGATGGAAGAAAAGATGGTAAAGCTACTACAGGAGAAGAATGACCTAGTTCTACAAGTTCAGTCTGTAAGTATTAGGAAATGCCTGCAGTGTGAGAGATAGACCGTTTTGCTCTTTTATAATCATATATAAAAATGGGATGCAGTTAAAAATCCCGACGCCGGAATCCCGGCATTCAAAATCCCAACGCCGGAGTCTCGACCGCCGAAATCCCGACCGCTGAAACACGACCGCCGAAACCCCGGCACTTTCTCCCTCCGTGGGTGTCCACGACACCCATAGAGGAAGAATAAATTAGTGTGCCGAGTGCAGCGAGGCATCGGGCTCGCTGCGTGGCGAGCGCAGCGAGCCCACAAGAGGGGGGGGGGGGCGATCCACGTCACCCCCTTGTCGGGATTTAGGCGGTCGGTATTCCGGCGTCGGGATTTTGAACGGCAAGATTCCGACCGCTGGGATTTCATATCAATCCTATAAAAATAAGATCAAGACTATCTGGTGTTTAAATCCCTTTGTATCATTTTTTTGTGAGTTTTTAAATGTGAATTCCTTAGACATGACCTATACAGAAAAACAATACTAAATAAAACATATTAACATTTCTTCATTTAGAATGTATTATTATTTATTGACAGGAAACAGAGAACTTAACAGATGCAGAGGAAAGATGTGATCAATTGATAAAAAGTAAGATAAACCTGGAGGCTAAGATTAAGGAGTTGACTGAGAGGCTGGAGGATGAGGAAGAGTCAAATGCTGAGCTGACCGCCAAGAAGCGAAAACTGGAGGATGAGTGTTCAGAGCTCAAGAAGGACATTGATGACCTTGAGTTGACTTTGGCTAAGGTTGAGAAGGAAAGACATGCCACAGAAAACAAGGTACACTAAATATTAAGGTGTTTGCAATAGCTATCCACTTTATGGAACTGTAATTTACATGTTAAAGTGAAACCAGCATAACTTATTACTCATTTGTTGTAAGTATATATTTTCAACATTTTCCCAGTAACCGTTATGGTGAGAGGATTATATCCTGAATGTATGACCAAACTTGAATTTTTATTTATTTGTATAATTCAATTAGGTTAAAAACCTCACTGAAGAAATGGCTGTTCTGGATGAAACAATTGCGAAGCTGACTAAAGAAAAGAAAGCGCTTCAAGAGGCTCATCAACAGACATTGGATGACCTACAGGCTGAGGAAGACAAAGTCAATACCTTGACCAAAACGAAAATCAAGCTGGAACAGCAAATCGATGACGTGAGACTTTAGCCACCTGCTTTAATTTGCCTTGTAAAGTTTTCAAGAAATATTTGATTATAAACTGGTTTTAAGCTTTTTTTAATATGGTGGTCATAATGATTTAAAGTGGATTTGTGATAGAGGGGAATTAATGCTTGGGGTTTATTTTAAGTAAAGGTAAATTGTAATTGATTTTGATTGATTTTAGACGTGATTTTCCCTTTAAAAAAAGTCAGACTTTGGCCAGCATCTCGTGTGGCTGCAGAACTATTAAATCTTTTTTTTTTAAATTGACTTTAAGTAAATATAACCCCTACTGTTTACTGGTTTACCGGTTTTCTATTAAGGAATCCCCATTTTATTTGATGTATTCCTCAGCTACAAGGCTCACTGGAGCAAGAGAGAAAACAGCGTATTGATAATGAGAGGGCTAAGAGGAAGCTTGAGGGAGACCTGAAGCTTGCACAGGAAACCATCATGGATTTAGAGAATGATAAACAGCAGACGGATGAAAGACTTAAAAAGTATGAGTTTATTACGCTGGCTGACAAAGTAGTCTTTGGGGATGGCTCATAATAGATAATAAAAGAGTCTTAACCACTTTACTAGCTAATAGTTTTTTGTATAAAAAAGCCAACTTTTTTATGATTGAATAACGTTAAGAACATCGGAAACAAATCGAACATGAATTTTTTAAAGTTTTGTGTGCAATGTTTTAAAAATAAACATTGGCTAATCATTTGTGGCAGAAATATTAGTCCATCGATGATCAATACACTGAGACCATCGCATCCAGGGGGAACTTATTTTTTTTGCACCCTGGGGGAGGATGGGGGGACGGACGACAAGGTGATGGGGTCTTCTATTACATTACCCCAGTGGCTTCTAATCTCTGCAGTAATCAGCAGCATGGCAGGCACTAGAGGGAGGGAACCATGAAGCAGAAACACTATAAGACAGTGGCATCAGGAGTGCATGCGATATATCGCATGCTGTCCTTTTGCATATGATATATCGCTTTGGGATCCCAGCAAGTGCTGACAGATATAATATATCTATAGTGCAGCACTTGCAATCTAGGGACTCTCATCTGATGTGCACGGGCCCTTCACTGCATAAGTGAAAGGCCAGCTTTATATTGTTTTGCCATAAAAAAAACTTGCTCATTTGTGTGGTAAAATTGTATGTATTAGTGGGAACATATATATGGAATTAAAAACTTATTATGTTTTGTGTTTACAAATTAGTGTAAGTTCAATTATGACATTTATATTTCATTCTTTCTCCTGTAAAATTAATTTCATGTGTATCATTTATCAATGAAAGAGCCTTCTAGCTTTCTATAAGTGATGTTAACCTATCACAAGCTGCATCGTGCTAATTATATCATGGCCAGGCATACATGCTACACCCTCTTCCCATTTCTAGTCATACAAAGGTTGAATCCAAATAATATCCCTTTCAGACATACTCCAAAATCCCAGGTTTTTGCACATGAATGCACATCAAACGGGATTTTGGTATGTCTGAAAGGGTCAACCTGGGTGTTAAAATCCAGGTCTCCAACCCTTCTTTTTACCTTCTTTTTCGGATCAACACACAAAGGGGAGTGGCTTGCTAAGGCACATATGCTAGCGTGTGCGTACAGATCTTACATTGTCCGCTCGGACTTCCAGCGTGCAGATGGCCAGACTGCCGAGCAAACACCACCTGCTGTTGTTTAACACAGCACAGCACAAATCCACACGGAACTCATGCTCAAACCCATTACTTTTTGTAATGTGGACTTTTTTCAATTGTGTGTACTATTGTCCTAAGATGACAAGAGCACTTGTGTGTTAAGATTTGAGTACGAGAATTGGCACATAATAGCAGTTAAGAATAGTGCTGCATTTGTGTATAAAAGCAATGAAATATACAAGAGATATGAACGCAGAGAAGTGTAAATGGTTAAAGTTTAAAAGTGTGCTTCCCGTGTTGCTGCCATGTGGTTAGTTAATTGATAAATGAGAGAAACCTCTATGCATGGGAGTGTATTGCGTGCAGCTGAAAGTAATTTAGCTATTGTGCGTGTTGATTGTCCGAGCAAATGCGAGCACGTTAAGGCGGCAGGGCTGCAAGGAGTGAGACTTTCTTTTTTCTTGCTAGTGTTTCTCATGTGTACCAGTCTGAGCGCACGGTAACTAGAGTGAGATGTACGCCCAGCACTTGCTGTCACCACCCACATGCATGCAGCGGTTACCGCCCAGTTTAGCCCAGTTTTGATGCTGCGCCCTGTGATACGCCCCCATTACGCCCACTGTGTCCGACCATACTCAGCAGAGTATTTCTGTTCACTGAGTTACATCCGTACATGGTTGAGTTTGGCTTCACATGCGCATAGCGAATGGTACACATGCGCAGTGGGCTAAGAAACGTTTTCCGAGCGAAGTTATATCCTAGCGAGTCAATCAGAATAACTTCCTAAGTGTGAAAGGGTGCAGGCTGCACCAGGGAAAATGACCCAGCAGTCAAAATGCTGGGTAATTCCCAGGTAGTACAGTATGTCTAAAAGGGGTATAAGTGATATTTTACCAAAGCATGGTCTTAGTGGGATTTTACTTACATTCACTTGACAAATGAGTATATTTTTTTGAATTGCAGGAAAGATTTTGAGATGAGTCAATTGCTTGGCAAAATGGAAGATGAGCAAGTTATGGGGATTCAGCTGCAAAAGAAAATAAAGGAGCTTCAGGTAGACTATTTTATAGGTTTCTACAGATGTGATGTTCTGTTGCAGTCACTTTTCATTAAATAACCTGTTCAATAAAACTGAGAAAAACAGAAAAATATTTATTACCATTATTGTTGTAATAGGCCCGTATAGAGGAGCTAGAAGAAGAGATGGAGTCAGAGCGGGCTAGCAGAGCAAAAGCTGAGAAGCAGAGGTCGGAACTCTCCCGGGAACTAGAAGAGATCAGTGAGAGGCTGGAGGAGGCTGGTGGTGCAACTGTCACTCAGATTGAGTTTAACAAGAAGAGAGAAATGGAGTTCCAGAAGATCCGTAGGGATCTGGAGGAGTCATCTCTTCAACATGAAGCCACACTGGCCACTCTTCGAAAGAAACATGCGGACAGCTCCGCTGAGTATGGGGAACAGATTGACAACTTGCAAAGGGTGAAGCAGAAACTTGAAAAGGAAAAGAGTGAGATGAAAATGGAAATTGATGATATGAGCAGTAATCTGGAAAGTGTATCTAAATCCAAGGTTTGTACATCATTTGAGGGCCACAAAGCTTGGTCCAGTGGCTCCATACAATATTTTAGACCATATTAAAACATGTTTTCTTATATCTGGGTTTAAAATAGTGATATTATGAAACCTTTAAATGCCAACATCTCACAGAGATGTTCAAATTATCCGCTAAACATGCCAGCATTACAGGTCATTATGATGAATAAAAATGTTTGCTTGCCAATTTCACGCCTATTTTGACAAAATAGAGGGTTAAATTGCAAAAATAATTTAAATAGGCACCAAATACAATCAATATACGCTAGTTGTTAGTAGATGAAGAAAGATTTGTAAGTTATTTGTCACAATTTCCTAACTATTAGAATTCTGCTTTATACTTTATACATTTAAATACATTTCCAGATTAATTTAGAGAAGATGTGCCGAACACTGGAAGACCAGTTAAGTGAGCTCAAGTCCAAGTCAGAGGAGAACCAGAGAAATGTGACTGATCTCAGTACGCATAAAAGTCGTCTCCAGAGTGAATCAGGTAATGCTTCCTGCAAAATATATATTTGCTTGTTTGTAGATGCATATATAATAAAATTACATTTGGTCTTATATAAAAATGAAGCCATAGTTATTCTAATTTTTAGGTATTTACAGGTCTTTTCATGGTACTCCTGGTATTCCCTGCAGGAAATCTTTTAGAGAATATGTCATGTTTTATTACATTTGGCATACTTTCTGAACTAAAAATTGGGACAAAATATCTAATAATTAGTAAGCCCAATCAAAGCAAAAGTTTCGAAAGCTAGTTGCCTCTGTGGGCAGGATGTATTAAAATACATTGCCGCCCATCGCCGCCTGCCCGCCATGATGCCAGCGCATATGTACTAACATATGCGGCTGGCATAGCGGTGCAGTGACGGAGACCCCCCGCGATACCTGTACTGTGGTCTCCTTCATCTCCATGCCGCCTGCCTCTCCCCTCATGCCGGGGACGGCTAAGCAGGCTGTCCCCAGCGCCTCCTTCTCCCCCCTGCAGCCGGAAGGATGTCCTGCTGTGTTACTAGTGGGAGGAAGGGCTTACCTATGGGCTCCGCTGCAAACCTGCCGACCCCCCCTCTCCCCCTCCCTCTGGCTTACCTCAGTCCAGGTCCTCCTGGACCCGGAAGGTAAGCCCTTCCTCCCCCTAGTAATGCAGCCAGACATCCTTCTGGCTGCAGGGGGGAGGAGGAGGTGCCGGGGACAGCCTGGTTAGCTTTCCCTGGCATGAGGGGAGAGGCAGGCGGCAGGGAGATGAGGGAGACACACACCACACACACCACAGTACAGGTATCGCGGGGGGTCTCCGTCACCGCACCGCGTTGCCAGCCTCATATGTTAGTACATATGTGCTGGCATCGTGGCGGGCAGGCGGCGATGGGCGGCGATGTATTTTAATAGATCCCGCCCTGAAAGAGATGTAGTTTCACTGGCTACCAACAGATGGCAGTACTTCGGAGACACACAGCCACTAGACATACATATATAGATGATGCTCACAGTTGACCAACCACACAACTATTTTTTCTCATTAACATCCCCACAAACACTTAGTAGGATATTTAATAGGATGAGAGGTTCAGAAAGTGAGAGATTTGGTAAGAAATCTCCAGTTTTTTAAAAGTGGCAATCATTTACACCAGTATGATTTTGCAGTGTAAATGATTGCCGCTTTAAAAAAAATATTAAGCTTTCTTTCAAAATCTCCATTTTTTTTTAGTTATGCCCCTGTCTCCAAGGTTTGGAACATCTGCTCCTGGGAACCCAAAATCCAATCAAAGATATAGATGTGCCCATTATTACTTGATGGTTTTAATATCTGTATGCCTAACATTTTTAGGAGGGCATGTGTAATATTATATTTTATACTTTAGTTTTACTAGATTTTGGACATGTTACAGTCTTAAAAAACTAAGGGAAAATAAAATTTGCATATTATTTAATAATTTCTTAGATCTAACACATTGCTGTGACGTAGTGCCTAATTCAGACTTGATCGCAATGCACAATTTTTCCTCTAATCTACAAACCCATGTTGCAGTTCAGGTGAGGCACATTTAGAGAAAGAGAAAGTTAAAGGTGTGCTAAAGCTGAAATCTGTATTGCAGTGTAAAAATAAAGTGCTTAGTATTTACCCTGCACAGAAACAAAATAACTCACCCACATCTAACTTTCTCTGCATGTATTATATTTCCTCCACCTGCAGTACAACATGGTTTTGTCCATTAGAGAAAAAAATGTGCTTTGCGATTCAGTCTGAATGAGGCCCATAGTTCCAATATGCATTGAGTGGAGAGCATTTGAAATAAACTACAGGGTATCTCAGTATTAGAGTAGTAAAATAAAATGTAATAATTTAGAGGATTTTAATTTCAAATGCAGGTGAATTGGTTCGACAGCTGGAAGAGAGAGACGCTCTGGTATCACAACTGTCGAGATCCAAACAGACATTCATACAGCAAATTGAAGAGCTAAAGAGACTGATGGAGGAAGAAGTCAAGGTAAGATTTAGGAGGGTTCTAGGCTAGCATTCCATGTTCTATTGTCTATCTATTATCCATTATGATGACTAGGCTTGAGCTTAGGGACCCCATAGGGACTAGGGGCCCATCTTTTTTTGCTGAAGCAGTGTTGCCTGTGCCCTAGGTGGGGCCAAATTAAGAGAAGAGGAGGACTGTGTGCAGTCTATGTCAGGGCCAGTATGTGTGTTTGAGCACTAGTCATCTCTAGTGCATTACTAGAGTCTATTAGAAGAGGAGCAGGCCATTTCCCTGTCTCTTCTCTACTGCACATGCACAAAACACAGGGGAAATTACCACAAACCATTTTCCCTATGATTTTGAAGTGTCGTTGGGTGGGGAGGGGTTTGTGGAAAATCACAGGTGTGCCACCACCGTTAAGGAGGTGGGAAGAAGCCAGGGAACTCCATAATTACACAGAGATTTCCTGGCCTGTGCAATTAGGGGGCCTAAAATACCTGGACGCCTAGGGGCCTGTTCATGAGTTAAGATGGCCATGGATGTTCTGCTGATTTGATGCGTTCACTTGTTCATCTTTTTTCAACTGAGCTCTGACCTTCTGTATTTACCAGGCTAAGAATGCATTAGCTCACAGTTTGCAATCATCCCGCCATGATTGTGAACTTATAAGAGAACAATATGAAGAAGAGCAGGAAGCTAAGTCTGAGATGCAGAGAATTTTGTCCAAGTCAAATGCTGAAGTGGCTCAGTGGAGAATAAAATATGAGATGGATGCCATCCAGCGCACAGAGGAACTGGAAGATGCCAAGTAATTTGTTATTTATTACTAGTTATTTATGTAATGATCCTGTAGTGAAATGGCTTAATCATTAATACCCCTTTCAGATGGCAAATGCTGGCTCGTACCCAGGATTAGGACATGGGTCTAACCTAGGAGCGACCCGGCATTTGCGGCCTGTAAGCTCCGCGTCCGACCCGGCTTATTGCCGGTTCACTGATGTCACACGGGGCATGGCGGAGCAGCGGCGTGTTATTGGGGGTGGGGGAGGAGGCAGCGCTTGGAGCTGACAGTGCTGCCTCCTCCATTCTGTGAACGGGACCCGGGTCACTCAACCTGGGTTACCCGTTCACACTACACAAGAGCTGTGTTCAACCCTGGTCGTGGCCATTGTTGAAATCCCAGGTTGCTCAATGCGGGACGTAACGGCTTGACAATAACCTGAGTTTAGAGTGTTGTCTGAAAGGGGTATTGGTACTTGTTTCCTAGCAGGGCGCCCAGTACGCTTTTAGCATACTGGACTATTCTCCATAGTGAAATCCCATCGCATCGGATCGCACAGCGTGGATGGTGCTGTGCGATGCGATGCAATGTCCATATTAAGTGCACAGGAGTGCTTATACAATGAAATATTGCATGGGATCGGAGGGCACCGTAGACAGGGTGCGATGCAATATTTCATTGTTTAAGCACCCATGCGATGAGATGTGATGGGTGCTTACTATGAGATGTGATGGGTGCTTACTATTGAAACGCGTTCCGCTGCACTCACCATGCTTTGGGGTGGCGTCGATAGTGCTGGTGCTTTGGGAACACATTCACACCTGCAATATCATACAGCTGACACAGTAATGACGACATGTGTTAACAAATAACTATAATTTACTGAAATAATTAGAAAGCATAATGAATTAATCACATTAATTACAATAAATAATGTTAATAATAACAATCAATCAACTGAAAACATTACAACATTAATTACTAAAAAACCATGAAAGCAAACATTAAAAAACAGTCAATCATCTTTAGGGGGGAGCGTCAGTGCTCGCAGGATGCGATCAAATGGATTATCCCATCCCATTGTCTTTCTCCACATAAACTCCTGCAAATAGGAATGGAGCTGGTGGCGTGCTGTGCCTCTTTGGCACTTATTGCGCCATTTGCATGCACCCTAAAGTCTCACCACATTCTGAGTATGAACCCCTGTGGCCGGGTCAATGAAATTAAATCTATGGTTAACTTGGGCATGCTTATAACCTGCAAGTTCCAGCAGTTCAGTGCAGTCTGTGTAAATAGTGGTGCCTGGCTCTATATTGTCAATTATAGCTGCCATCAAAGTGATCGTATCACGTCTGGGCACCATGGTGAGGAAACACTGTCCAGTTTCCCGACAAATTCCCCCAAAAATCCACTGCTGTGGTAACGTATGGCTGACATTGCTCTTACGCTTGGCAAACAAGCTCTCATCAACCTCCACGATGTGACCTGGACCGCTGATACGCCGCTGTGGCTGCGCCATGAGGTCCATGGTGCAAGCCTCACGCGTCCATCTGTTATACAAGACCGCTGTCTTCTTTGATATCTCCAGCCGGTCCTGACAGTAGTTGATGGATGTGAGCTCCTGGGCCAAGGAATAGATGAAGCGCACCAACATGACAAAGGATTAGCGGCACCCTGGAAACCAGTGGGCCGCTCTGAGGCTCACCTTGAGACGGCAAGCTTTGACATGGCACCACCACATACACTCCTTCACTGACAGCTGCATAGCATGCCCATTAGTGCAATTCTGCATCAGCGGAAGGAGATCATGCTGCTGGAAGTAGTGGATAGTCTCCTCTTCCGGTACTTGTTTCCTATCTGGGCGCCCAGGTTTTCTACGTACGGCACCGTACTGAAATCGGATCGCATCGCATCGTACACATACACGATATTGAACGATGCGATGCGATGCGATCCGATTTCCCATAGGAAACAATGTGAAATGGCTCAATTTAGCCAAATTATAATAGGAACAATAGTAAATGGGCCAAAAACACCCCTGAACATTGAAATGTCCCCCCAAAAGTAGTTGACGCCACCCCGCCATCAACGTGAACCCGAAGCGTGGCGAGCGCAGCGAGCCCGCGAGGGGCGGCGGTACGCGTCCTCCGACCTTTTCATGCCCTACTATCCATTAGGGCGTGGAGTCAGAATAGAATAGTGTGGCGAGCGCAGCGAGCCACCGAGCCCGAAGCGTGGCGAGCGCAGCGAGCCCCGCGAGGGGACGCGGATACCTTCACAGTTATACGCGTCCCCTCGCGGGCTTCCCAGGTGTCCATGGCGACGCGGACACCTGGGAAGCCCGCGAAGGGACGCGTTTACCTGTGAAGGTATCCGCGTCCCCTCGCGGGGCTCGCTGCGCTCGCCACGCTTCGGGCTCGGTGGCTCGCTGCGCTCGCCACACTATTCTATTCTCACTCCACGCCCTAGTGGATAGTAGGGCATGAAAAGGTCGGAGGACGCGTACCGCCGCCCCTCGCGGGCTCGCTGCGCTCGCCACGCTTCAGGTTCACGTTGATGGCGGGGTGGCGTCAACTACTTTTGGGGGGACATTCCACTGCTCTGTGGGTTTTTTGGGGGTTTCTGGCCCATTTACCATTCTTCCCTATGCTGATTTGGGTAAATTGATCCATTTAACATTGTTTCCTATGGGAAATCGAATCGGATCGCATCGCATCGCATCGCATCGTACAATATCGTGTATGTGTACGATGCGATGCGATCAGATTTCACTACGGAGAATAGCATGGTGCGCAATTAACTTAGTGGGCGCCCAGATAGGAAACAAGTACCCCTCTTCCATCTAAGGCAAGCTAAACATGTTGATAGATACAGCCATTTCAGATACTTCCAATACTTCACCAGCAGCTCTGATGGATGCTTCCAATACTGTCTGACAGTTCTGAGAAGATCCGGCAGGGGGCGGGAATGACAGGGAGCGGGAACGGGAGCGGTACTGAAATCGCAATGCATGCCACTATAACGTGTCATGTGATGCAATTTCACAACGGTAGCGTACATAAGGAAACTGGGTTCCCTGCTAGGAAAAGAGTAGCCAGGCAGTGTGACAGGAAGAGAGGAGAAAGCCCTGTGAGGGAGAGCTGCAGCGTGGAGTGCCAGAGCACAGTGTCAGAGAGAAAAGGAGTGTGAGAGAAAGGTGAAGAAGGCTGCTGTCCCAAGCGTGAGGAGAAACAGGAAGAGGGAGCACACTGAAGCACCCAGCAGAGGGGCCAGACAGCATGCAGCAGTATAGCCAGTGATCTATGTGGCAGGAACCAGGAACACCCAAGCTACTGATTCAGTCCCCCTGTGACAGCATCTGCACCCTTGTAATACCCAGCAGGGGCATCCCATACCACCTGTTTACAACCCACATACAGAGAGGGGTTGATGATTCAGCCGCAGCATTAGCTGCTTATCAAGAATAGGGGGACCGCTAGAGCCAGATCGGGGACAGCACCTGTGAGACTCTCACTGTCAAAGCCGGCCATGTATTGAGGCTACTTCTGCAGCCTGTTGTGCAGCTACAAACAGGAGGTTACCCCAAGACAGGAAACCTGCCTGTCCCTCAAACATGAGGACTGTTTATTGTTAAGTTTTTCCCTGTGGAGTATAAATAAGTGTGCACACTATTTTAGGGAGTATATATGTGTGAGGACCTGTCGACGAGGGACCATTGTTTTGAGCCGGTGACTTGTATTTAGTGACAGTGTATGTGGATTGAGTTGCTAATAACATGTATTAAGTTTGTTAAAGTGTTTAGATTGGATGTAGGGCAAGAGAGAGTGAAACTAGATATAGACAAGTTAAGTAGCACCACCTGGTGGATGACGGTTAGATCCGCCATAGTCCATGCAGGATTAGAATACTGGAGTAATTATTGTTTTACTGTCATTGTGCTTTTGTTGAGTATTTGTTACATCACTTGCAACTTATTGAAATATTGCAGCGGCCAGTCCGTGTGGTGGTAAATAAATTACTGTAGCTGCTAACTGTAGTAGTTTCACTTTTGTGGGTCCTCCTTGGGTTGTGCCATCCCTTGCCGCAAGTTCTTCTAGAAGAAACTTGTGAAGATCTTCAAAGCTTTCAAGTCCCAATTCTAGATACGCCATCACACGACACCGTTACAGGGGCATTGTCACACTACTGCGCAACTGGGATGGTTTTCTTGCTTTTGATTCATCAGGAATCTACATTTGCACCAACTGGTAAACAGCACAACCAAAATCAGGTTTGTGCTGCTGTCTCTATTGCTGGCCACACATCAGACCAACTTTCCTCCAACCATCCAACTGGTTGGATGGTCCTAGTTGGATGGTCCTCCTCTCATTGGTTGTTCCCGTCGATTTGAATAGTTGTGTTGTTCCTGGTGGTTTGAATATTTCCTAGGCCTATTGAACCTATTAGGAGGTTGGTAATCATTGGATCTATATCGCGACTGTCCTGGGTTTTGTTGGTACGACTGAAAGAGGATTTTCTTGATCTATAATGATTATCTGGTTCTTTTTTACTAATAATGCTGTGATCCCTGGGAATATATTCCTTAGATGTATTGTGTTTATGGTAGGTCCTAATTTTATCATTACGATAATCGTTTTGATCTCTTTCCCATTTTCTCTTTTTATTTTGAAGCAATTCTTTTTCAAATTTTTCTACTCTAATGTTTATCTGCTCATCTTTTTCTTTAAATACTGGGTTTTCTTTGAAGGATATAAGTTCATCTTTAACTTTATCGATTTTGATGATAGTTTTGGATACTTGTTCCTCTCTATATTGTACCAGTAGTTTCATTAAGGCAAGTGAACACCCATCCAGTGTTTCATTCCATTTGGTTAACAGTTCGGGTTTATCAATTATCGATAGATGCTTAAAGACCCTAAGGCCTCTTGGTATAATTTTTGCATCTATATACTGTACTTCTGGAGGGAAATACTATCCCACCAGTTTCTCATTTCTTCCTTTAGAAGATCTTCTAGGTTGTAAAATAATTTACTCATGCTAGGATTAACACTGGATGGAGTGTCCACCTGTACATTAGTTTGATTAAAAGAAGACAGGTACTGTTCTCGTCTAGATTTCCAATCGTAATAGCTTTTAAATTCACTCATTGTGCAAAGTGTGATATACCGACCTGTAAGGTCACTATGTGTAGAGCTGCGTGGGGTAAAGGCAAAGGACAAAAAATGGAAAGTTTTTCCCAGGAGAAAGGGGATGAGCCGATCTCTCAGGAGCCCCGGCGCTGGTGTGTGGATTACAAAAAATGTAAATGTGTATTTAAGGGTGTGTTCTAAAAACCCTCTATGGCTGCTGCAAGTGTATTGAGTCTGCCAGACTCAGAAAAGAGAGATTTCTAACTCTTGCAAATGGAGGATAGGGGGGTATACACTGCGCTGTCAAAAAGGGGGAGGTGGTATATAATATCCAATGAAGTGGTTACAAATTACAAGTGGTTACAATACTACATCTAGTACCAGGTTTTTTTTCCGTCCAACCAACTAGTTGGATGGTTGGAGGAAAGTTGGTCAGATGTGTGGCCAGCATAAGTTTACTAGAAGAATGCACGAGGCATAAGCCTATAAACTGCCTGCTTGGACTGTATGTGTGATGTGCACACATTAAGTCAGGGTTACCTACCTGACCCTCTCCTTCAGGGAGAAAATGCTCTGTTCCTGGACTTCCCTGGTAATGTACAGTATGATAGCCATCACCTGTGGGGAGCTAGGTAATTGATAAGAAAGGTGTTTCACCACAGGTGATGGCTATCATACCAGGGAAGTCCAGGAACAGAGCATTTTCTCCCTGAAGGAGAGGGTCAGGTAGGCTACCCTGCTTTAAGTACCTTTAAGTAGCTATATTAATGTTCCACAAGCTTACATGTAATGTGGTTACAATTAAATGCAATTAATCATAAGGTTCATTGGACCTTGTTGCCACTGTTTGAAAACTACCCTGTCTATTCCCACACAATTGAATTGCTTTTCCTGCATACTTCCTGTGTTCACATTCAAGTGAGGATAGGCATGTTTCAATAATTGGCAACAGTGCGCAGACATCAATCATTGCACTAGGATTTTTATCTGATGACATTCTGTTGATAGGGTTATCTGTTAGAGGGTATTTAATGGTTACATGAATCCCTGTATGGCCAATGTTCCAATTATGTTTATGAATATTATTTTGTAATGTTCCCTTTAGGAAAAAGTTGGCTCAGCGCCTCCAGGAAGCAGAAGAACACGTTGAAGCTCTGAACTCCAAGTGTTCATCTCTGGAGAAGACCAAGCAAAGGCTGCAGGCAGAGGTGGAAGACCTGATGATTGATGTAGAAAGGGCCAACTCTGCTGCAGCTGCTCTTGACAAGAAACAAAGGAACTTTGACAAGGTAGCTGCATGTTAACCACTCAACTTGCACAGCCAGATTGGAATGCAACAGCTGAGCTTTCACTGATATGTGCCAATAAATCTATGTACATAAATAAGGCTGAATACTACCCATTTGTGGAGGCTTTTTTTAAAATCTAATTGGAGTGATACTATCCTCAATCTTTGCTGCTATTTACCCATATCAAGCCTGTGAGTGTCACAATAGGGAGCCTAGCACTCCTTATTGATTGTCACTTTGCCACTCAGCACCCACATAGGGTATGATTTTTTTGCTTTTTATAAATATTATTATAACATTTTTTATGTTCATTATCATATTGTATTAATAAACCAATTTCCTACATCGTTGCACTAATTGCTTCTTGTTACCATTTCTGATTTATACTGTAGTTGATGAACGTTACTAAACTAAAATGAATTAATATACGAGTGACATTCATTAACCGCTCCTTTTCACTGTTAAAGATCCTGATTGAGTGGAAACAGAAATATGAGGAAACTCAGGCTGAACTTGAGACTTCTCTGAAAGAATCGAGATCTTTGAGTACAGAGCTCTTCAAAATGAAGAATGCCTATGAGGAAAGCCTAGATCATCTTGAGACTATTAAGAGGGAAAACAAGAATCTACAACGTGAGTAAAAGCATGGTGACAGAAACAACATGAAATGTTAAAGCATGCCATTTTAATTAAGAGTGATTTTGCCTTCAGAAAACAACTTTAAGTTATTTTTTTTCAATTGCACTTTGGTAGCTTTGAATAATTTACAAGACAGGGTGGGATGTTCCAACCAGTGGCTAATGCGCATCGCATATGTACTAAAATAAGGGCAGATCTTCTGATAAGGGGTTGGGATCATTTGGTCTACAGCATTATGGTCGACAGTCGTTAGGTCGACACCATTAAGTCAACATGGGAAACGGTCGACATGGGTCTAGGTCGACATAAGTAAAGGTCAAAAGGCCGTTAGTTCGACAGGTCGTTAGTTCGACAGATCGTTAGTTCGACAATGTCTAGGTCGACAGTCAACGTGGAGTTTTCACTGTTTTTTTTAAATTGAATGTCAACACAGTCGACTTGGACACAGTTTAAAGTGCACCATATCCCCTCGCTTCACTCGCAATGCGTCGGGCATGGTGCCTTGCTGCGCTCAGCACACTATTTTATTCTCCCACCACGCCCGAGTGGATGGTAGGGCATGAAGTACCGCCTGCCAGCACATGTTGGCTCAAAAAACAGGGAAAAACCCCAAGTCGACCTTTTGACTGTCGACCTAGACACTGTCGAACTAATGACCTGTCGAACTAATGACCTTTTGACCTAGAACCATGTCGACATTTCCACATGTCGACCTAGACCCATGTCAACTTCTCCCATGTCGACCTAATGGTGTTGACCTAATGACTGTCAAGCATCATGCTGTAGACCAAACGACCGCATCCCCTGATAAGTGCTGCCATTTGCAATCACCCCCGCTGTCTGGACTTGTTATTCCCCCCGCTGCATGCATAGAGACACCGGTGGCCGCTGGACATGCTGGGAAAGATCAGTGTAAGATCTCTCACACAGCAGCACTGTGTGTTGTTGAGAAGTCAGGTTAGAGTTTCCTAACTGGTCCCAACAAATGCATCAAAGCAAAATGACATCTAACAGTTTAGCAGCCCCCCAAAATAATCACTTGGGGCATCTTCTGTGGTTGCAAATGGAGGGCCATGGCAGATATCCCTCTGTGTTCCAGCTTGAGATTGTTTAGATTTTGTGGAGATCCTCCAAAATGTACTGTTTTAATTGGCTTTCCGGCGAT
Source organism: Crinia signifera (assembly GCF_055691185.1). NCBI lineage: Eukaryota > Metazoa > Chordata > Amphibia > Anura > Myobatrachidae > Crinia > Crinia signifera. Next base: position 174,104,200 of record NC_139222.1, on the reverse strand, counting down.
ATAGCATTAATTACCATATCTGTGAATAATAATCTGTTGTTACAAAAATTGTTTGGTGGAATTCAAATGCATAAGCATTAACATTTCATCAACACAACTTATTTATATTATTTAGAGGAGATCACAGACCTGACAGATCAAGTGGCTTCAAGCACTAAGACCATTCACGAGTTGGAGAAAGCTAAGAAAATGGTTGAGATGGAAAAGAGTGAAATGCAAGCTTCTCTTGAAGAGGCAGAGGTATTGTCTTCAAATTATAATGGCAACTATTACTCTGTTCCCTTGTCAGTATGGTATGAATTGTTTTAGAGGTCTAGAGCAGGCATTCCCAACCACGGTCCTCAAGGCACACCAACAGTGCAGATTTTAGTGATATCCAGGCTTCAGCACAGATGTTTTAATCAGAATCCCTAAGATACTAATTAAGTGATTTGTGCTCAAGCCTGGATATAACTAAAACCTGCACTGTTGGTGTGCCTTGAGGACCGTGGTTGGGAATGCCTGGTCTAGACTATCCCAAAAATTATTCTGAAATGTGTAATAAAAAGAGCAGACCCTAGCAAGCAGATAGCGCAGTACTAGTTGCCGGTTGTGTTGATAAGTTTTAGCACAGCAATTCCAGGCTGGCCCTTAAAGTATCCTTTTTACACTTTACGCCAGAGATGGGGAACCTTCGGCCCTCCAGCTCTTGTGGAACTACACATTCCAGCATGCCTTGTTACAGTTTTCTTATGTGGCCATGCAGGGCATGCTGGCATGTATAGTTCAACAACAGCTGGAGGGCCAACAGTTCCTCATCCCTGCTTTACACCATGTTCATTTTCAGCAGGATCAACAAATTCAGGATCAACTTTCCAAGGGCAATTGTATGGGCAGGCAATGGGTGTGCATTTTATGGAGAAATTTGGGCACTTGTGCAAATCATGAACAATGTGTGTGTGCCAGCTTTTGTGGTTTATTATTGAACTTAAATGTCAATTATATCATTGAAAAGCATACATAATCTTGCTAAATCCCATTACATATACTGTATACTACTTATCCTCATTTACTTAAATAGGCTACTCTTGAGCATGAGGAGACAAGGATCCTTCACATCCAGCTTGAATTGACCCAAGTGAAGGCTGATATTGAACGGAAGGTAGCAGAGAAAGATGAGGAGATTGACCAGCTGAAGAGGAATTACCAGAGGACAATAGAGACTATGCAGACAGCACTTGACACTGAGATAAGGAGCCGGAATGAAGCTGTCAGAATTAGGAAGAAGATGGAAGGTGACCTGAATGAAATGGAGATACAGCTCAGTCATGCAAACCGCATTGCTAATGACACTCAAAAACAATTAAGGAATGCCCAAGGCCAACTTAAGGTAAATCATATATTTAATATATGATCAGAGTATCTCATTAGCACAACAGAAAATTAGTTGCACAGCCCTGGTATTTGTTAAATGTGTACCATTGTTGAACACACTGGAAACCTTTCATGAGAAGAATATTATTCCCATTGTTTTTATATTTCATCATGTTTTCTTTTACTTTATAATGTTGTAACTTTTTAAAACTTCAAGTTAACATTGTCACTGTGGAATTTAAGGCTCGATTGATAGTGTTACATTGTTGTAGAATTTCCTGTCTATTCAGCAATTAACTTTCACAACTGTTTTGGAAGCTGCATTGAATTAATGCAGCTGCTCAGATTGTCTATTGTTTAGCTTGAGCAAAACATCAGCACAATTTGTACTATACTGTGAGGTCAATCTTTTCTTTGTGACAGAAAAATATCTAAATACTGTACAAATGATTAAATGAATTACTATAATCTATTGTGCCTGCTGTGTCTTGAAAAAAGGTAAAAAAAATTTCCACCTCTGGATATGTAACAAAGATATTGTCTTCCTCTTGCTAGGACACTCAAATCCATCTGGATGAAGCTCTCTGTGGACAAGAAGACCTGAAAGAGCAGCTTGCCATTGTTGAGCGTAGAACAATCCTTATGGCAGCTGAAATTGAAGAGCTGAGATCTGCTCTGGAGCAAACTGAGAGGTCTAGAAAGGTGGCAGAACAAGAGCTTCTGGATGCCATGGAACGTGTCCAGCTCCTGCACTCACAGGTAGAGCAGATAAAATACTTTCATACTGTGTTACAAATTGATTGTTGATGAGAGTATTAAGTGAGCATAAACAAAATGTTAATAAAAAAATATTGATTTAAAAAAATAAAAGTTTTGGCAATTTGAGTAAAAAAATTAGTGGAATATAGTCTAATATCATTATTAATTATAAACTACTGTATATAACAATCTGAAGGTCTGTCCCATCTCATACTTGCTTGCGCAGTACCTTACCTCCAATGACTGCCACTGCTGAAAGGATGGGACATATCCTAGCTTATGGGAAGTGGGCAAGTATGAAGGCAGGATGGAATAGTGGAAAAATTAGAAGGATGGGGTAAAGTTGGGGTGGAACAGACCATAGGGCAGTATTAGGTAGAGCAGTGGCCACATTGGTGTCTCTTTACTAGTATAATAATAGTTGGGATGCAGTTAAAATAACAAGTCAGAATCACAATGTTCAAAATCCTGACACAACCAGAATTTGAGTACCTGGGTTGGAGTTAGGGTTATGCACTAGAGGGAGGGTTAGGGTTAGACTCAGGGCCAGGGGAGGGGAGGGTTAGGATTAGACTCAGGACCGGAGGCTCATGGGGGTCAGTACCTGTGGCTGGCATGTATTCAAAACATTTTTTTTTGTTTTAGCTAAAGGTTTTGTTCATGGGAGTGGGATAGTGCTGCAGCTTCACCTATCTGCCAATGTGACAATGATTATGGTGCTGAGCATTGGGAGCTGAGGCACACTGAGTGCACAAGTGTGCAGTGCATTACTGGGAGTTGACTAAGTCCCATGATACTTTGCACAAGAGGTCAGAGGCTGAGAGGCTTGTGCTGAGCTCTGATTGGTGGAGCTCATCACATGCTTCTCAGGCGGGCCCATGGAGGACAGCAGCAGCATTGATCCTTTAACCTGAGCCCCTTATGGGCATTTTCTCATTAGAACTTTCAGATTATCAGCTTGTTGTACATTCTAGATCCCACAAGACATCTAATACCAGCAAATTTGTATGTACTCTCCCACTGCATTTTTCCATATTCTTTGGTGTTTACATGTACTCTCTTAGCACAATGTTCCTACCTTTACTTTATAACATGTCCTTATATTTGAACTTGCCTCCTAGTCTATTTGAACTAGTCAGTGACATTATACATATGTACAGTATGATCTACATGCAAGGCTTTGCTGCTAATATTGCCACTTGCTTTTATCTGCTATTTTAGCCACTCTATGGACTGTAAGTTGACACTGCCCTTACACAGTGTAATATTATCCCATGCAGTTTGTGGCCAGTAATGACAAGAGGCAGAGGGCCCCCCATCTAAAGTGACATGACCCCCCAGAAGACATAATCCAGCCCTGGTTAGACTACAGGGCTGGAGGAAGATAAGGTACCTGAGAGGATGTTAGGATTAGTCTGTGGGAGGGATATATTAGGGTTAGCTTGCTTGAGTTATGAGTTAGTGTTAGAGGAAGGTGTTTGGTAAAAATACTTAGTACAGTAGGAGCAAGTTTCATCTTTGCTCCTTTGGTCATGGCTAGCCATGGCTAGCCATGGCTATTCTATTGTTCTCAGCTGCAATACAATACGTATTGCAGCTGAGAACAATAGAGTAGCCATGGCTAGCCAAAGGAGCAAAGGAGCAAAGATGAAACCTGCTCCTACTGTAGGTTGTGTCATGATTGTGGTCATCGGATCCCTCTGACGTTCTTCTTACTAGTGGAATTCCAACTACTGGTATTTGGTACCCAACCCAGTGAGACCAGGTCAATTTATTTCACTGTAATTTAACTCAGCAACATTGCAGTAGAATGATAAATAAACTGCCAATGGTATTGTGTCAGTCCCTATTCAGAATATTTGTTATCTCTGATGATAGTGTGTAACATTTGCTTGGAGAGCTTTCTTCGTTACTTTGTTACATATTAATAAAGTTTAACACCTTTTCTGCAGAACACAAGTCTTATTAACACCAAGAAGAAGCTTGAGAGTGATGTGACACAGCTACAAGGTGAGATTGAAGACACCACAAGAGATGCCAAGAATGCAGACGAGAGAGCAAGGAAAGCCATCACTGATGTGAGCATTCTGTTTCATGTCTTGCAGTAACTGTTACTAGAGTGTGCTGCTAATGTACCTGCTCCAACCTGTGTAATGCACTTAACCTCATACAATACTCATTTTAATATCAGGAGCGAGTTCTCTCTGTCTACTAAATGCAATATGAAACCTTGAATGCCTCCCCCCCCCCCCCCCCCCCAAGTGACACTGAGGACAGCCTAGGAGACTACAATTCCACTTCCTAACTTTCACCATCTATACTGTATGAAATGTCCACCTCCCAGGAAACCCTAAGGACGACAAATAAGAATATAAGTAGGAGAGGGACAACAGAAATATTTTAAGCAGCCAATATAGATGGCGCATCTGGGAATTGGAACTGCAAAGGATTTTGGAGCTGTAGATCACGGCATAAATGCATTGACGGCAAATAGTATGTCTGTTTAAGTTTCTCAGAAGAATGTAAAGGGAAGTTCTCATACCAACTGGCCAATATTACAAATACCTATGGAACTCGAGCTAAATGAGGTTGTAATGTTGTTAGCTCAGGTAGTATGGAAGTATTATTTAGAGCCACATCAGGATCTAGGTCTGGGACCCCTACTAATTTAGAAACCTGCTTCCAGAATTAAATGGCCTGTCCTATTAATAGGGGGACCTGATATAATGATTCTGCCCACCAGCAACACCTGCAATGGGGTGATCAGAAGTATCCTTAAGCCACAGTCTTAAATGCACCATTTGGGAGGCATATTAGTAATACTGAAAATGAGGGAGACAACTAGACTGAGCTAGTACGTGTTGTAGTCAAAGTGAGTATGCTGAGATGAGGGCGACGATTACCCCAAACCAATGATGAAATAAGCTCTCTAGCTTACGAATAATAGCATTTGGGAGAAAAACAGGGGGAATGTTGAAAAATATACACAAATTTGTATTGAACAGTCATTTCTATTAAATTGATTCTCCCGGAAACCGTAAGTGGAAGTCTACCCCCAAACCATGGGTGTTTCTATAATGGGTGCACAGGCCTCTGAGCCCAGAGGGGCTCACACAGCACACACTGCACCCATATTTTCATATACACCTCTCTGTAGTCCCGTACTGGCTACTGCAATCGCGGTGAAAATCAGTAGACTCTAGCACAATGCCAGAGTCTACGGAACAAGGGAGAGGAGGGAGTCTGCACTCGGACCCCTCCTTGTATTAATGCTCCCCTGCCCCAATCCCTTGTCTTGCCCTAATGCTTATGTCTGTGAATTGACTGATAAACTACCAATAAATTACAGTAGCTCCTACAGTAACAATATTTTTTGCAAACACTGCCTGCAACATGGCAGTTAAGAGCTGATTGGTTGGTACTTTATCTCCAATTCATCACTCTCCAAGGCTTAGTACATACCCCCCAATATTGGTTATACCTTGCTGCCCTTTATTTTGAATGTACAATAATTACAATAATTAAAGTTCATTTCTAACTTATATGCAAAAAAAGTGTCTCCAAAAGGTATTTTTTAAATTTTGTTCCTTGTAAAAAAGAAATCCTGTGTATTGTAACTACTGTAATGCTTACTAGCGTTTTCCCGCAGCATCGCTCATGGGCATGTCATTACTCAATTAACGCAATTAACACGCGCCAAATGTAAACAGTCTGTTTTTTTCCTTTATCGATCCTCTCTCTGATGCCACAAGGTGCTACAGACCTCAGTTTCTTTCAAGGTCACTAAACTATACAATAGTGAAAATGTGATCAAAATTCATCCAGTATTTTCTACGTGATGCCGGAACGAACAGATTACATTGTTCATAAACAGTCCTCAGAAAAATATATTTCTTACAAATATTTTTATTTACAACCCTTAAAGTTTTGTTATATGAATGCATCCAACACAGCTATCACATGTAGTGTTTTGTAGACTGGTATACAAGTATTGTTGATTGACTTATGCTATTTTCATCATTTGGCTGATCATTTTCTCAAAGGAGGTGATTCATGTTGGCTCGATAAGCAGAAAAAAAAATCACTGCTTACCGAGCATGGAAAAACCATCCTGAACGCCCGCCTCCCCGCCGCCGTATCCCGTCTGATGTGAGAGGGTGTGGTTGCTAACACATCCCCTCGCATGCGTCCACTAGCAGGAAATAAAAGTCAGTCGAAACTGAAATTGTCCATATGTTTTGTGATGGGCAGCCACCAGAACTTCACTTTGCCCATATGTAATTTAAATTGGTTGAGGACCACCAACCTAAGTCCCCCTTGCAAGTGCCCCAAGACACCCCAGAGTGCCTAGGCACACAGTTTGGGAACCACTGATTTAAACATCCTATTTGAGGATGTGCCTGATTTATCTTGTGGTCTTACCAGAATAGGTCTTCTATTTGAGTGTGATATAAAATCCATCACCCAACTCCTTGTATCTCCAAGCATTTCACTCTTTTGTCAGGTATTGTTTAGATCATCCCATGATAATGAGTAAAGGAAATGTTGCATTCATTTACGATGAGGACAACTTTGAGTTCTGTAATCTGCAGGCAGCGGTGATGGCTGAGGAACTGAAGAAGGAGCAGGATACCTGCGCTCACCTAGAGAGGATGAAGAAGAACATGGACCAGACAGTGAAGGATCTTCAGCTTCGATTGGAAGAAGCTGAACAGCTGGCACTTAAAGGAGGCAAGAAGCAGCTCCAGAAACTGGAGGCCAGAGTAAGTGCCTGAGTCACCACTGAATGTAGTATATGTCATTTATCATCTTTGTTCTCTTGGAGAGCTAAGAAAGCATACAGTAGTGAGTAACAATGACACAAGATGCAGTTACTAGCACCACTGTCAAGTCACTGTCACATCTAGGTGTGTCTGATGAAAATTTTATTTTTAACTAGAAGGATCTTGACACAACATTGATACAAAAGAACACTACATTTGTCCCAAGTTCATATCTGTCCAACTATTAATGAATGACAATATTCTTTCTTCTGTAAACTTAACTCATTGATTTGTACAGGTAAGAGAGCTGGAGACAGAGCTGGATATGGAACAGAAGAAAAGTGCAGATGTTGTTAAAGGGGTCCGGAAATATGAGAGACGTGTGAAGGAGCTCACGTTTCAGGTCAGGAAGTTGATAGTGTTGTAATTAAGCTGCTTTCCCATTGGAGAGCATTATTAACTAATTCATTCCTACCAAAGGCTGAGGAAGACAGGAAGAATAATTTGAGACTCCAAGACCTGGTTGACAAACTTCAAGTCAAAGTGAAATCCTACAAGAGGCTGACTGAGGAGGCGGTAAGTAGATGTGTGGTCATTGTATTTTGTCACTAGTTTCCAGCCAATCAAAATGATAGAGTGGAGCAACACTTGAATTGCTCTGTTGGTTACCATAAAGTGGTCGTCAGTGCACACAACACTTAAATTCTCCCCTTTAAAGGTATGGAGCAGCAATATTTTATTATATAGAATGGGGAGAAGCCAAAGCAAAATCTGAAGGCTTTCTGACTCATTAGTGTTGTTATATGTTCGAATGACAAATAGTCATGATAATAGTTACAGGGGGGTGTGGTAGACAATAAAGAAATACGGTAGAGAAAATTCTGGTATCAAGACAATTTCTCTGTGTATCTGCTTACTTGTGCAAAGTGGCCAAGGCTTTATGTGGATATGTAACCATTTATGTAATTGCATAAACTACTGAAAATATTTCTTACCTGATGGAATACTATACAAAATTTTACTTTGATGATGTTTAGTAAATAGCATCTAAATGCAAGGTGCTCATGGGTTCAGTGCTATATACTGAGAATCACCCATATCTCCCATGTTCTAATTATATTGATTTGCTTCTGTTATTCTGTGAACAGGAACAACAATCAAACACCCAATTTTCCAAGTGCCGTAGGTACCAGCATGACTTGGAGGAGGCTGAGGAACGGGCAGACATTGCTGAATCGCAAGTCAACAAACTTAGATTGAAGACCCGTGAGACTACCTCCACAAAGGTATGCCTATTCCGTTTTATGTTCCCGAGGATTGTTCTAATGGAAGGATATACAGATGCGTCCTTCCTCATCTAGCTTCCATAATTATGTATCAGAACCGAAAGCTTTTTTGCGACTTGGCCAGCATGAGGCAACTTACCCCCAAAAATGCATATTATACACATCGCTGTGCAAATAAAACACACAAGCAGACTGTGTTGAGTAAAATGATGTGCAGTGTGCCTATACTCTGTTTGTGTCTGTGTTTGTATCAGCATACGAAGTGCTACGTTTCAGTCTTTTCCGGGGTATTAGTAACTGCATTCACAACTAGGTGTGACTAGTAGGGCTGTTTAATGTGAATGCAGCAACGATGAGAGAGGATACTTCTGTAAACCATCTGTTATTTTGTTCATTTGAAGATACATATCTTAGTTAGGTATGATGGGAACAGTTTTTTCCCATCTGTTATTTTGTGTTTGAACTTTGGTATATGAATTGTGAGTATTTCTTTCTCTTCTTCCTTGTGAATTTCACTTTACATTTTTTAATGTTGTAGTTACAATAAATTATTATTATTATTAAACGGGATTCCCCCCTAACCTCCCCGCTAGTGCCTAAACCAAACGTGCTCAGTATACTGATCGGGATGCTGGCTCCTGGTATACCGGCATCAATATCCTGATCTTTTCGAAGCTCTGGTGTTGTGAAGCCCATATCCCAACGCCATCTGTATACTGAGCGCCTGCATCCTGACCACAGAAATTAATAGTTCATTATTAAACAAAATACGTTTTTTATCAGTTTTAAACTATTTAATGTACAGTAAATCATCTGTTCATGGAGGTCTCAATATAATCATAGCATGGACTTGTGGGTTGGCCGTGGCCTTGGGGCCCAAACCTCCATTTTTGTCACTGTGGGGATCCAGGAGGTGCTGGCTGCCCCTGGAGAGTGCCTTGAATGCACTACTGGCTCCTACATGGGGGGGGGGGGGGGGGGTGGTGGTGGTGGTATATGGTCCTGACAGCCTGACCACGACCCCCATAGAGGGAGAATAGAATAGGTGGTGAGCATAGCGAGCCACCGTTCCCGCAGCGTGGCGAGCCCACAGGGGGCTTTGTTGCTCTCACCATGCTGTCTGAGTCCGGCCAGTCGGGATCCTGACGTCGGGGTAATGACTGTTGGGATCCCGACTGTTGGGAAACTGTCCGGCACCCGGGACAGAAGTCAGGTTCTGCACTTAATGTTACAGTGTAGCATTTGCCTCATGTTACTGAGCAGGAGCCGGCACTGTTACGTCACCCTCAGGTCCATTCAGTATAAAATAAGGGCTGACCTTTTTCTGTTGATTTATTTTATACTGAATGGTCCTGACTTGGGTTTGGGGAATAGATAGAGATATGTGGTTAGGTAATGGTGGCGAGAAGAGGTAGCTCTGAGTCTGGGCCCTATACTTAGTTATATACAGGGCTTTAGTAAAGGTTCCAGGTGCCCTAGGCTAATACACACGTAGCTCCCCTTATGATGCTGCTAAATGTGAAAGGACGCTCACGGACTCTCCATTCATACTGCCTACAGTATGTTCATGTAACAAAGGTTATACAACTGGCATGTATGATGTAATGCTTGTAGCATGTGAAGGAGACTTTGGCTTTAGGCCGCCCAGCAGCTCAATGTACATAGGCCCCTATTCAGATCTGATTGCAGTACAAATTTGTTCTAAAAAAGGGCAAAACCATGTGCACTGCAGGTGGAGCAGATGTAACATGTGCAGAGGGAGTTAAATTTGGGTGGGGTGTGTTGAAACTGAAATTTAAATTGCAGTGTAAAAATAAAGCAGCCAGTATTTACTCTGCACATAAACAAAATAACTGACACAAACCTAACTCTAATAATAATAAAGCAGCGCTATGAACACTGTGGGATTGTTTGTATAATAAAAATAATTATTTATTCAATGTAAACAATACAATATTAAAAAATGAAACTAAGTATAAAACATTTTTATGAATTAAAAAGGTCAATGTCCAGGAGTATCAGCACCCTTTTAGGAATATTAGTTTCCTCAATTCTAATATGTGTCCTCTGATGTAACAATAAGGGCTGTTATAGCAATCTCACCACTGTAGAATCGTTCAATGGACGACTGTAGCAAATGTCCAGGGGTCCTCACAGAATAACGGTTCAAGGTGAAAAAGCTGAAACCAATCAGCGAAACGCATTGGTGGGCACCAGAGCAAGCACCCAAGGATCCCTACAAAAAATCCTCTACACCTCTACCTTCTCTGAATGGGCACAAATTTGGGCTGCTGTCTACATATAAAAACGATAATCTAAAGGCAAGAATTCCCTAAGTCCTGGACAGAAATTCCTCTAAATGGCAAGCTCCATTCAGCATGGATACCGTTATTCTGTGAGGACCCCTAATTGTTACATCAGAGAACACATATTAGTATTGACGAAACTAATATTCCTAAAAAAGGGTGCTGATATTCCTTGGTAATTCTCTTACAAATCTAACTCTCTCTGCACATGTTTCATCTGCCCCACCTGCAGTGCACATGGTTTTTACCATTGTGAGAATTTGTACTGTGATTAGATCTGAAAAAGGGCCATAAAGTAAAGGTTCCATGAATAAGATACATTGGCACAGCCACCTGGCAGTCACCTTAAGAACTTTACCCCCCCAAATTAGGCCTTTATTGTATTCTTCAACTGTCACCTGAAAGGTGCCTCCCCCGTCCTGGCACCACAGGAAAATCAGGCACTGGTCCTATGTTATTGTGAAGAATGATGCTGCATGCTTTTCATCCATGCATTATACAGTAACTAGTTCTTTCTCTTTTTGCAAGGTGACAGTGATAGCTGAAGAGTGAACCTGAGAAGATTGCAGTATCAGATACAGTTAATCTCAAATCATTTGTAAGGTGTTGTTCTGTTTAATGGATCAAGATAAATCAATGTCAGTGACTTTTCAACCAGAGATTGCAATTTACAGCTTTCTGTGTGTACTACTAGTTGCCATAAGGTCACAGCTGAAGAACCAAAATGGGTAAAGTTCTTGCATCATGTTAATAAATGGTAACCATATTATTAATAGCAACTAATTGAACAACAGTAGTAATTGAATATGTGGGACTATTAAATAGTACTACATGGCTGGAGGTACTGATAATTAAGAATGGCTAAAATGTGTTTTTAGTAACAGAGTATTTGTGTAATCTGAAAAATTGGTCTAAATGCAGAGGTAACACCTCTACATAAGATACAGGGGACGCCACACAATTAAAAAATATATTATAATAAATGTATTTTATTCAATGAATGTATTCAGTATCAAATATTAAAAAAGACTGTTATCTGAATGTTCTCTTTGTTTAGTTTTTTTTTTTTAACCTGGAAGCTGTCTGTCTGTGCAGATTGACAGATAGGGCTATAGAAGCATATATCCTAAAGTGCAGTATTACAAAAGTAGTTATTGCTCATACCAACCAATCAGATTCTGCTGATTATCTTCTAGAAGTTGTATGTTTATTGTAAGTTGCATCTGATTGGTTCCTATAAGCAATATCTCCACATTTAAAAACCCCACAGAGCACAGCAAACTAATGTTGAGGCGGGTAGTTAGAATTTAGAATAAAATACTGTACACCACCTGCCTCCTTGCTCTTGATGCTGTTACATACTGTAGGAATTATCCTGCACAGCAGTGGCGTAAGTTCGCCCCAGTCGCCCGGAGGCAATATTTATATTGGTGTCCCCCCCCTATACACACACACACACACACACACACACACACACAACCCTTTAATAACCTTATATAAAATATATATTTCTGTACAGAAATATAGATAGATAGAGAACACATATATATTTCAGAACTCAGCACAGAAGCAATATCATTGGCTTTTAAATAGCGGATTTAAACTTACAGGGGGAGGAGAGGTGACCCCTTGGGAGCAGGAGCCAGGCAGCAGATGACTCCATTGCCTCTAGAGTTCTACCTCTGCTGCACAGTATACAAACACAAATATTACGATAAATAACATTTATATTACTCGGCGGCTGCAATGAATACAGGCACATCCAGTCACACACCTTTCCCTAACAGGCTTTGGCATGCCTGTGTTTTCCCTGACACTACCAGCATTTATTTCGGTACACCCTGCATTTTTTTTGCCACTTCCATGTTATGATCGGTTCCCACCCCACACGCTCACTCCCTGCCAATCACGTGCCTACAGCCAGCGAGCAGAAAACTTTGCAGGACTTAATCGCAGTCGGGTGTCATGCACACACATTGCGGCCTATGTGCGAGATCAGTACATCGATAAACGACCACTGGGGCGAATTCGCAGCTTTATTCCCTAATTATCTCTCTGTTAAAAATCCCTATTAATAACAACATTTATCTTTTACATTTTCATTTTAATTATCTATAAATATTAAGGAAAATCCACATATATACAATTGCATAGATGATACAGGTTTTTCTATATTGACAGAGACAATTGGATATTTCTTCAGCTCCTGCAGGAATTCTGTTTGTACTTGTAATCATAAGATACAGCCACAAGAGGGAGATAAAGAGTTGTCTCTGGCCTTGTTCCATGTTACTTCTTGCATGTACTATATACTGTATATTCATGTTGGTGTACTGTCTATTGAGGGAGTAATGCAATCTGGAAATTAAACCATTACAATCAAGAACTGACTGAAATGAATAAGGTGTAGCACAATCTGCCAATAGTTCCCAATGTAGTGTTGTCACATGTTTTAGAAATTTCATACAGTGCCTCTCAACATGACTGATTCCAGGAGTTACAAAATGCTCTTGGGGGGGATGCTCTTACATCCGCTCCCCCTTTACCGTCACGCATCACTGGCTACCGCAAACATAATTATCCCATATGATCTAGCATATGCGATAATTATCACAAAAGACAGCTCTTGCGTTAAGAGCTGTCTTTTGCGTTGACCCGGTGATCAGCGGCGGGTCCCTCTCTTGCCCGGCCTGGAACTGCTGCTGCAGGGGGGCTGGTTCTCCTCCTCCCTGCACCCGCAAGAGGATGTACAGTGCAGGGAGGAGGATACAAAGAATACAAAGTTAGGTTAACCAGGATGAATATGTTTTCACTGAAGAAATGGAGGTTGAGAGGTGATATGATTAGTATGTTCAAATACAGGATTGGGAATCATATGGAACTGGGAGATGATTTGTTCACTAACAGGCCTATACTTAGGACACGTGGGCATGTACTGAGGCTCGAGGAGAAGAAATTCCGTACTGAATTAACAAGAGGATTCTTCACCATTAGAGCAGTAACATTTTGGAACTCATTGCCGGTGGGGGTGGTTACAGCAACTACTGTTAATGAATTTAAATCAAAACTGCATGCATTTTTGGCCACTAAGGGAATCCTATAGATATGACTTACTCAAGTCAGTAGTTACAAGTTAGATAGGTTGAACTCGATGGATGAACGTCTTTTTTTCAGCCTTAATTACTATGTTACTATGTCACTCACTCACAGCGACTGTTTTTTGGGGACGCGATATTTAACTATACTTCAAGTATTTATTTACAGTTTCTTATATATATATATATATATATATATATTAATTGACTTCAGATCATTTGCCGCTAGTAACTAAAGTGATTCATATTCCTCGACTACGGCCCTGGCATTTTTAGCAGATATTTTGCACATCTCTCACACCAACGTTGCCACTCAAAAGGTTAATGTATTCTAGGTCTCCTCACAGAGGGGGAGATTCTCTAAGCAAAAAATGCGGTAAAAACCCTGTTATCTGGGTTTTTGCTGCATTTTGGGAAGCACTAAGCATCCCCTGCCGGGTTACCGTGGTGGGGGGCATCGCCAGAAAAATCTGGCGATGCCCCATAGAAGCCTATGGGCTTCTAACGCAAACCCACCGCCGCCCCGCACTGACCTACCTCTGCCCCGCACGGACCCCCGCCTTACCTGTGTCCGGGCAGCACAGAGCTGTGCTGCCCGTACCTGTGATCTCCTCCTCCCTGCATTAAAATCCTCTTCCGGGTGCAGGGAGAAGGAGAGCCCTGCGCAGCAGCAACAGCAGCGCCGGGTAAGGGAGGGAGGGGGGGACCGCCGGGACCCGTCGACTCTCAACGCAAAGGACAGCTCTTATCGCAAGAGCTGTCCTTTGCCATAATTATCGCATATGTTAGAACATATGCGATAATTATGTATGAGATGGGCGGCGAAGGGGGGCGGAGCTGAGACGCAATTTTTAGAGAATCTCCCTCAGAATCACAAGTTAAATAATTAGCTCCACTTGTCATTCTTTTAAAACATGTCCTTATTTAATTAATACACCTATGTACCTGCGGGGGTACCTGAAAATGCTGACAGTTTGGGGTCCTGAGAACCGAGTTTGAGAACATATATGTTAAGCTGAGTACACACCTAAATATGTATCTGTCCAAACTGTCTGGGGGGAGCAAAAATCCCTTGATTATGAGAGTAAATAACAATCAACCAATTGCTTCCAAGCAATGGAAAGCAGACCATAGTCATTCAGACATTGGTTAAATACGTCATGGTTGCCTACCTGACCCTCTAATTCAGGGAGAAAATGCTCTGTTCCTGGACTTTCCCGGTAATGTATGATTACCATCACCTGTGGGGAGCTAGGTAATTGATAAGAAAGGTGTTTCACCACAGGTGATGGCAATCATACATTACCAGGGAAGTCCAGGAACAAAGCATTTACTCCCTGAAGGAGAGGGTCAGGTAGGCAACCATTAAATACGTGTGATTTAACAAATTTCTACCAACAATTGTTTTTGTCTATTTTCCAGGGTTTGGAAGCAAACGGTTAAATTCCCTTTGCTCTCATACATTACCAGATTTTTGCTCCCATCAGCCATATTGGACAGATCAATCTTTAGGTGTGTACTCAGCTTTACTTGGCAACATAACTCTGGTAATGTAGAGGAGTATATGACAATTAAACATATGCTACCACATGCGAGAAATTGTTCAATTCCCATATTCTCCCATACATTACCAGATTTTTGTTACCACCAGATACAGTATATTGGATAGATAAATCTTTAGGTGTGTATCCAACTTTTAGGCTGCTGAATAAAAGAAAAAAAGATAATTGCTCTCAAAGTAACATTATTTTATTTCCAGAGAATGATATAACTAAATTAAAATTAATTAATCCCTATCTATGAATGGCGGAAACAAGTAACTGAAATAAAAATTCCCACAAACGCTACATTTACTGTGATCTTTTGTTAGCAGAACACAATTTGAGTTTATCACTGCTTGATAACTAGTCCCCTGAGTCACTGTGCACCAGAGAAGAAACATAGAAACATAGAATTTGACGGCAGATAAGAACCACTTGGCCCATCTAGTCTGCCCCTTTTTTAAACATGTTACCTCAAACCATATTTGATCCTTATTTTTTTCTAAGGATATCAATATGCCTATCCCAAGCATGTTTAAATTGTACTACTGTATTTGCCTCTACCACCTCTGATGGGAGGCTATTCCACTTATCTACTACTCTTTCTGTGAAGTAATTCTTCCTCAAATTTTTCCCAATTTTCTTCCTCCCTCTAGTTTCAGTACATGTCCTCTTGTTTTCTGTCCTGCAATTACGCTCTTATCCATTAAACTATCTTAAAATCCAATCCCAAGCTTTCAAGTTTATTTAACAGTCTGCGATGTGGGACAGTGTCAAAAGCCTTACTAAAGTCTAGATAAGCTACATCTACAGCCCCACCTTGATCTATTACTTTAATCACCCAGTCAAAAAAGTCAATAAGATTTGTTTGGCATGATCTTCCCCCAGTAAACCCATACTGTTTCAGATCCTGTAAATTGCTGGTTTTGAGATATTCTACAACTATTTGTTTTAAGAGTGTTTCCATCAATTTCCCTACTATTGATGTAAGGCTCACTGGCCAATAGTTGCTTACCTCTTCCTTTCTTCCATTTTTGTGCAGTGGGACTACATTTGCTGTTTTCCAGTCCTCTGGGATTACTCCAGTAGCTAGTGACTGGTTGAATAATTCTGTTATTGGTTTTACCAGCTCCCCTTTAAGCTCTTTTAATATCCTCGGATGTATCCCATCTGGCCCCATTGATTTATCCACTTTCAGTTTTGAGAGTTCTGTGAGGACTTTCTCCTCTGTAAATGTACTTGTTTCTCCCTCAGTTTTCTGACTCTACTTGCAACTTAACTGTGGCCCCTTCCCCTCTCTTTCAGCAGTGAATACTGAGCAGAAATAATTATTAATATGATCTACTATTACATTGTCTCCCTCAAGAAGACTTCCACTCTCTGTCTTTAGTCTTATTATTCCACTTTTTGTTTTTCTCCTTTCACTTATATACCTAAAAAAGTTTTCCCCCTTTTACCCACTGACTGGGCCATTTTCTCTTCAGCCTGTGCTTTTGTACATCTGATTACCTCCTATCTAACAAGATACACCTCTTTGTCCTCATTATTCTGCGTCTGCTTAAATTTCTTAAAGGCCAACTTTCTTGTTTTTACAATACTTGCTACATCTTTCGCAAACCACAATAGCTTCCTTTTCCTTGTGTTTTTCCTAACTCTTTTGACACAAAGTTCTGTTGCTTTCATTATTGCACTTTTTAATTTTTCCCACTTATCCTGCATTCCTTCCAAGTTCCTCCACTCTGCCAAAGAATCCCTTACAGAGTTTCCCATCTCTACAAAATCAGCCTTCCTCAAATCTAACACCTTTGTTTTTGTGTGCAATGAGTCAGCCTCTGTCTTTATTTTGAAGCATACTGCTTGATGGTCACTGGATCCCAGGTTTTCACCCATATTTACATCAGATATTTTGTCACCATTTGTAAGTATTAGGTCTAATATTGCATCCTTACGAGTGGGCTTCTCACCAATTGCTGGAGGGATACTCCTTGCAAGGAATTCAGAATGTCCCTACTTTTGGTGGAACTTGCAACAGGCAGCTCCCAGTTTACATCAGGTAGATTAAAGTCTCCCATGATTATCACCACTCCTTTTAATGCCATTTTATTGATGTCTTGCAATAGGCTCTTGTCAAGTTCCTCTTCCTGACCTGGTGGTCTGTAGATCACCCCTATATGAAAATCACCTTCTCCCCTGTTTCTATGGTCACCCAAAGGGCCTCAGTTTTTTCTTCAATACTTTGTATTAAGGTAATCTTTATGCTTTTTTTCACATACATTACAACCCCTCCTCTGATTCTTCCCATTCTGTCCTTCCTAAATAAAGTATATCCTGGTATAGCTATGTCCCAGTCATGATTTTCATTGCACCATGTCTCGGTAATAGCCACAATATCCAGTTCATCCCTTGTCATTATTGTAATTAGTTCAGGGATTTTATTTCCTAAGCTCCTAGCATTTGCACACATAGCTCTTAAAGTTTTGTTTGTGCTTCTCCTGGTGCTAGCTTTGTTCATATTTCTGCCTATATTTATTCGGTTTTGATCGGCATTATCTTCTGTTGCAGTGGATAGGCTTCCTGTTCCATTTGCCTTCAGAGACAATACCTCTAGGTTGGGGGAGCAGATTTATTCATTCCTATTTGGTTCACTGCCCCCCTCTGCTAGTTTAAATAGTTGCTGATGAAGCTTCCAAACTTCTCACTTAATATTCTCGTTCCCCTTGATGATGGGTGCAGGCCATCACTTTTATATAAGGCTCTGTCTTGCCAGGTAGCTTGACTTTGGCCTAAATATCCAAATCTCTCCTCATTGCACCAATTCCTTAGCCAAACATTGAAGTATCTGATTCTCAGAGTTCTATCTTCCCTTTGGTGTACTTGCAATACTTCTGAAAAAGTTACAGTGGTTGCCACCTGTTTTAAAGCGGTTCCTAACTTCCTAAATTCATCTTTTACGGCCATGACTTCAGCATTAACCAGACCATTTGTGCCTAGGTAGACGATGAAATCCACCTCCCCATCTTTTCTTGCTGCCTTTACAATTCTTAGCTGCATTCTTTACAGAGTCCTGATTGGAGTAGCACAGCCCATGTGGTTCAGTGCATCACAGGTTAAAAAGTGCACCATTGGCTGCATTGCTTCCTCAGAAAAGCTGTATACCGATCTAGGTTCCCCTATATATGTTATGCATACCCTAAGTACTAGCCATAGAGGAAAAGCCAGAAGTTTGCTGTAGTTAGCCAGAGGCCAGCAATGTGACAATGAAAAATGCACATTTGTATTCATAAACTCTATCATGCATTATAATACAATTACTATAAAACTAAAGATACGAAAATAGCTAAAGGATTTGCAAAAGTAGCTTGAAATACAAAAAATGATGTAAGAAAAATACTTGCTAGGCACATGGGGTTGTCTTTTGGGCTTTCTTTAGTATCAATCCTAATTATTGTTGACTAAAACGTTCAGTGCACAGTATAAACATTGTGATTGGTCTGTAAGAATATGATATTGTGTGTAGGCAGCTATATATAAAATAGCTGTAAGTAAACCACAGGTACACCTAGAAGTCAGAAACATCCCTTATGATACAATTTGGAGTATCTAGGCTATATTTATGAAGTGGCACCATTTATCAGCTGCCACTTCTCTGCAGATTTCAGATGAAAATCCTATCTACCATTTTTATTTAGTGTAAAACTTCATGCTTTGTAAATATAGAACTCTATGCCTATTCTATAACAGACAATAAGGGAACCAGGGATTCTGAGAAATGTCTTTGGAACCCTGTTGAATGTAGATGCAGAAAGGATACACCAATAGACATATACTGTATTTGTATTCACTGCAACCCAGGCTGTATCCTTCCTTTATTTGGCAGGTATTAAGCTGTGGTCTATTCCTAGCACCATCATATATAGCCATGTTGCTGAATTTAGAGTACCATCCCGATAGGACTTGGGAATGTTATGACTCACAAGTAAGAAACATAAGACACTTGATTAAAAATATATCTGGGATCATCTCTTAAGAATCATGCCAAGATTTGATGCCCAGCATTGCCATGTAACTTAAGTCTCAACAACTGTGCATATAAAAGCTTAGGCTAAAAATATGACTTGAGCTTTAAGGGATCTGAGCTCAAACAGGAATTTTTCTTCAAGTTGCTCCGTCTTTATTTAAAGTGTGACTGCAGTCCTCACTGCTAGAAAATGATGTTCTCCTAACAATAATGTGCATTAACCAAGGTAATATTGGACACCATTATTACAGTAGCAGCAGTGGTGTGCGGTGGGGTGAGGCAGGTGAGGCACAGCCTTTCCTGTCATACTAGCGCATATGCTGGCGGTTTGAATTTATAAAGTATGTCAAAAATACAAAGAATATATTTAAAAATTCTTACTTTTATTGTGCTTATCATTTTTATAGTCAAAACTCTGGAGCAAAAAGTCTATGGCAGGTGAGGCAGTGCCTCCCCAGGCTACCTTTTCTGCACATCTCTTATCAAAACTCAGCGAAGCCCAAGCAGAACTGCTGCACATGTGTATAATGCCAGCATGTACCCCATACCCTATGGCTCTTATATTGTGTGCAAATCTGGCTCTGGTACTTGTCAAAGACTCTTGAGCCATTTACCTCACCGCACGTCCGTGAGTAGCAGCGTGTCTAAAACATCATCATCTCGGTACCGGGTTATCAGACCCTCCTGTATTTCCATAAGTCTGAGTGTTTTCCCTACTACATAGAACAATCTCTTATTGTCTGCAGATGTATTATCCCCAGGTGTGGCCCATGGGGCTGACCGTCTGCATTACTGCACTCTACTGTGACCTACTGTATTGGTATCTACCAAACTCCATTTTCTTTGAGAGAATCATATGAGGAATCTTTTTTTTTTAACCCAATGTTGGGTCAGTTGCTCAATACTGGCTGCAATATTACAGTATCTGATGCACTTGTCCTAACAAGTTCCATTTTTGACCCCATTCTTTTCAAATCATACAACATAGAAGAAGAGGGGGGATGTCAATTAAAATAAAAAAAATATCCCAGGAACCAATATATAGCCCAAGAAAAGTACAGCAACTATATGTACCACAGATGTGTTATGTACTTTAACCCTTTGATTGCCAACATTGCTGTAAGCAATCCTCAAAATATCCTCTAAAAATGCCAGCATTGCTCACAGTGGGCCAGATTCTCTAAGCTTCAATAGTGATAAAATAGAGAATGATAAACCACCAGCCAATCAGCTCCTACCTGCCATGTCACAGACTGTGTTTGAAAAATGTCAGACAGGAGGTGATTGGCTGGCTGTTTATACCTCTCCATTTTATCACTTTTGAAGCTTAGAGAATCTGGCCCAGTGACTGTTATCTTAGTCTAAACAAATACAAATACGGCCAAGTCAATTTATTGAAGTTTAGTTAAATATTGCACCCAAAAAAAAGGACAGTTGCTGTGAGCGGCGCTGGCATTTGTATCTCTCACAGCAACATTGGCACTCAAAGGGTTAAGCATACATATAGTATTGTGCATATAGTAATTTTAATATCCGCCAATAGCAACAATGTTCTGTAGCCAATCCGATTACACCTTTTATCAACGTTTATGTAAACAGACAAATGAAAAACAATTTTGCATATATCAACCTTTCCTGATAATAAAATGGCCCGATTTAGAGTTGATTGGTGATGTGCAATTTGAAATCTGTTTGAATATTGAATGACTGCGTATGGATCGAAGCACACATGCGCGAGCCAAACTACCTACAAAAACTGTGAAAACATCTAATCACAATCCCCTCGAAATTTGATGGACAGGAAGTCAACCTTTGGGGGTGGAAACCCTTTGCTTTCTGGGAATGTCAGAAAAAACACAGGCGTGCCCAGGAATTTCAAGGGAGGGTCTCTGACATCAGTGCTGGCTTCGATCAGCCTGTCGCTGTCGCAGAGTTGTGGAAAGGTCAGCTTTTTTTACATTTGCACAGACTGGGAAAATCATTTGATGGTGAGTCAATTAAGCTTGGATGTGCGACAGGATAGCAGATTGCAAAATTTTTGCAATTCACTCTCAGATTTACACAGGGCAGGTTTTTTTCTGTCTGGGTGACGAAATTTGCAGATGAGTTAATAGGTCTGAATCAGGCCCTTAGTCTATTAAAGTCACATTCTATAGTAGTGGGAAAGGACAAAAAAATCGGTGCTTGTGTAGTTTCACGGCGGCAGTTACGTAGTCAGCGTAGCGTCCCTGTCAGAATGAGCGTAGTGTTCCCGTGGCCAGCGTTGTTAAAAGCAGCATAGTGTTTCTGCAAGCATCCCTGTCAGAATCAGCGTAGCATAGTGTTCCCGCGGCCACTTAATGTAGCCAGCATTCCTGTCAGAGCCAGTGTACTGTTCCCGCGGCCAGACACAGATGCAGACACAACTGCATCCACTTCTGCTGCAGTTTCTGTCAATGCAGAATCAGAAGAATAACTGTTTCATTGTTTTATTTCTTCTTTTTCTTCTTCTTCTTCTTCTTCTTCTTCACTTAAATCCAGTTACCAGTTAACACATGTCATCATTACTGTCTCAGGTGATATGGCAGGTGTGAATGTTTTCCTGAAACACCCCCACTTTGGCGTGGCATGCGCTACCGAACCCCTAACCCTGTGGGCAGGGTTGCTTTACCCTGCCACAATAGTTACTCTGACGCAGAAGCGTATCAGACTCTCCTGCATCTTAGACAGATGGAGCACCTCTCCGCCGGCGCCCGCATGATCCCCTCTCCACGGGAGATGCGCTCACTAGGCTTGCCAGGGATGCTGGGAACAGAGATGCAGTTCCCGGCAACAGTACGGTGAGTAGCTGCCTCACGAGGACACTACGCTGACTACGCAGGGTTGCTGTGGAGTCACTACGCTGACTATGCTAGGCAGCCATTGGGCTACGCTGATAACGTAGCTTAGGCTGCCGCCGTGAAACTACACAAGTAAGGCAGCCATTGGGCTACGCTAATAACGATGCTTCAAACGTAGCGTAAGCTGCCGCCGTGAAACTACACAAGTACCAAAATGGGGTACTCATCAGCATCAGAGGTTACTAAATTTCAATCAGCTCTTTGCAGAAATATTAAACATTTAAACTGTGTGAAGGCAGTGGTTAATAAGTCAGTGGTGCCAAGGACTGTCAACACACCAAGGACAAGGTTGTACACGAATACCATCCAGTTCAGCTGCTGGAACCTATGACTGATATGTACCGTTATTGCTGCTGACATCAGTGGTCCTTCTTTGGTAATCTCCTCTGCCTCCTCCCAGAACATGGGGTACAGCTGTCCTTGCACTTTTTCCAGCAGTGACCATGACACTAAGCTAAAACACCTGGCTATAAGCAATTGTCATGCCTCACTTGCTACAATGTAACCTTCTAATGACTAATAAAAAAAAAAAATCAGGCTACAATTCATTAAAGAACGGCAGTAATCTCAAAAAAAAAAAAAAAAGATTGGAATAACACTCTAGATGGCCTTATCTAACCGTAAGGCAATATCATTAAACTACAATTTTTAGGAACCATCAACATAATGCAGCAATTTCAGGTGGTATGCTTAAAAGGCTAACACACTCTCCTACCTTAACAATGCCAAAATTAGAAAAAGCTTTTAGAATTCTCTTGAAGAACCTTAACACCCAGTGGGGGTTATTCTGGTTGATTCGCTTGGATGCGTATATGCATCCTTGCGATTTAACCTAACCCCGCCTTGCGAATGGTGGTACACCAGCCTACTGTACCATTCGCAAGGTGTGTTCCTTCGCACTGGCTGCGAATGGATGTTTTACATAAACATTCATTTACAGCGTGAAGAGGAACACCCACACTATCAATGGCCAGCGACCATCGAATGATGTGGAACGTGCACGCATCTGTAAGGGTGCTCTGTGGCACCCTTACAGATGCGTGCACGTTCAGAAGGAAGTGGGCGGGCACCTGACATCCGGTGATGTCATCTGGCCGCCCCAGCACCCACGTCACGGCCTCATTAGCATTAGAACACCCAGGGCCGGTTCTAGGCACCAGAGCACCCCAGGCGGGGAGGGGCACCCCGGCACTCAATTACTTACCCGCTCCAGGGGGGCTGCCTTCCGGGTCCAGTGATGCGGCGCACGGTGCTGGGACGTTCCGGGGGGCTTGCCGTGCGATGCGGTGCTGGCCGCTGGGACTCTCCCCAGGGAGGTGGGGTGTCCAGCCTGTGACGTTCCAGGAGGGGGGGTGTTGCCGAGCTATGCGGCGCTGGCCGCCGCGACTCTCCCCAGGGAGGGGAGGGGGTGTCTGTGCTGGCGGGAGAATGATGCGGGTCGCAGCAACGGAACGTTCCCCAGGGAGGGGCGGCTTGCTGGGTGATGTGGCATGGGGGACCAGCTCCAGACTGCCGCCCTCCAGCGGCCGGCACCCTAGGCAAATGCCTAAGGCTGCCTAGTGGTGGCGCCGGCCCTGAGAACACCCAGCGTTCTCATGGGAATGCCCATAAAATGCTGGGTTTCACATATGCTAATATAATAAGTACAGGGTTGCCGACTTTATAATTCTCGGAGAGGAGAGTTCCAGCAGCCGCTCAGGGGGTGACTTCACTAAGCCCCGCCCCCATGATGACAAACTGCCGAATTCACGGATCTCCGTGGTGGGGGTGGGGCTAAAATGACACGATTGTGACATTTTAGCTCCGCCCCCTCCTCTGAGACCCGAGGATTGCGGCATTTTAATGCTTCGATCCGGGGCGCGGGGCGCGGGGGGGTCCCCCTGAATCCGGGAGGGTTGCCCACCCTTCCGGGGGGCCGGGAGGGGGTCCCGATTTTCAGGAGACTCCAGGCCATTCTGGGAGAGTCGGCAACCCTGATTAAGTATACCTTATTCAAAATGCTCGGGACCAGAAGCATTTTGGATAATGGATTATTCCATATTATGGAATATTTTTATATTTCAATGAAGTATCTTGAGGGAGGGACCCATATGTGAAGACACAATGCATATATGTTGTATGAACACTTCAATATATTTTATTTGTGCATGAAACAAAACATGAAACAAAAGTTTGTGTACTGTCTCAGGCACTGAATTTGAATGTAAAATTTTTATACACATACTTAGTGCCAGTTACATATCATGTCCCCAGTAGCGCCATTTACATATGTCCCCAGTAGTGCCAGTTATTATCACGTCCCCCGTAGTGCCAGTTACAGATATCTCCACAAAATCCACAAACTTTTTGGGAGGGTGGAGCAAAATTTATTGTTACGCCACTGGGCAGGCAGTTGACATCACTGGGTGTCAGCTGCCAGTACTATTCTCGGAGCAGGGCGCCGCTAATTTAAGGCACCAGAGAGTGACTTAGATTAGCGAGTGCTTCAGAAATCATACAATGGTCGGCAAGCATCAAATGATTTTGGGGCCGCACGCAAGCCTGAGAATGAATGTTTATGCAAATGGAACCTGTAGCTATATTAAGCAGAGAACTTTTTCCTTGTTAAAAAAATGTCACACTGATTGTTTGGTCATTGATTGTTTGGCCTGGCATTTGTACACTAATCAGTACATCGGAACAGAGGGGCATGGGACATAATAACTGCATCATAGTGGGTGTGCGTAACATTTTTTAAGTTTTTAGATGTCCTCCCATAATACAAAAAATATAATTTTATTGGAGGCAACGTCCTGTGCATTGAGATGAGGGAAATACATTCCTGCAAATCGAAAATAAATACATGGTGATCATGGTATGGTATGGTATGGTATGGTGGGACAGTCCATCCAATTCAGGACAGTCTTCTCTAATCAGGATTGCCTTGACAAAAAGGTTGGATGTATGGCTTAGCTTTGGTCACTTATTTCATTGATTTATGATATGTTATGGTATTGCACCTTTTAACCTATATAGCTGTAATATTTCACAGAAGACTTTAGATGGCTAGTAACATACTGTCCTTGTGTAAGGTTCCAGCAAAAGTTGCAAATTTTTACCTGGACAAACACTGTTGCAATTGAAGGAGAGCAAATGCACTTTTCTTTCCGTACAGGTGAAATAGTAGAGGAAATTGCAGGTAGCACTTAAATACTGGGTGGCTGTATTTCAATATTGCAATTTAGGGGGGAATTCAACCAACTCGCCATGTAAGAATTTGAGAGAATCTAATGGGATAGTGTGTAAACTCTGTCAAAGGCATCCAAATTTACCCCTTCCCCCTGAGGTTTTCAGTAATTCTAAATGTACTCATTCACAGGGCAGTGAACAAAATTTGTGAGTTCAGAGTTACCCTATGTGCAGCATATGTGGGTGGTGCGGTGTATTGCTTGCTGCCGTGCAGGTGTAGCTTGATGCTTACCTGACGCCAAACCCACACCTTCAGGCCATGAAATAATCCCATGGTCCTGGTACACTGACTGGATCTGAACATGATGAACATGATGACCTGCGTGAGAGGAGACAGGGGCAGATCCAGGATAAAAGGACAGGGGGGGGCAACATGATAAAAGAGGGTTTGGGTGGGGGAGGGGCGGTGCTAGTGGTGTTAGTGGTGCCAGTGTACATGCTAAGAGAGCGGCAGAGAGAGGGTGGGAATGGGATTAAAAATAGGCCCTGGCATTTAAAGTATGCAGGCCCACCATGGCGACAAAACTGAAGGATGTAGTTGTACCACACCATATACAACTTCTACACATTATGCAACAAAATACTAGACCCCATGATACTTGCCCCTTACACATGATGCCAAATGGATTGAGCCAAAATTCACATAATGCCACATGGATTGAGCCAAAATTCAAATAATGCCACATGGATTGTGTCAAAATTCACATAATGCCACATGGATTGTGTCAAAATTCACATAATGCCACATGGATTGAGCCAAAATTCACATAATGCCACATGGATTGAGCCAAAAATCACATAATGCCACATGGATTGAGCCAAAATTCACATAATGCCACACGGATTGAGCCAAAATACACTTCATGCCACATGGATTGAGCCAGAATTCACATAATGCCACACAGATTAAGCCAAAATTCACAATACGCTCATAAACAGGGATATTGTCTGCCAAAGGCGCGCATTAAACATTTACACCATAATGTCCATTACACGTTAAGTTACACGCCATTATGTCCATTATGTATTATGCCAAAACACCATAATGCCTATTAAAAATTATGCTACATAAGTGCTGCTTATCTACATGCTCATTGCCAAGGGTTCCATGCTCATTGCCAGAGGTTCCATGTGGGATTACATGCTCATTGCCAAGGGGGAATACATGCTCCCAGTAAACGGGGGACAGTCGCCGCCAGGCAGAAGTGATAGCCATTGACAGTGCCAGAGCCTGGCTGTATTAAGGTCCCGGGTAATTGAAATAATACCCCTTTCACACCAGGTTGGCCCCTTTTACACCAGCCTAGTCCCTGCATTTTCTGGTGTGAGGGGGATAGAAAACCACCCCTCCCCCCTTTAACCAGTTATCTCATTTAACTGGTTATATCTGAAGAACTTTTGAGTGGGCTTTGAATGATTTCAGTCCAAACTGGAATGTTTGGTTCCAGAGTAATCTGCCCTCAGAGAACATGAACAGCCATGAAATTACATTTAAAATATAAAAAAAATCGGTTTATCCGCAATATCTCTGGAACCGATTGACCGATATGGACCAGCCTGGCATCATATCGAAGGCCTAGCGATTTGGAATTGAATGAGATTAACCACAAGCCTATGTGATGCCGGGGAAGGAACTGGCAGCCATCAGAACCGGGTGGGGGGTCGAAATTAACGGGTACCATATTATCCTATGGGGAAAAACGTTATAGCTTTGCCAACCGATATCTCCGGTTCCCAGGCCCGAGTTCCCCCCCTGAATCTGCCAATGGGTGGAGATGAGATGTGTACTGTCCTTCCTGGATGCAGACCGATGCCCCCTGTCCCGTGATGTACCACATAATCAGGGCTTCATCCTCACCACTCTTGGCCTCAGATCCCAACCCTTTGGTACTCTCGCACCAGTCGCACAACCTGTTCACCTAACAGCAAATGTACCCTGGGGAATCTCCTAGTTTACAGAGCTGCCCACACTGCTCTCGACTGGGTCCAGGCCCTGTTAACCTGCCCAATTGGGGTCATTCTGATTGACCTGGGCCTAGTGGCCAAATCACTCTTATTCCCTTAATGATGGCTGGAATAATGGGTCTATATCCCCCTAATCCTCTGCAGGCCTAATACCTGATTTACAGTCTCAGGCCTAGTGATGCCTACAATGGGACAGGATGGGTGACTTGGGCCTAGTGCCCAAAGACACCTTTTGACATGCAAGGGGCTGCTTGCTTTCAGGCTTAATGCCTGTACATGGCCACGGGCCTAATGCCAAGTTTATGCATCCTATGCCAAGGGGCCCATCTACTGTGTCCACAGGCCTAGAGCCTGAACTTGTCTCATGGGCCTAATTCCCGATCCCTGGTGGTCTAGGGAGGGGGGTAGGGGACAGGTGCCCTCACTGAGGGTCTACATGTTCTTAGGAGATACTTCAGGGGAAGCTTCATTAGCTCTGTTGCATTCCACCCCTGAAGGCTTCTATGGTCCTTAGCTTCATTCGTCTTTTCTTCTGCTAGCCGGCACCAGATATCTTCTTTCTTGGCTTATTCGGTGGCTGCTGGAGTTCTTCTCCCCTTGCCATCTTCTGGAGCTGCTTCTGGATCTGCTGGCATCCTCTTCTGTCTTCAGGAGCTCTTTTGCACTACCTCACTGCCGATGGTCTTCTATTTGGCTGCACTTTCTGGCATCATTTCCTGGGGGAGTGGGGCCAGTTATGGTTCAGCGAGCTTTGAATGGCTCACCAAGGCTGCTTCCTACTGACTTCCAATCCACAAGCCATGATTGGACCACGAATAGCAGGAACCGGGATCCACAGGGCACTACTTCACACATACACGCAAAATTACTCACAAATGCAATACAAGTGCACCAAATTGAATTCCCTCTTAAGCTGGCTACACAAGATTTTGCCGATTCCAACTGGTGGGAATGACAAAATCGAAATATCATTTACTGGGTATGCACTATGAGCCAGAGGTACTAAGCTTTAAAAGTGATAAAATGGAGAGTGATAAACAGCCAGCCAATCAGCTCCTTACTGCCATGTCACTGACTGTTTGAAAAATGACAGATAGGAGCTGATTGGTTGGTGGGTTAACACTCTCCATTTTATCACATTTCAAAGCTTAGTACATCTCGCCCTATGTCGCTTACAATGCACACTCCCATGTGTCATCAGTGACATCCTCTGTTAGATCTGCAGGGCCCACAGGATACATTGGTAGCTTAGGCAATGCTGTTCTAGTTGGTGTTGCAGCCCAGGGGCTGCAGCTGCCACTGTGTGGTGGAAGTCTGAAATATTACTTCAAAGTATAATCCAGTGCAGAGCCAGCCCTAGCCTAAATGATGCCCTAGGCAAGATTTTGGCTGCTGCCCCCTAGCACCGCCACTAGTTCCGCCTCTGACCCTGCTCCCCTTTCCCAGCACCATCAAGCCTCATCATAGCAGTTATCATTTTGGTGCTCCTACCTGCAATATTTTAAATAGAAACAGCGCACACATTCGGTGCACAGCCCAAACAGGGGTGTGTTTTTGCTGGGAAGGGGCATGGCCATACAATAGTACCCCCAATTCAAATTATGCCACACAGTAGTGCAACTTTATTCACATTATATCATGTGATGGTGTCCCTTATCCATGTTACATCACACAGTAGTACCACTTTACCTTATGTACATTACTCCTCACATTATTCACATTATACCCTTAGAAAAAAATCCTGAGAAAATATTGTATTTTAAGCACCTCCATGGCCACACTGCAACCCAGCACAAAGCAGTGTCTGCTGGGCAGAGGAGAAGAGCTGCAGCTGCTGCTGTCACCTAAGGGGAGAGGGCCCAGGGCCCCCACTAGGCCCTTCCATCAGACTTTGGCCTGGGTAATTTGTACCCCCTACCCCTTTCTCTCGGCACACCTGATAATACCACACAGTAATTCCCCTTACACATGACACACATTATAACCATATATCCTTATAACCATAATTATGCCAACCTTATTAATGCGCTTCACACACATAATGCCCCTTACACATATGTTGCACATTATTAATGCCCTTATACACATGACACACTTAATGCCTGTTACACATATGTCGCTAATTATTAATGCATTTATAAATGACACACATAATGCCCCTTACACATATGCCGAACACTGTTGCACAACCAACCCACCCGCAGACAGCACTCGCACTCACCCGCTAACACTGTGTCCTCTGCCTCTGCTTGGATACAGATGTTTCCTCATACATCTTGCCTCAATAGGTCATGCAGCTCCTGGCCAGTTCTGCTAACGCTGGGTGCCTTTTTTGCAGAAAATTCATCTTATTTGCATTGTTATGACCAGCACACACAAGGAGCTTCCAATGATTAAAATGATATTCAGCATGCCTATATTCTGTGTGCGACTGTGGCTGTACCTGCATACGGAATGCTATGTTACAGTGATTTCCATGAATACACTATTTCATATGCAGATACAGCCTCACTCACACACAGAATATAGGCATGCTGCATATAATTTTAATCAGCAGAAGCTGCTGAAGCCCCTATGCATTCCAAATGCCCTAGTCAATTGCCTAGTTTGCCTATGCCTAAGGCCGGCTCTGATCCAGTGCTCTGTTTACCATCTGATACTAAGCATGACTATGACATTGGAATATAAAGCATTCATTAATGGTTAATTATTGTGTATTTAAAGATTTTATATTACATTTGCTGAAATAAACTTTACTGCAGTCCAACTGAATAGAGCAAAATATGTCCCGCTAAAAGTATCAGATGAGGCACGGGGCCTGATTCGCACCTGATCACTGCTGAGCGAATTAGCAGTGGCCAGCAAACAGGTAGATGCCGCCCCACTAAAGTGAAATTCCACCTTGCAAATGATTGTGCTAGAATAGATGTGTACGGCTAGTGAGGACTTCGCAACCAAGCGAATATGTAAAAATCCAGCCAGGGACTCGTTGACTGAGATAAAATTAGCCAAATTCAGACTGGAGCTGATGTTACAAATGCATTGGCACGCCTGCATATTCCCAAGCATGCCTAGGGCTTTTTTCTGACACAACTGCATTTTTCTTCTGAATCGGGCCCATGATCTGGGATAGAAAGATTGTTCTTTGAAAAACAGACTGTACATTCTCCTGCAAGGCAAGGAACTCCCATGTTATTGTGTATGTGCCCGCTGTGCCCTCCCACCCCTGCAGTCTCATAGAATAACCCATGTGAGTTATCAGCCTTCAGCAAGGAACACCCAGATCCACCTAATTCCTCTTATCCTCGATCTGATGCAAAATCTAGGTGCCAGTATTTGCATTGCAGTTTTGCTCTTTGACAGTTTAGTAGTGGTTTTTGAAGCATGTGAACCATGCATGTAATTACATCAATGTACCATGAGAGGGAGACAATAGCTCAAATGCTTTTCCTCTCCATGGCCCTTATTCTGATTGACGCGGACTTTACCGCATTCTTACGGATCGCGTCTTTTCGGCGTCTGCGCATGCGTGGAGAACGCAACGCGCATGTGCCACGCCTTGACTCCGTACCAGTTCGGCCAAATCCCGTACAAAACTGTTCCCCGCAATCAGTCGGGAAATATGGGCGTATTATGGGCGTCATGCGGAATGTCACATGGGCGTAGTTTCAAAGTGGGCAAAACGGGGCGGAAACATGGGCGGACACGGGGGAGTACACTTATGTTGGGGGGCGTACATTCGGATACCACTCCGAATGCACGCGATCAAAAGGGGAAGAAATGTGCGGTGTCCACAAGTGTACTATTGCTTTGCGGACACCACTCGTTCATGCGGTAGGCGAACGTACGCCTAATGACTACAAGCATTAACACCTGAACCCAATAGAATCTACTCCTTTACTCATTACTCACTAATAGGCCGCTTGTCAGTGCTTTAATTGAAACCATTGCTGCTTCAAGGAACCCTTACTAAACACCCACATATCCTGTACTTGTCAGACACTTTAAAACTGCTAACAATGGACATGACAGAATATTAATACTAGCAATACACATGTGTATTCGACATGTACTCATGAAACCACACATTTTTGGGTAAAGTAAACAAATTTATTTCTATACATGTCACAGTCAATGCCACTGTGATGCAATGACCAAAGGATAGGTAATTGAATAAGTGGGTCATGTGATGTCTTGCAGAAGATACTTAATAGTGGGTTGTTTGGCGTAAATACTCCGCTTACGGGCGGTAGCACCGCTTGGCTCCCGGTCGGATGCGGTATTTCCGAGCATACTCTGTAATACTCTGTAATACCGTGCATAATCGGAGTGTTTCTCCCGCACACGCATGGTTTGTATGTCGTCCGTAAACACGCCCTGTTCTTAAAGAGTGAGTCCGTCCGAATGCGGAGGACACGTGGGCGTTTCTACGGACGATGGCCGCATGCGGCAAAACACCGTAGCGTGCGGACCGCTCCGTAAGAATGCGGGAATATCCGCACCGATCAGAATAAGGGCCCATATCAAGTAATGACAAATAGAACGGTTTTGCAATATGTACAAATACAGTGACTTTTTCAAGTTGGTAAACATTTGCGTACTACCGGTATGATTCAGATTAGGGTTATAGCAAGAAAAAAAGAGTAGATTTTTGCACCATGGCAAAATCATGTTGAACTGCAGGTAGGGCAGCTATAGCTCTGTCTCGGCTGAAATAGAGATTGCAGCAGTAAAAATAAGGGTACTTGTGTAGTTTCACGGTGCCAGCAAGGCGCAGTGCGTCTGTGTCCAGCTGCGGGGCTGTAAACTCCATGGCAACGTGGATAGTTCGTACCCCCACTATCCACATTGGCATGGAGTTGATTTTAGATAGTGTGGCCAGCGTAGCGAGCCACCGAGCCCATAGCGTGGGCGAGCGCAGCGAGCCCCACAAGGGGACAGAGACGCACGGCGCCATGCTGGTGCCGTGAAAGTACACAAGTACCAAAATAAGTTATCCAGTAGTTGTGGGCTACATGCATTAGCATCCATTATTTACCCTGCATGCCAATAACATAAAAGTTACTAAACCAGGCCCACGTTATAGTCATTAATAACATTAGAAGGGTTATAAAAGAGTATGTGGATCAGAGTAGATATCCAGCCTTATAAAATATACGTCATATATATATAGCTTGCTTGCTGTGCAGGGTAGGAAAATCCCTCTTGCTTTGAATTTACCCGGTCTGACAACTGTAGAGTCAGTTGTCTGCAGCAGACAAGTCTTCATCCCCTCCTTATATATCTCTGCATTTCTGCACTTAACCCATCCATCTGCCCTGACATCGGATCCCCTCAGCTGTCTTGGTCTCTGACAGGAAGGGACAGTTTTATTTCCTTGTGCAGGTTTTCACAGATACTTAACCCGATACACGACACACTGTAGGCCAAGACTACATACAGAGAGGGCAGCAGGTTATGTCAACATTTTAACTAGCTTTCTCCCTTTCCTATGCTGAAACCTTATGGGGTTTATTTACCCATGAGACCTACAGTACTTCACATGCCTCTGACACTTCAATCATGTATACTTACAGCTATTTAGACTTCATACTGCTCGCCCAACAGCCGATATAGGAAGTAGGAAAAGCCCACTGCACTCTTTATCAAAAGTATAGTATGTACCTTCTCTATCTCCATCGAGACATCCCTGACATGTCTGAATAAAGATACTGCCTTGGTTAAAGAAACCTTTATGGGAACTCATCTCTTATTTAGAAGGTCATTCCTCTTGGGATTACATGAATAGAAAGAAGGATTTGAGAAAGCTACTTGCAGGGAATATCTGCGTTTAGTTTTCCAAGATGTTTGGAGAAACCTTTATACTGAGTTGCAAGTGCACCTAGAAGAATTGATGCTGTTTTTAAGGCAAAGAGTGGTCACCCTATTGATTTTATTGACATGTTTCTTTTATTCATTTGCTTTGCATTTTGTAAACTGATTAAAAAATAAACTATCAACACTATTTTTGGGAGCAATCTTTACAGCATTTTTTCCAAACCTGCCTAAAACCTTTACACAGTACTGTATGTGAATGGTATAAGTTGCTCATTTTATACAAGTCAATTTATTTGTTTTAGATTAAGTGAGCAAGAGAATAACTTCATTTTATTTATTTACTTTTATCTTTATTCTATTTTTTACTATATGAGTATTAAATTCAATTAATAGACAGACACATATTTTGTCATAGTGTGTTACTTTCCATGTTGTGTTACTGTGAACTATCAAAATGGCAGATTGAATTCAATCTGGGGAACATACAGTACTGTATAGTGTAGATGTCTTGTTGCTGCCAGAATCAATTATCACATATTCCTTTGGATCTTCTGTTACATGAAGACTCAGTTACAAACTTCTCACTTGTGAGACCTTAATCGTCTGTCTTATCTGGAACTGTCTTAGAACCAGCCCTACACTTTCCAGAATGTTACAATACATGGAGTCTATTTATTACAGAGCTGCGTTTACTAATATTCTGTATCACCATGTACTGCAATGATTACCCTGGTGTTTTATTGCAGCTGTTGTGCCATAGCTGTTCTGAGAGCCACAACAGAAACCCTGATCCCCTGCAAGTATTTCCCTCAGCATATTACATTATTAGTTAGAACAAAAGTTGACATGTACTGTGATTTTTCCAATAATAGCTATTTTTTCCTCCTGAAAATGACCTGTTCTTTGGTTAAAAATATATATATAGGAGGGACAGAAAAGAATGTCTCATTTGGGGCCAGTACAGGTGCTATAGCACCAGCCAGTGGAGTGCAGAACAGGTGCTATAGCACCAGCCAGTGGAGTGCAGAACGGGTGCTATAGCACCAGCCAGTGGAGTGCAGAACGGGTGCTATAGCACCAGCCAGTGGAGTGCAGAACGGGTGCTATAGCACCAGCCAGTGGAGTGCAGAACGGGTGCTATAGCACCAGCCAGTGCAGTGCAGAATGGGTGCTATAGCACCAGCCAGGGCAGTGCAGAATGGGTGCTATAGCACCAGCCAGTGCAGTGCAGAACGGGTGCTATAGCACCAGCCAGTGCAGTGCAGAATGGGTGCTATAGCACCAGCCAGTGCAGTTTTTCCCTTTCCCATGATCAATAGTTAAAAATACACAGAATGTGGGAAAAATTACCTGATCCTTGGTTAAAAATACATAGAATGTGGTAAAAGCTCCTAGACATATGTGCTGTTGCTGCCAGTATTACAGATGACAGCAAACATTGGACATTTGTATACTTCCGGGGGCAGGGGCTTTTGGTCGCTTACACATAATGCCCCCCAGTAACAGTGCTGCTTACACATAATGCCCCCAGTAGTAATGCCACTTACAAATAATGTTTGCAGTAGTAGCACTGCTCACACTTAGGGTGAGATTCTATGGGATGCGCTAAATGTGCATGTTTTATTCGCGCACCACATCGCCGCAAATCGCACTTTCACAAATCGCACTTTTTCAGTCAAAATGCGCATATTTAATGTGATGCGCATTGGAGGCTGAAAAGTGCGAAGAGGGGCGATTTGCGGCGAAGTGGTGCGCTGTATTTAGTCCTGAAAATGTGCAATTTTCATGTCTGAAAATCGCACATTTGCAGGACAGCGCAAAGTGTAAAAAAAAAACGAGCGCGGGGTCCCCCGCCCGAGTATAACCAGCCCCGGGCTCACTGAGCCGGTGCTGGTGACATAAAATCAGGGTCCCCGACAAATAGGGGTCCCCTTTATTTCATGAAACCAGCACCAGGCTCAAGGTCCGGCGCTGGTTCCCAAAATATGGGGGACAAAGTGACTAGGGGTCCCCCGTATTTTAAGAACCAGCACCGGACACAACCAGCCAGCAGGGTAATGCCACAGCCGGGGGTAACTTATTATATAAGCTCCCGCGGCCAAAGCATTAACCCCCTGGCTGGTCAGCATGGGCAGGGGTCCTGGGGAAGTGGGGACCGCAAAAAAAGCAAAATCGCATCCCATAGAATGTCACCCTTAATGCCCACAGTAGTAATGCTGCTTATACACCGAATGCCCATAGTATTACTATACATAATGCCCACAATATTAATGCTGCTTACACATAATACCCATATTAGTGTCGCTTACATATAATGCCCACAGTAGTAATGCCCCCTCCTTTCGCATGTCTTACCTCAAGTCCCTCCTCCCCAGCATGTCTTCCCTCATTTCCTCCACCCCATAATCCAGCTTGCCTTTGCTCATTTTCCACTCCCACAAATAGCATTTCTTCCATCATGTGCAGCCCCCCCATTCCCCTATACAGCACTTTCTTGCTTCATACTTATCCTTATGACAGTATATTTAAGCCTCTACATGGATTCCTGTGTCCGCTTGAGGTTACCAGCACCTCCTCTTTGCAGACCTGAGACATTGATACACAATGATGACTCCTTATGTGCCATCGTAACTGTTAGCCCCTTTCACTTTAGACCCTTGTGGTGGGTCTCCTTCTCAGATGTGCGGCAGAATCCTACATGTCACATCCTCAACTGTAGCATCTGGTTAGCTGGTCACTCGCCAACCAGAGATGCTACTCCCTCACTTCTGCATCTGGACCCAGCAGGTGTAAATTTACCAGGGTGCCGGCTTATGCGCCAACCACAGCTGGCGTCACTTCCTTGAATGGCTTGTACTGCCTTCTTTCTACCTCATATAGGGTTCCTTTAGTTAGATCTTCTTTTGTACTTTCTCTAGTTATAACTGTTTATTTGTCCCCTTTGTCCCCAACTCCAGTACCTGGTGGCACTGGAGTTGGGGATGGATCTAATTCGTCCCTTCAAAAATGGCTATTTTAGATGAAGCCTAGTATGCAAGAGCCTGTCATCATGAGAAGGTCAACAGAGTCAGTGTAGGAACCGCTGTGACCATTCTAAACAGCAGACATGGCTTTGGGCTAACACCCACATCATAACATCATCATCACCAGCCAATGAAATCAGATGGGCTTGGTAGTTTCCTTGCTTCAGGGAAATCCCCAAACCTGGTCTTTTGGGCTCAAATCTGATAATCTTGCTTTAAAGTCAGTTGAATAGTTTTCTAATATCTCTTGCTCTTATATGACAATCCTGATAGGGAGGCTTCAGCAGAAAGTCATCTGCATGCCCTAAAGCAGGGTAAAGACCCAGTAGAGATTTACTGCACAGAGTTCCACTATTGGTCTAATGATTGCGGCTGGACTGACCCCGCCTTACGTAGCCAATTCAATGTTGGTTTGGGTGAGCCAATTAAGACAGTCTCATCCAGAAAATGGTGCAAGCTGGAACAGGGTAAAGATAAGGCTCAACGTGTTTCAACGTGTTCACGTCTTCATCAGGAGCTGAAATGTTTCCATTCCATTCCAGCTCCTGAAGATGTGTGAATACGAGTCTTATCTTTACCCTGTTTTTATCTTGTACCACTGAGAGAGCAAACCAGACCATTCTTTACATCAATCTGGACCAGATCACTTCCATTCAACAGTATCGTACAACCTCAGACCCACTTGCAGCAACAAGCCAGGTATTCATAAACCTATAAGACTGCCTCATGCATACAGCTTCTGAGTAAATTTGGATCCACATACTGGGTAATCTCCGGGACACTTTTCATACCATCATTCTCCAGCCAAGGATACATCATCATCCTGTCTCCACTCAGTCTGGTAACTATACATTACATTGGTGCCATGGAAATGTTGTCATTTCTCCCAATGAAGTCATCATGCTAGCAGGAACTTTTTAATTTTTTTTTCTTTTTAGCGAATTCCCTAATTTATTCCTATTTGTTATATGTAAAATATAATTTATTAAATGTACATACATTTTTTATAGGAGGTACTGTAGTGTCTATTCAGTCCAACCAATCGCTGTATACACTTCTTTCTTGTCACAATTGCCATCTGCTAAATTTCTTGCTAATCTTTGTATCGTCATATTTTCAGACACCATGGCCTGCCCACAAACATTGTTTCAGATCGGGGTCCACAATTTGTCGCTCAGGTCTGAAAACTCTTTTGCTCCTCTTTAAAGATTAAGCTCAATCTGACCTCGGCATACTATCCGCAGTCAAATGGTCAAACAGAATGACTTATTCAGTCCCTTAAACAGTTTTGTGTCCAAACTGCAAAATAACTGGGTGGATTTTCTTCCTCTAGCCGAGTTTGCCTATAACAATGTATATCATTCTTCCACTGAAGTTGCATCTTTCTTTTCTGTCTTAGGGTATCATCCTAGAGCCACTGCCTTTGGTCCAGACGTCCTAGTGGGTGCTTCCTCTGTGACTTCCAATCTCTCAAAAGGAGTGCATATTGCCCTCAAGAAGGCGGCATTTCATGAAAAGGTGTTTTCTGATAGATCAAAACGTACTTGTAATTTTAAGGTGGGGGACCGGATCTGATTATCGACTTAGGACATCAAACTTTGGGAACCTTTGGCCAAGTTTGGCCCTATTTTTATGGGTCCATTCCTAATTATTAAGAAAGTTAATCCAGTGGCCTTCTGGTTACAGATACCCAAGTCTCTTAAAATTGCCAACACTTTCCATTTGTACCTCCTTAAACGTGTTTTCTTTTTGAGTAAATTCCCTTGAAAAGTGGTTAAGGGTTCACCAAAATGTTGGATACCAAGGGTTGGTTGCAGCTGCTTGAAGGTGACCTTGCATTCTGTAAGTACTATTACTACAGATCCAACAGCTCATCTGAACAGTAGAAAATTCTATTACCAGCTGGCATTACTCAGGCCCAGAGGGTTGGGCTGGCAGGCATTTTCCTGATTGGCTTGTGCTTCCTTTTTTTGGCAGTCAGTTCATTCCAACCCTGCCGGTGATAGCATCTTGTTTGCTATACCTCATGCTGCCAGCCTGTTCCTCTGTTCCCTGTTCTCGCATCCAGTTCCTTTTGTCTGCCCGTTCCAGTCAGCACATCTAGGTTCTATGAGTTCTGCTTGGGCAAGTTCTTTCCTTTATTAGATGACCGGTTCTTGTGTGGAGTTTTTATATGTTGTGTGGTTTTCTGTGTTTAGTCTTCTATGCGACTCAGTAGCGAGGTTTCTGCGACTAGGTCGTTTGATCTATTAGATTGCTTATTTAAGTTTTGCAGTGGTCTGGCAGCTCCTTTTGGTTTCTCTTACCTCATTTAGGGTTCCTTTAGTTAGATCTCTTTTTGTACTTTCACTAGGGATAACTGGCTCTTTGTCCTCTGTAGGACCTGGTGGCACCGGAGTTGGTGCGGATCTAATTTGGCCTTCAAACGTGGCTAGTTTAGGTGAAGTCTAGTACGTAGGAGCCAGTCATCATGGAGAAGTTCAACAGAGTCAGTGAAGGAACCGCTGTGACCATTCTAAACAGTGGTCATGGCTTTGGGTAACAACCACATCATAACATCATTTGGCTGACAAAAGTAGTTTAACAGTCTACACACACAATGGGTGATTTTGCCCAGCATGTATGGATAATGGGTAAAATCGCTGGGCTGGAAATCGCTCAGTACATACACACTGAGCCATTTTCGCCCATTTTAGTGATTTTCCCTGGGGTGGACAGCTATGGAAGCTATCCACCCCATTGCTCATCTGCTGGTAATACCAGCAGATGAGCGATGGGGCCAGCGATGATGCTGGAGTGTGCATCAGCATTCTCCGCTCACACATACTGTACACACTGGGTGGCTTTTGAGATAGAAGTCGTTAAAAAGACAAAACTGAGCTGCTTTCAGCTCAAGTTGCCCAGTATGTATGGTAAGGGTGTGTCTATGGGCCTTATTCTAGTTCACTCTTTCTGACAAAATCCTTCTTAGATGGACAAAACCATGTGCACTGCAGGTGGGGCAGCTGTAAAATGTGTAGAGAGAATTAGATTTGTGAGAGTGAGT
The DNA here is from genome assembly GCF_055691185.1 of Crinia signifera. NCBI lineage: Eukaryota > Metazoa > Chordata > Amphibia > Anura > Myobatrachidae > Crinia > Crinia signifera. Next base: position 174,065,121 of record NC_139222.1, on the reverse strand, counting down.
GTAAAAATAAAGCAGTAAGCATTTTCCCTGCACAGAAACAAAAATAACTCACCCAAATCTAAATCTCTCTGCACATTTTACATTTGCCCCCCTGCAGTGCACATGGTTTTGTGCATCTAAGAAGGAATCTGTCAGAAAGAGTGAACCAGAATAACCCCCATTGAGTGTCTGTATTGTAATAAGATAGAGGTTGAAGAAAGTAATTTATGAACTAGCCTCTCACTCATATAACACTTGACCCCACATATATCACTGTAGCAGACACATAGGTCAAGTGCTGTTGACATATCACAGTGGGAATGAATAACCTATGTAATTGTATACATACAACCAATAATGCAAGTGATAGGACCACCCAAACAATTTCTGCTATGGTAACACAGCCTGTCCTATAAGTAACCATTGCATCATACTGTCAAGGAAATTGTCAGTAAAAGAAATGGAGAAGAGAGAACTGGTCTGGGAATGTGTTGCTCAGTAGAACACGTGTATTTCTCATTAAGGAGCATATTTAGTAATTATCGTGCTGTCGATCTGATAATTATAATTTGTTAATGCTGCTTATTCCAGCAATAGGAAATGATAAATTGTCTAGATGTATTAAAGTACACACACAGGGGCAGGGTTCACGTCTCCTTCAGGGCCAGGTACACAACTATGCATGCACTGTCTGCTGGTTACAAATGTTTGATTGCAATGTGTCCGAGAGGGATCCTATGGAGAATCTGTAAAACATACAATATCTAAGTTATTAACTTGTCAGACTGAATTCACAATGTAATTGTCTAAAAATGAATATCTTGTCTTCAAATCTTCTCTACTCTGCCAGTCTATAAAAGTGACGTCTGGCCTGCTTATCAGCTGCCCTCCTTGCTAATCTCCAACAAAATGTTGGATACCAAGGGTTGGTTGCAGCTGCTTGAAGGTGACCTTGCATTCTGTAATTACTATTACTACAGAACCAACAGCTCATCTGAACAGAAGCAAATTCTAGAACCAATATTTTATGGAACAACACAGTCTATCTGACTTGTACCTAAAATCAAATCCAAATTATGACTCATGACTCATGAATAATGGAGATGGACCTCATCTCTTTAGTACCCAATCTAGGGGGCAGATGTATTAAGCCTTAACAAGAGATAAATGCAAGGGTGATAAAGAGAGATAAACGTCCAGCCAATCAGCTCCTTACTGACTTTTTTCAAACACAGCCTGTAACATGGCAGTTAGCAGGTGATTGGATGGACGTTTATCTCTCCTTATCACCCTTGCATTTATCTCTTGTTAATGCTTAATATATCTGCCCCTAGGTCTCTAGTAGCTAAATAACACAGGATTAACCAGACCGCAGACAGCCACTTATTCGAATATATTTATTTTCCACATGGACTCTGCATCTGTTTTTGCTAGTAATGCCCTCTGACCTAATAACCCAAGTCACCGGATGTCTGCATCAAAGTATAATAGTTAGGCTCTGTCCTCTTACTAATCTCATCTTTTAACTGTGTCCCCCTTTAGGAAACCAGATAGAGAATGAGCCTGAACTCCCCGGGCTTCTGTTAGGGGCACAGTATTTGGATGGATTAATAGAATGGTATATCGCGCATCCAGCAGCCAGTAGCCTAATATTCCAAAATAAGGTCCCGCTAAACCTTCACCAACACCACAAGAAAAATAGGAATCAGACTTATCCGGCGCTTGGAATCCTGATTTCACCTGGATCTATCCGGTGACAGTTCACATAGAAATGAGAAAAAATGTATGCAATAGTGAAGTACGTTATTTTAAAGCACTCCTTAATTTAATACATTTCCCATTAAAACACGACATAAAAACATGTAAAAAATCTCAAATACACAAAAATATACAGCATTGCTTTAAAGTGCATGGGCAGAATCCTAAATGAGTAGGTACTGAGAATTACCGGGTGAGTGGGAACTGATAAGTGAACAGTTCCAAAACAGCTTATGTGTACAGTCCTATGGAGTATATCAGCTGGGCTCCAGGTCCTGTCACGATCTCCCGAGTTCTAGTCCGTCTCATCAATCCATATGCATAAACACCAACGCGTTTCTTCCTCTTAACGGAGGACTTGTTCATGGTGTTTATGCATATGGATTGATGAGTAGACTTATACGATGTCCATGTATACATACTGTTTTTCCATGTTGACATTTTACTTGTGTCGTTATTTTTGTCACTGTCAGAATAATGCATGTCCAACTTTTGTCAATGTCTAACTAATGCATGTCTAACTTTTGTCAATGTCTAACTAATGCATATCTGACTTTTGTTAATGTCTAACTATTGCATTTCTATAACTTGACTGTCTGACTAGACATTGCAAGTGAGCTATACCACACCCAAGATCACTGGGAGGGCTTACATGTCTTTTTGTGGAATCAGAGAAAGGGATTTATCAGTAAGTATCAAAATCCTGTTTTCTGTTTAATCCACTAGGAGACACTGGAGTTTCAACCCTGGGAGGGAGATCTGCAGTTGCGAATTTCTTACCCTCACAGCAAGACACTTAGGACCACCAAATACGATGGTAGTGGGCATCTGTGACAAGCTAACTGCCCAGAACATGGTGGGAACAACCAACTCTGGAACCCCCTTAAATCTCAGGATGTTGGCCTCAATAGCCCCCCATTAAATGCAGCAGCGTAAGTTGAGGTAGACAAACTGCCCTTGCAGTAAAAGATCTGTACAAAGAGGTAGTGACATGTGGAATTCCAAGAACCAGGCCTGCCGAAGCCAAACTGAAGACATCAAGATGACTGAAGCCACCTCCTGCTAAATGTTCTTAAAGGGCTTGGGCAATTGGTGGATACAGATTCACAAGGTTGTAAGACCAGGGTACCATGAGGTCATCCTCCACTGTTGGATCTCTTGTCCTGGACACGTAGCAGGGCACGTGATTTCACCATGAATGAAAGCTTAAAACATGTCTGGAGGAAGATCCTGGTGACTGAAATAATTGGCTTCCCAGTTGTCCACTCTTGTATGATATACTAGAGGATCACTTGATGTGCTTCGGCAAACTGAGAATCTGAACTATTTCCCGCAGGGCCATGTGACTTCTGATGGTTAACGTCCAACCGGGCCCACACCACATGTGACAATAGATGGTGGGCTGCCTCCAACAGTGCATTGTATATTGCTGCATGCACAGGCAGGAGAGGGCGAAATGTCTGTGCAGGCAGTGCAGGACAGGAGAGAGATACACTCACCTTGTGCAGCAGCAGCCTCAGGAGACGCGGCGGGCTCTGGATAAGCTACCAGTACTTCTATAAGTTAAGTGGTGACAGGCCCTTTACTGTAGCGTAGGTCGCTGTAGACCCATATTCAAATTCTAATCAAGTGCTAGTGAAGAAAAAGTTGTAAAGTAAAAGTAAATAAAAGTAAAACTAAGTAATAGTCAAGCCTGATTGTGACCAGCTCCCTTGGAACAATTCTAAAACTGAAGGGGCTGGTGGGGTATAGATATAAGGAAGCTTTCACACTAAACATCCATCTACAGTTGGAGCGCCTCTCAGCCAGCACCAGGGCTTGCCAGAATGCCTCAGCTGGTGAGATGGCGCTCCATCTGACTGGAACACACAAGCGTCCCAGTTTCCGGGTGGCGGGGGACACAAACCATGACCATCTCTGCTTCAGGGAGATGGGCAGAGTTATGGGGGGAGTGGGAAGGTGGGATCGAGCAGCAGGGACTGGCAGCAAGGCGGTGGGGACTGGCGGGGAGCTCCGCTGTAAGGGGACGTGCGCGCGTCTCCTTTTGGCGGCTGACAATCTGACGGCCAGACCCCCGCTAGAAGAGAGCGGCTCCATCTGTATACCCAAGTGTATCAAACTAAAGTTATTTAGGCTACTAGATAAAAGAGTCACATAAGTCCCTGCCCCAGTGGCTCTTACAATCTATATTCCCTACCACATGTACATGCACACATGTTCATTCTAGGGTTAATTTTGTTGGAAGACAAACAACCTACCAGTATATTTTTGGGTTGTGGTAGGAAAAGAATAAATCCAGGCAAGCACGGGGCGAATATACAAACTCTGCACAGTAAGGACCATGGTGGGAATCGAACCCATGACCTCAGTGCTGTGAGACAGTAATACTAACCATTACACCGTCCGTACTGCCCTGTCCAAAGTATTGGATTTATGCACAAATATGAGTAATACCCCTTTTACACTGAACATCAAATTACAGAGTGAAGCAGTTCTACCCGGTAATTTGTTCAGTGTAAAGCCGTGTTCTCACTGCGAGTGAGAAAGACACGGCTTTTACCCGGCATTAAAATGGCGGGGACTGCCGCACTGGTCCCCCGTTCTCACTGCAAGGCAAATTCCCGGATGAAGAAGTGCCTTTAAACACGGGTTTTTCGGCAGTGTGAACGGGTCAACCTGTGTCTGCATACCCGGATCTCAGACACGGGTAAAAAGAAGGGTTTTACCCGTGTCTGAGATCCGGATATGCGACCCGTTCACACTGCCAAAAATCCAGCGTTAAAAGGCAAATTCCCAGGTCCACATGCTAGACCCGGGAATTTGGCTGCAGTGAGAACGGGGTATTAAAAGGTCTACCTTGGTCTTAAATCTCGGGTTGCCGACCCTGTTCTTTATCCGGGTTGATCCTTTCTCACTGAAGACATACTAGTTTAATTCAGTAAATTCCGGAGTTGACATTTTTAAACTGGTAATTTGCTGCTCAGTGTGAAAGGGGGTCAAACTGCACCTGGCAAAATGATCCAGCATTCAAAAGGCCAGGTAATTGCCAGGTCGCATGTCTGAATGTGGTATGGCACTTATTTATTTATTTACAGTTTTTTATATAGATTCCGTTGTGCTTTACAATAGTAACTTTATTTACATTTTACAAACTCTGTACATGAATCCTCATACTCAAGTTTTAAGTTTTAATTTAACCCTTTAATTTCCATATCAGCCGCTTACAATTTATGTAGAATTTGTAATCCTTCTCAGGATATTGGATAAAGGGCCAGATGTATAAAGCTTCAAAAAGTGATAAAGTGGAGAGTAATAAACAAGAAGCCAATCAGCTCCTGCCTGTCATTTTTCAAACCCAGCCTGTAACATGGCAGTTAGGAGCTGATTGGCTGGCTGTTTATCACTCTCCATTTTATTCCTTTTTTAGAAGCTTGATACATCTGGCCCTATTTTTGATTATGATTAATCATAGATCCTCCCTCTTTGTCTTTGCGTTCTCTCCTTTCTTTCTTTCTTCCCAAATTAAGGTTTTGAGTTCTCCTATAAAACATTTAGTAATATTTAGTATCCCTGATCTTGATAATCTCTATATATTTTCTCATTCCCTACTTCTAAACATAACAAGAGGTGTTACCATGCTGAGACTTGTAGCGCCACCCACACAAAAAAAGTTGAGCACTAAACACTATGAATCTGAATAATTTAAATAAAATCAACAAAATACTTTAACATATAGTAAAATTTGAGGTCCTTAGGATACGTGTGGCCAACAACATGAGCCTAAAAACTGTTATCTCATCTGGTGGTTCCCTAGCACTAAGATTCATGTATAGGGCATTGGGCCCTAAAGATCAGAACAAGCCAGTCATCCCAAGACATCACTTTGATAAGAAATCTACCTCAAAGGATGTAGAGATGGGAGCTCCTCTGTCTTATAAACAGTGGAGCCCTTACATAGAATCTATCAGTGTCCCATGGAGCCCCCTTTCCCCAACTCCCCAACTCCCCACTCTTTTCTCCCCCCCCCTAACCTATTGCTCCACTCCACTTCTATTTTACTACATTATACTATATGCTGTGTTATTTTTATTTAATATATTAATGTGTTACTTTTATTCTATATATTTTATTATATCTTTTTTTGATACTTAAATATTTTATGATTTGTCATGTACTTGTCTTAACACTGTTTTATATAGTTGGATGGTCTTTGTTCAGCTTCGGACTGCATTTGTTTATTTTCATCGCTATGTATGAAATGTACTATTCTATCTTAACTCTTTGAGTGCCAAGGGAATTTGTCAAAAAAGGTGTGAAAATTGGAAAGCAAACATTTTTATTCAGCATAATCACCTGTAATGTTTACCTTACTGTATATAGAGAATATAATCTTTTTTTATACAACATTTTTAATTTGAATTTGTATAACAAATGTGAGCGACGCTGGGATTTTTAGCAAATATTTTGCACATCTCTCGCAGAGATATTGGGCCTTATTTTAGTTCACTCTTTCTGACAAAATCCTTCTTAGATGGGCAAAACCATGTGCACTGCAGGTGGGGCAGATGTAACTTGTGCAGATATAATTAGATTTGGGTGGGGTTTTACTTCAAAGTGAGATCTATATTGCAGTGTAAAAATAAAGCAGCCAGTATTTTCCCTTCACAGAAACAAAATAACTCACCCAAATGTAATTCTCTCTGCACATTTTACATCTGCCCCCCTGCAGTGCACATGGTTTTGTCCATCTAAGAAGGATTTTGTCAGAAAGAGTGAACCAAAATAAGGCCCATTGTCACTCAAAGGGTTTATAAACATCTATATTTATAAAAAAATCCTATGTTGGCAATTTAAATGTCAACTTTAAACATGTCAACATTTCTACAATGTTGACTTGATGTACCTGTCGCATTGGGCTCTGATTAATTCAATTAGTTGCCAAAGACACCAAATGATTGAGCTCAATTCGATTTTGTTTATGAAGACCTTTTTTTATTCTTTTTATGACATTCAAAGGTAGGCTGTTTTTGGGTATAATTTTTAATTTTTAAAACTCTTTCTGGAAACAATAAAAAATCAGTGAAATGCTTTTAGAAATGAATAAATCAAGCATCCAACTTTTTTTTCGGAGCTATGGAAGCTGCCAGGGCTGATTCTGGGTCACGTGCTACTGCACCACCTTTTGCACTAGTCACCTTAAGCTGTGTACACACAGGGGCGATTTCAGCATATATTGCAGGGAATAAGTCGCCGGGTGTGCGCTCCCGTTTTTAGCCCCCTTATGATCGCTGGTCGCAGGAGTTTGCTCCTGCGACCAGCTGATTCCCTCTGCGGCATCCCCGGCAGAGGTTCCCTTTCATCAGCGACCATCTCTGGTCGCTGATGAAAAGAAGACACTGAGCAATATATTGCTGAGCAATATATAGCCCCCGTGTGTACATTCATTTAGAAAGGTCATGATATTGCTAGTTAATTAATGCCATTCACCTGGTGTACAAGTATGAGTCTGAGGGCTTTAAGAACTGAGCTTAAAAAGTGATAAAAACGTAGAGAGACAAAGTACCAGCTAATCAGCTCTCTGTCTGTGTTTGAAAAAGGACAGTTAGGTGCTGGTGGATTGGTAGTTTATAACTCTCCACTTTATCACATTTCAAGGCTAAGGACCTTTGGCACTGAATGTGCAAGGACTGTCCATTTTATGCATCTTTAGATACAGCAATCCCACTTGCTATGTCTTTAAATGCTACCATTGGACACACTGTTGAAGCTTCACCTGCCCCATGCTAGTTACAGATGATCAGAGCATGGCCTTTAATGTAAGCAAATAAGTAGCTGTCATTAACAAACAGTTATGTAACTAAAGGCCCCCCATACACTGCGGCGACTTCTCCCCTCTGAGAAGTTGCATGCAGTGCTCCCTTGAGGTGCTTGGGATACGGTCTTTTTGCAGGGGTGACTCGGAGGGTCTGGTGCAATGCGCATGGGACCACACATTGCATTGGACCCTCTGTCAGTCATCTGCAATTTGGGTTGTTTACTGTGATTGATTGCCGTAATCACAGTAAAAGAACCCAAATTGAAGGTTAAATTTGCCCAATGTATATGGGGACACATGGGGGTTTATCCTTTTAGTGCCCAAGGGGGCCATTCGGGTGCCGTTTAAACGCTGAAAACTGCACCAAAATTAAGCCTTTGCTGAGCCGAATCCGCTTAAAACTGCTTGCAGCCTTATGGAGGTGCGAGAAGTTTTAAGCGAATTCAGTCTGTAAAGTGCGCTCGGTGCCATGATGATTTGCAAGTGCGAATCATCCGCACCGAATAGGATTGGTCCCATGGAATGCATGCACGGTGCAACTTTTTAGTTACTTTGTTCTATGTATATTTATAAAACATCAACTATTTTTGAATAGCGGCATTGAGTCCTAAAGGCCCATACACACTGGGTGACTTTGAGCTGAAAGTCGCTCAAAACAGCAGGTTTCAGCGGCTTTCAGCTCAAATCTGCCCAGTGTGTATGGCCCGGCGATGAGCGCTGCTGCGTGCTCCCGCAACATCGCCGGGAAAGCCGTTCATCTGCTGGTTATACCAGCAGATGAGCGGCATTCAGGACGGCTTTCCATAGCGATCCGCTATGCAACGCCGTCCTCCCCCCCTCCGTCAGCGCCGGGCAGGGGGAAAGCCGCTAAGTGTGTATGCACTGAGCGGCTTTCCCCACAGCGATGATAGTGATCATCGCTGTCCATACACGCTGGGCATAGTCGCCCAGTGTGTATGGACCTTAAGACTCAGGCTCCATGAATCTTGGCTCAACCTGTAACCTTAAGTGAGTTCTGGCTTAAAGGACAGATATGCGAAGACAGCCCACTTGAATGGGTTTATAAAGTCATTGAAAGGTCTGAGCTGTGTTTAGTAACACACAGTATTTCTAAGTCTGCTAAAAAAAAATCTGTACGACACAGAAGTACAGTAGATTACTTTATCACATGATGTTCTAAAGCTTTTAAAAAAAAATAGACTCTGCTATTGGGGTAAAGACAAGGAAAGGGAACATCACTGGCTAATATATGAGATAAAAGTTCATCCGATGTCTTTATATTTAGAGAGGGTCAGGTTTCCTCCCCAGTTAGCTGAGCTATTCCTCTGACATCTCTGGTCTGGCCATAAGCTGCAAGTGCTAACTGTCTTTCCATGGCTTGAAACAGAACCTGCATAGAGAAAGGAGGGGTGTTTACGGCAATTAAAAATAAGTTCTGATAAAGAGCATCCACATCTATGCCTGACCATATGTCGGACAACAGATGAATTGCTGACCGAAGTGAATTCTCTTAATAAACCTCTCCCTAATATGGCTCGTTATGTAGCCTCTCAACTATAAAGTCTGGAACTGGAATTGATCCATGTCTTATGTGGGCAAGTAATTCTCCTCTGTGGTGAGCAGTTAATGCGTCCTATCTAACACACTGAGGCGTGAGAGGAAAGAGTTATTGGTATTGAAAACTTACTAGCATTTATGTGCTTAAGCTTAATGAGACTTTGATTGCAATTAGATTACATCCCTGTGATCTGTGCATGACTGAATCACTAACACCACACTTTGTTATGTGAATGGAACTTCCCAGAGCTTTGCAGCTACATTGAATCAAGTTCTATTCACACAGCTGACGGTGTAATTTAATTATTATGCTATAAAGAGAGAGCACTGGGTGACACCTGAAATGATGTCCCCCCACTATCAAATATTTTTTTTAATCTGAATGGACAAAGAGTTTATGAGCGTTATGAGGAATCTAAATTGAATAAAGCAGACCATGCTTTAACCGGATTCTTTGTCTTTGAACACATGGTCTAATCAGTTCACACACTCATTGGAATAAACTGACACATTTTTTTTATACTTACAGTTCTTGTCACGTATCTCTTATGGGGTTAGTCTGTGCGCTATCACCTGTTACTTGTTGCTGAAGCTCGAACCTGGCAGACAGAGGCAACCATGTAATTAGAAACATCAAGCATTGGAACTAAGGTCCAGCAGTAGGTCCAGTAGTAGATACAGCAAAATGTAGAGGGGTTATGGGTAAAAACCGGACCCGGATAGGACCCCGGAATGCCGGACATCAAACTCTTCCTTCCCGGAGCTTGCAGTGTCCGGTCTGGGGGGTGTTCTGCCCTGGGGAGTGCCTGTGACAGTTGTCACCAGGAAGAGGAGGAGGGAAAGAATAAAGCCTCCCTGTATGGTCCAGGCATGTAGCAAATACAAGACAGTCCGGACCACATGGGGTGGCTGTAATCTCCCCTTTTCCCATGTCCCTGGTGAAAGCTATCACCTGGACCAGACACTACAAGCTATGGAATGATGAGTTTGATGTCTGGTGTTCCGGGGTCTGTCCGGGTCTGGATTTTATTTAGTCTCCTGTAGAGGTCATGCTTTGTTCTCAGGTGTTTATTAATTGTCAGGCATGGAGATATATATCACATCAAATGTATTCAGTGCGAAGACTAAGAGCAATCATGTGATGCTCCTTCCAGTTATATGATTCTTACCTACTTAAAGCCTTGGAAGCTTGATGAAAATTTGGTTGCATGAAGGAATCAAACAATGATCTGCCAATGCACTCCCGTCCACCTGGGGCTCTGTATCACATACAAATATAACCCATACAAGACAAGACATGAGACTTATGACAACAAAAAGGTTACAGATTTTATTGAAAATGTTGTATTGGAGGCTAAAATAAAGGGTAAATGTCCCATACAGGGGTGCATTGGCAGTAGAAGCCACAGGGAAGATTTTCGGTGTGCCAGCATACCTGTGGTACTGCCTGTGACCAGGAGAGGGTAGAGAGTGTCAGATTGGTTATGTTAGGGGGTACCATTCTTGTGTGGGTGTGTTGGGGGGGGGGTAGAAGGTGGCAAGCTGGAGATGTAGGCATGTAAGGGGACCAATATTTGGACATTTTTCCAAGGCCACTTTAAATTCCCAATCCACCCATGACAACTGCAGTACAAGACACAACTGTTCCCATCTCAGAATCAGGCCATATGAGGAGTGATCTTGCCCCTTCAATAGACTCTACCCCCTCAATAGACCTTGCCTCTATGAGTGCATACACTATTACTGTATATGGCCCTTTTTTACACAATTTTGACATATAAGGCCGATAAATAGTGTAAAAAAGGATATATCATATGACATTTACTTCTGATTCCAATCTGATACCTGGTCTCATGCATATTGGAATTTGTATCCGGAGATTGTCATAGCCGCCACATGGATTTGTGGACTCAGTCGTGACCTTTGTGTTCTGGTGGCTGGTGCAAACTGTCACACTGGATGGTTATTGTGGATCAGTCACAGGCTGCGGTCCCGGGACGGGCTGCGCTTGGGGAGCTGGAAGCGTGGTGGATTGGATATAGGACCTGCGCATAAACCCCCTGGATGTGAGACTTGGCTGAACTTCTTGATGAGGGGTGATGAGTCTAACTGGCCAGCGGTCTTCGCCAAGGACCCCCGCAAGGAGGTTTGGATTTCGCTGCGTCTGGACAGCTGGTCGCGGCCCCTCGCTAGAAGTGTTCACTGACGGTGAGAGGTTGCGCAGTTGAGGATTTGATGTAGGAGTTTCTGGTCAGATGGCAAGTGGGACAAATGAAAGGCCGACTGGCTGCGACAGGCTGGAGTATAACTGGGATGACCGGGTAGGCCTCCGTAGAATGAACACAGGAAATAACGGAACCAAACTTGCCGACTTGGTGTTAACACTTCGACTGTATAATGGAAACCAAAGGCCGCCTTGGCTTTAACACAGGAACAGGTCACGGAAATAACTGGACAGAAATGGCTGACTAGGCGTTGACACAGGAACAGGTGACGGAGATAACAACTGAAATGACCGACTTGACGTTGATACAGGAACAGGTGACGGAGATAACCAAACTGAAATGGCCAACTTGGCATATAACAGATAACTGAAGAAAACAGCAACTAAGGATGGCCCACTTGGCATATAACGGTAACTGAAGAATATAGAGGATAAACACAAGAACTAGAGGAGCAGGAACCGGAGCAGGAGTAGGACTGTTTGTGGACCGGGAGCGCTGGACCAGCTGGACAAACAGAGCCTCTGGGAACTGAACGCTGAAGACTCACGCAGGGACTCCAGGAAGCAAGCTTGAAGAGCATGGCGCATCCAGCACATGCAGCAGGAAGACAAGTTGCTGAAGGCAGTTTCTGAGTCTGTGAGCAGGATATTTAACCCCCCATGCCTTGCATTGATTGGAGCAAAGGACAGAGGGCAATCTGCAAACTGAGGCATGAATCCAGGAGACTTCAGTCTGAATTTAAAAGGTGGAGCAGGACAGCAAAGGGTTACAGGTGATTTCAGCTTCAGACTGGATTCTACTCAGGTGCACAATCAAGGAGCCAGCAATGTATAGACTGAATTGCAGCATGAATGCAGACAAAACTGATTCAGACTGAGAAACAGCAGAATCACAAGTCATGTAAGCTTGAATAAGCAGATCCATGACAGTACCCCCTCCTTCAGGGTAAACTCCCGACAGGGGCAAACGCAGGAATTTCTGAAGGGGGTTTCCAGAGAGGGGCGGAGCAAAGCACGGAGATGGACACTTAGGTGACCCAGTTTATGCCGGGTCAGATAAAGTATCTGGGGGTTGCTATGAGTGGAAGATTTGATGTCCCGCGGGTGGTAGAGGGTATTATATCCACCGCTCAGCATGTAGGGCCTAATTTCCACTAATTACCCCTTTACTGCACAAATGGTGGGAGATGGGGTGGGAGAAGGGGGTATTGGGCTGAATGAAGGGGCCCTGATACATAACTTCCAGGGTGGTAGAGGATGTTTAATATGCAGAGGAGGGGTGTATAGTGGAGTGGGCTTATTATTCATAATTTTCTGGTGGGAGGACAGCTTGCTTGACTGCAGATATCTCCAGTTCCCGGAACTAGATTTGGAATGGAATTAACTAGAGAATCCCACCTACCAAATGGTATTAGGGACTAGGGGATCAGAGTTCAGGAGGCAGAGCAATCTGCTAACGAGAATATAAAACTACATACCAGGTGTGTGGAGCTGGAGCTGTAACCAACTGCTGGAAGGCTGATATCACTGGTTCTGGGCACAGTAGAGACAAGCTACTAGTGTCCATCAAAGGAGGAGAGTCCCAGCTTTTGGAATATACCCTTAGAAAAACTCTAAGTCAGACAAAACCTGAAATAACTGACTGGGAATAGCAATTAACAGGCTTGGATGGAGACCACTGCTTTGAAGTCATATCTCTCTGGTTCCCCAGGGCCGATTTTTTAATTTCTTGTACCCATGGAAAGAGGGTACCCTCAGCTTTCAGTCTTGGGCCCTTAGATTGCTGGGAGGTTTCTGGGTACTCAGAACCCCCCCTGCGTGCGCCACTGACTCCGGACACCGGCACGAGAGAGCACAGGACCTCCCAGGAAGGGAGTGGCATCATAATCAGAATCATACTCTGAAATTGAGTCTTCGTCTAAGGTCAGGATTGTAGACCTCTTAGTTGAATTGAAACTCCCTGAAGGACCACCGAGGTAGCATGAAGCGGAAGATCCAATAGATATGGTGGGTATTGACGGGGCAGATTGCTTTTCAGAAGATGATCCTGGAGAACTGGGCAGTCCAGAGGAACCAACACAATGGGTGGACATGGATGTGTAGCCAATTCTAACATACATAGCTTCGGGCATCGATAGACAATTTTTTTAAACCTTGGAGGTTCTAATGCATTGTTGAGACGGCTCGCAATCTTGGATGGCTGGCAAAGAATGGTCGGTTTTAGCCACCAGCCGACTTTTTAACTATAGTAGTAGAAGAATTTTTACATGGAGTCTTTGAACCAAACCTTTCGACTTGGAGAAGGATGTCAGATCTCGAAGTCTGGAGTCGTTAGATTCAGAAAGCGGACTAGCCCACTCCAAAGCTTCTCCTTTAAACGCCAAAAACAAGTAACTGATGATGTTGGCTAGCGTGAGACCAGATGAAGGTTCGATATTCAATACGGACAAATATGGGTTCACCAGGGCTTCATAATGGACAAGATCCCCATCAAAATAGATGGGCGAATAGTCTCTGCTTGAATCTTTAAATGGTTTTGATGGAATTGGAGTTTTGGAAGGCTTCGGCTGATCAAGAATCTTGGACCTTTTAGGAAAAACTGGAACCACGGAAGCCTCAGACAAGACAGGCACATGAGTGTTTTGTGCATGGCAGACCCCTCGGTCATTTAAGCTTGAATAAGCAGATCCATGACACTGAGATCACTCAAATCAGACTAATGAAATATACTGCATATATTTTATATTTTCATCAGTCCTTCTACACACCACCCTAGACCTCAGGTAGTTTTGCACCACACACCTTCCAAGTATCTTTTGTGTCAGTTATGATCTAACTTTTTCTAAAACACAAAATGGAGCTGATTAAAATGATTATCAGTCATTTCAAATATAATACTGCTTGATTTTCGTGCTCATTTCTTGCTCATTTCCATGTTGATGTGCATCCATTTCTTGCACAATTGTCAAAAATAAAATCACTCCCACTGCCAATAGAGATGATGCCTTGAACCATTCCCAAAGGCCTTGATCTGGTCTTGGATCCAGCAGATTGAAGAGAGGCATCTTGCAGCTCTATGTAGTTCTTGGGGTACTTGTGAGTTATCCGGGCTGCCGATTTCTAAATCGGGTCGGATCGGGCACATCGCATCGCATCGCATGCGACCATCGGATGCAATGCGATGCGATGCGATGACCCGATTTTTCCATAGGAATCAATGTTAAAATGGACTGAGTCCATTTTAACATGGAATTCAATGGGAAAAAGGGGTCCTTTTCATACCCCTACTATCCAAGTGGGCATGGAGTTGGATATAAACCTGTGGCGAGCGTAGCGAGCCACCGAGCCCGAAGCGTGGCGAGCGTAGCGAGCCCCGCGAGGGGACACAGAATACCGTCCCCTCGCTGGGCTCGCTTCGCTCGCCACGCTTCGGGCTCGGTGGCTCGCTACGCTCGCCACAGGTTTATATCCAACTCCATGCCCACTTGGATAGTAGGGGTATGAAAAGGACCCCTTTTTCCCATTGAATTCCATGTTAAAATGGACTCAGTCAATTTTAACATTGATTCCTATGGAAAAATCGGGTCATCGCATCCGATGGTCGCATGCGATGCGATGTGATGCGATGCGATATCGCATCGCATCGCATCTGATTGTATGCCTTAACTTAAGGCATACAATCAAAAAATCGGCAGCCCGGATAACTCACAAGTACCGTTCTTGGATATAGTCTGTGGGTAGGAAAATATATTAGGTTAGTCTCTCCTCTTTCTAAATCCTACCTAACCCTGCAGGCACTTTTTTCTCCTTTTGACACATGTGATAACATTGTGCAGGTGGTGGTACTGGGGTCAAAATGATCTAAAATGGGTGACATAGCTCCCCAGAGAAACCTCACATTCAAACAGCACACAGCCCCCTGAAGGACTTCTTCCCAACCCCTCAAAGTCTGCATGGGCGTATCTTCCTAATCCTTCAGGAGCTCATTTACATGTTCAATTAACTTTGTAGTGTCTATAATAGGCAACCTGGTACATCCAGCTCAGCTACCCCTGCTCAGCTACCCAATATTTGACTTGCTTGCAAGTGTTCCATTATCTCTTGTGGGGTGACCTCTGTTTTTCTGCATTGCACCAGGGCATCTGCAATTTTTATTGCCTTCTATTCCAGTGTGAGAATTGACATGGCCGTTGATAATACTCTGGTTATATATTTCAAGGTACTTGTTTCCTAGCACGGCGCCCATCGCATAACATCGCATACCATATTTAGTGGTGTGCGATGCGTGCGATGCGTGCGATGCAATGCCATCTTCTCGATAAATTAACAGGAGTGCTTGTACAATGAAATATCGCATAGCATTGCATGCCAGCAAATGCCATGCGATGCGATTTTTAATTGTACAAGCACCCTAATGGGTGCTTACAATGTTAAATGCACCCCCATTGTCAACACCACCCCCACTATCAACGCCAACCCAAAGCATGGTGAGCGGCGGCGGTACGCGTCCTCCAACCTTTTCATACCCCCACTATCCAAGTCGGCGCGGAGTTGATTTCAGATAGTGTTGCGAGCGCAGCGAGCCACCGAGCCTGAAGCGTGGCGAGCGGACGCAGAATTGAGTGAGGCTGAAGTGAGGCGAGTGGCTGCGTAATACATGTAAAGTAATTTGTGTCCCCTTGCGGGGCACGCAGGGCACGCTGCGCTTGCCACGCTTCGGGCTTGGTGGCTCGCTGCGCTCGCCACGCTATCTAACATCAACTCCATGCCGACGTGGATAGTGGGGGTATGAAAAGGTCAGAGGATGCATACCGCCGCCCCTCGCTGGCTCGCTGCGCTCGCCACGCTTCGGGTTGGCGTTGATAGTGGGGGTGGCGTTGACAATGGGGGTGCATTTAACATTGTAAGCACCCATCAGGGTGCTTGTACAATTAAAAATCGCATCACATGCATCGCATGCCGCTATATTGCATGCGATGCAATGCGATAAGATGCACTTCGATCAAAATCAGGGGGCACCGTGGTAGGAAACAAATACCTATTTCAATTTCCAGCTTGGATCTGCAACAAGGTGCATCCATGTTGTCCACCCTTGGATTACAGTACAGCTGTTGGTGTTGATGATGATGGGAGGGCTTTTGGTTTCTTCGAGCAGCATGACTACAGCATGTAGCACCCCCAGGTATCAGTTCTTGGGTACTTCCTCTGGAGACAACTGTTGCTGACACCTCTGTGAACTTGATGCTGTGGATTGCTTGGACAGTATCTTGTCTGGACACTCTACCTCTTTCCGACAAGTACCACTTCCATTCCTGCAGCATCTGCTTTTAGGTCATGGCTAAGTGTGTGCCTAGACCCTCTTGCCTCATCCACCCTGCTACTGGTAAGTCAGATCGTATAGTGACGGGCCCTTGCATGATGATGCTTTTCATATACTGGATTGCAGTATATGCTGTGAGAAAGATCTTCTCTAAAGTGGAGTACCATGTATGTGGGTGTGGTAACTGCTTTGTCCAAAGTTCAATAGGAATTTTCAGTTCACTACTTTGTGAGCTCTTCTGCCATAGACCCCAAGGAAAAATATAGTCTGTTACAGAGGCGTAACTAGAACTTTGTGGGCCCCATAGCAAAATTTATAATGGGGCCCCCCTGGAAATGCCCATTACACATTATGCCGCCATCGCGATCCCCTTAACATATTATGCTGCATACCATAATGATTATTACACATTATACCAGAAACCATAATGCCTATTGCACATTATACCACACACCGTTATGTCCATTACATATTATACCACACACCTTAATGCCCATTACACATTATGGCACAAACGTAATAACAATTACATATTATGCCACATAAGTTCTGCTTACCTATATGCTTGTTGCCAGGAGTATACATGCTCCTTGCCAGGGGTTAATTGCTCGATGACAGGTAATATTGCTCTCAAGAGTCACATGCTCCTTTCCAGGTGCTTCATGATCTCCGCCACAGGGGGAAGGGGGTTTACAAACTCATTGCACAGGGGGATTACCATCTAGTTGCCATGGCCGTTTACAAGCTCATTGCCAGGGGGAGTTACTTTGTGCCTCTCCAAATTGACAAATATAGATGTATACAGTATATGTGCACACACACACATTTTCTATCTATCTATCTATCTATCTATCTATCTATCTATCTATCTATCTATCTATATATATATTTATATTTACACATACACTGTAGATATATATATATATATATATATATATATATATATATAGATATAGATATAGATATATATCTACACAAAGCTATAAGGCAGTCAGCAGGGTTAGTGAAGCGCGGCTCCCCCTATATATAAATATATACTGCAGATATATAAATGTGAATGCATGTGTACAGTAGATGGACAGAAATACAGCACTAGCTACTGCAAGGAATAGGAGCTGTAAAGGGAGTATACAGTGGCAGTTGCTACTGGCAACGGGAACAGAGCCGCCGTCCGAAGCCTGTTTCTGGCAGGATGCCTGGATGCTGGGGAGGAGGGGGAGGTGAGAGGACGGAGAACCAGAGTACCTGATACAGGGGAGCTGGGTGAGGGGGACCATGGATGCTGGGGATGAGGGGGAGGTGAGAGGACAGAGAACCAGAGTACCTGATACAGGGGAGCGGGACCCTGGATGCTGGGGAGGAGAGGGAGGTGAGAGGATGGAGAACCAGAGTACCTGATACAGGGGAGAGGGGGGAGGGGGACCCTGGATGCTGGGGAGGAGGGGGGAGGTGAGAGGACAGAGAACCAGATTACCTGATACAGGGGAGCGGGACCCTGGATGCTGGGGAGGAGAGGGAGGTGAGAGGACGGAGAACCAGAGTACCTGATACAGGGGAGAGGGGGGAGGGGGACCCTGGATGCTGGGGAGGAGGGGGGAGGTGAGAGGACGGAGAACAAGGAGTACCTGATACAGGGGAGCGGGGGGAGGGGGACCCTGGATGCTGATGAGGAGGGGGGAGGTGAGAGGACAGAGAACCAGAGTACCTGATACAGGGGAGTGCTGGGGGGGAGGGGGACCCGGAATGCTGAGGAGGAGGGGGGAGGTGAGAGGACGGAGAACCAGAGTACCTGATACAGGGGAATGGGGGGGGGGACCCTGGATGCTGGGGAGCAGAGGGGAGGTGAGAGAACGGAGAACCAGAGTACCTGATATAGGGGAGCGGGGGGAGGAGTGAGGAGCCGTGCTTCACTAACCCCGCTGACTGCCTTATAGCTTGTCAGGCTCAGCGTCACCTGGCAGCAGCTGCAGGTTAGCTAGCAAATGCAGGGAGAGTGCGCTTGTAGCGCCGACCCGCGCACTGTGCATCACTCGCCCTGTTAGACTTCTCCTACACTGTGACGTCACCCCCCTTCCAGCCCCTTCTGCACGCTGCCTCTCCTCCTTCCCTGGCTCATACTGCATGGTGCGCGTAGCTGCTACCCCCGCCAGGCTCTATAATAAAGTAATGAAACTACAGAGGGTGCAGGGGACTGCTTGCTCTCCACTGGACCCCCCCAGCCCCCGGGCCCCATAGCAGCTACATCCCCTGCACCCACGGTAGTTCAGCCACTGGTCTGTTACTGTCACATCCAGGAAGAATGCCTTGTCTCCCTGGATGGGGCCCAGGGCATTATGCTCCTGAATATCTTGGTTTGCAGCTTGAATGGCATCTTCTTGTTCAGCTGTCAAACCAATTTCAGCTTTCTTTCTGGTCACATTGTAGTAAGGGCTGCATGTGTCTCTGAACACCCTCACTTGGATAGGTTCTTCCATGATCTGCATTGTTTCTTTATGACCATCATGGGTGCAATGTGACTTCAAGTTCATGGGTTCTGCTTGCAGAGGTATGTAAACTGATTCCCAGGCTAACTATCAGTCTTATTGCAGAAGTTGTGAAGTTTCTTACAGAGTAGCCAAACATATAATTGCTGGACAGGCTGTCTATGGACTGTCCCTTCCATTTGTTTGTACCAATTATATTGTCTGGTGACTCATAGACCAACACTTTAACATGGAACCATGGGCAGTGCCCAATCCACATTCTGCAGTAAACCTGAGCTGCCCATGGCTGTGTAAACTTATCTACCCATCTAGTATACCATGAGGGAAGGTGGGACTTGTAAAATAATGGTTCCTCTGCCCTGTATCTAACAGAGATGTGTGTGTAACAGTAGCCCTGTTATCACTGGAAATTGCACATTTCACATAAGGGCATTTGTCTCTGGGTTGTAATGTGCAGATCTGGTATTTCACAGGCTGTGTTTTCTGTGCTTGTGCATCCAGAGACTTGCCTTCCTCTCATAAAGGCTGTGGTACAATCCACCCTCCCTTTTCTGGGCATCCGTTGGGCATCCATTGGAGGGCGCCCCAGAAATGGGTCTAACTCTGCCCTCACCTCAGCATTGGGTGATGACCAGGAGGAGGGGCTTTGTGGAGGTGCAGTTAGAATTACTTGCTCTGCTACTTCCTCATCCACATCACTCATTGCTAACTGCTTGGTGGGTGTTGAACCACCACCCTTCCTCTTAATTTCTAACCACATTTTTAACAAGACATCAGTCCCAACCCTGTCTATTTCTTTCCATGGGGTACCCACATTCAATAACTCAAATAATATTTGTTTTTGTGAAAATTGTGAACCCTGGGGTTCCTTTTGTGTCAGCTGTCTCTGTTGTGGTGCATCTGTTCCTAAATGCCCAATTGTCCTAACATTTGACTCAACTGCGGGGCGAGCTCCGTTGTAAGGGGGCACAAAGGGGCATGGCATGTGTGATGCTACCATGCTGGAGATGTTGCTGTACACGGAGCTAACACCCGCAACTGTGTCTGGAACGCCGTCGTGAGCCGGGAATACCAAAGAGAAACCTGAGGGTCCCGTGAGTGTATCCACGTATGCTGTCTTGCCAGTGGTTGATCTTTTATCTCTTGTGGTAGTCAGCCCACACCAGATGATTATATCGGTACGGGCACTACTGTTTGCAATAGCATTTTAAAGATTTGAAATACACGTTTTAATAAAACGATATTACACTATTAGGCGCCCCCTCTATTTTGTTGTCGAAGGAGATGTTGTAAAAAGACCCCGCAGGAATTGGGATCATTGGAGGGGAGCTGCAGTCCGAGAAAGTGGGATGGGATCTTCCCAACGGCAGGGACTCATGCGATTGGGAAGATCCCGGGTGGATCGCAGGGTATCCGTACAATGCAGCGAGACATCGCAGCAGTATATGGACCCCTTTACAGTGACCTGGCTAGGCCCCAGCACCATCAAAACTGTTTCTCTGCTCCACCAGAAATCCACTGTCTGGAGCTCTGGTCACTGCAGACCTTCTTTTGTGCTCATGGAAGCAGGGATTCATGCGATCCATCACAATTTGTTGTGATGGTTCCCATGCGTCCCTGCTTCCAGCCCGTCTCGCGGCCAGTAGGGAGGTCCCAGGACGGGTGGTCATACGCGCAGCAAGTCCGACCGGGAACGCTCATCAGACCCGACGGCATGTCAGGGATAGCCGATTTGGTCCGATTTAACGGCCCGATTGGTCGAAATCGGCCGAATTGGACCAAATCACCTCAGTGTATGGGGGCCTTAAGGAGAGAGAGCGCGAGAGAGCGAGAGGGCGTGAGAGAGCGAGAGAGCGAGAGAGCGAGGGGTGGGGAGATGGGAATGTGAAAATATCTAAAATGAAGAAAACAAAACAAAACAATGACAATGTTGACAAGGCAGAATACTGTAGGCAGTGACCTGGTCAACAGTATGGGGGTTGAGTACTTATGCAAGCACTTATGCAAGAAGTCTTCATATACAGACTTTTTCATTTGTCTTGGTGTCATTGTGATTCCTTGACATTTGCACTATTTGAGCTATCTTAGAAACCACAGTAAATTGAAAATCATAATTCAATTAATATCATAATTTCAGAACTAGAGTGGCATACTCTGAAAAAACTTGTTTCTGATCATCTTGAGAAATGATGGTCTCTGGCATGGAGAATTGCCAAGAGATGCAATGGTTGGAGGATTTTACTATGGGTGTCAGATTCTCCCTCTGGGAAGGCAGCCAAACCAAAGGGAATTTGTCTCACCTGTCACAAGTAGATTTACTGGGATCTAAATACCTGACATTTTTTGTGAAGATGCCAGATAAATAAGATGGGGTAATTTACTAACATATGTTAAAAAATATATAACCCTTTACAAGCAAATCATGCTTCCAATTAAGTTATACAATCATTACCAGCAATTAGAGTTCAGAATGTTGAAGGGATTGTAAGTACCTGTTTTTACGTTTTTGAAAGATGATGCATATTTTGGGATGTACAGTATATGAACTATGGGCCTTATTCTGGTTCGGTCGGCCAAACGTGCGTACATTCCATTTCACCGTACATTTCCCGTACGCGGACGGTGAGCGAAAGTCCACCCACAAAACATCCGCATACGGACGGTCACAAAGACCGACAAAGGGGAGTGGCGTACACTTGAGTGTATGCCACCGTACACGGACGGATCTCCTCTTAGACACCGATAACTGGCGTACAACAGAGCGTACATCACCGTAAAAGGACAGGTCTCGTCCCCTATCACACCGACATGTTACGGCTATCTGAGCGTAAAGCCACCTTGCACGGACGGGTCTCGCCTGTTTTCAATGGAAAACTCAGCGTATGTCACCGATCGTGAGAGTGAGCGTACGTCCGTGCACGCTGGCATACCCTTCACATATATGACCCTGCTAATCTAGCCTTTCAACTATGATTAAGTCAATTAAATGAATTATTCTAATTGTTAATCAATTATTGTTTTCTATTACCTCAATTGTCTACCTTAATGAACAGCCTAATAAAAATACATTTTACCCCTCCTTACATGTATATTTATTATATTAAAATAAAAAAAAATGCTGTTTGTGTTAGAGTTAAAAGTTGACACGTTGACTTCTGTAAATTGAGTGTTCTGCTGTTTAAAGTATATAAAAACACTTACTGAATGTGTGTAAATGGTTATAAACTAACTACCTTGGCATATATAAGCAGGTCTTAAAATTAAACAACCTTTACATGTAGAGAAGTGTAGAAAGATAAGCTTCCAATGTGTTTGTGGGCTGTGTGTGGCTTGCAGGTAGTGAAATAATGGTTGTGACTTAATAGGCTGCAGCATTGCTTATTACATTCAGCTGCATGAGTTTGAGTAGTAATCAGCGTTAATTAGCAGACCCAGGCGTCCGCTCTCATACAGTATCTCTAGGGGTGGTCTGGAGGTATCGTTGGCCTGTTTTCTGTCCAAAATGCACGGTGCTTTCACCGATCGAGCGGTTGTAGCACCGTACATTTTTGGTGCACACCCCCGTGTATGCCCATGTTTACGCCCAGTTTTCCTCATTATTTCGGCCGCTCCCCTCAACACGCCCTTATGCCGCCCACAATGACCGTACTCTTGCGGACAGGTTTTTTTGCACGGAAAGACCCGTCCGTGAGCGGTGTGAAGTCGCCACGCCTCCGCATTGCGAAAGATACGCATGCGCAGATAAAAAAAAAACCTGATACGTGCGCGAACGGCCCCACCGCACCAACCAGAATAACCCCCTATGTCTGGAGGCATTTTGCTGCATCTTAGTATAGTGGTCAATACTGACGCATGCTGCACACTTCTCCCATTGGACGGGATGTACTAAACTGAAAATTCAGTAAAAACCCATTATCTGGGTTTTTATCGCATTTTCAGATGCACCAAAGCTATAGCCTATGGCGGTGGTTCCTAAACTGTGTGCCATGGCTCCCAGGGGTGCTGCTGAGCACTTGAGGTGCCCTTGGTTGGTGGTCCAGGACCAGTTCAATTTGATTGTGGTCAATGTAATAAGGAATATAAGTGCACGTGACTCCACATATAAAATATATGGATAAACAGAAGTGAATAATGTTCCTCTTCAAATAACTGGAGCTAAGAATGAAATATAAGTGCAACTTATTTAATTATTATAATTTTTTTCTGATGTTGTCGGTAACAACCTTTTGGCCTAGGGGTGGCGTGAAAAAAATCTGATACTCAAGGGTGCCATGATTCCAAAAAGTTTGGGAACCACTGGCCTATGGGCTTCTTTTCGTCCGACACCGACCCCCAACACCCCAGCCAGTGCCGCCCCCTGTCACCTGATGTCAGCCTCCTGCGGCTTTCCCCCTATTCCTGTGCCTCAGACTGCTGCAGGGATTGCTGGGCTCCTCCTCCATCTCCCTGCACCTGGAAGGTGCTAGGGAGGAGGTTGTTACCGGTCCGGGCAGCACAGCAGAAGGCTGACTGGACATCAGGTTGGGGGGGGGGGGAGGGATTGCGGTGCGGGCCGAAGTGGGGCAGCAGTGTGGGGCGGCGGGGTCATGAATAGAAACCCATAGGGTTCTATGGGGTTACTAGAGATAGAGCTGGCATAACCCTCCACAGCGAAGCCCTGGTGGTGGGGCTTTGGTGCATCTGTAAATGAAGTAACA
This sequence comes from Crinia signifera, assembly GCF_055691185.1. Classification (NCBI taxonomy): domain Eukaryota; kingdom Metazoa; phylum Chordata; class Amphibia; order Anura; family Myobatrachidae; genus Crinia; species Crinia signifera. The sequence continues at coordinate 174,041,288 of NC_139222.1, read as the reverse complement.
GGGTTTTTACAGTATTTTCAGTTTAGTTCATCCCGCCCATTAAATGGGTAGGACAAGGGGAATGAAGACATAGTTTGGTATATCACAGCGCCAGCTATAATGCTGTGAATAATAGCATAACATCACAGGTGTGGTGCGGCAATGAAGCATATTGTAGCGGCATGCTGCAAGTCTCCCACCTGTACCTCCCCTTTGACAGATCTCCCAGAATTATTAAAGGAAAGGATTGCAAGTATTCTATAAATCTACATCTGCGGTATAAAGCATCCTGTTATTGTTTGCTCATGCACAAAGCGGGTGATATGACTCCCTTCCAGAGATGGACACATCTTGAGAATTAGATTTGGGTGGGGTTTTACTTCAAAGTGAGATCTATATTGCAGTGTAAAAACAATGCAGCCAGTATTTACCCTGCACAGAAACAAAATAACTCACCCAAATCTAATTCTCTCTGTACATTTTACAGTTGCAGTGCACATGGTTTTGTCCATCTAAGAAGGATTTTGTCAGAATGAGTGAACTAGAATAAGGCCCTAAGGCAGGATGCCCTGCAGACAGTACTGGCAACCGGTGAGATCTCTAACTGCCACAGGGATACTATAGCTGCAGGTCCCTCTGGTCCAGTCCTATGCTCATTGCAGAGGCTTACAGCTCCTGGCTCTCCCCTCCCTGCCAGGCCATTCACACTAGCTGGCAGACTTTCAGAATTTGTATTCAACTGTGGGACACAAGCTGGAAGCTGTCAGCTAATACAGCAAGCACACACTTCTGGGTGCCATAAGCCACTAGATGACTGACATTGGCCAGTTGGCAGAGCTGGATTGGGAATTGGAGTCTTAAAACAGGGGTCCCTAAGGTGTAAACCTAAAATCATGGATTCCTTAATCACTAGAATGAAAATTACAATTAGGTGGTCATTTTTAACGATTCTTTCAGATCAACCCCATCTTAAATACAATGGAATAACTACCAAGGGTGCAAGGGGTGCAGCTGCTATTGGGCCTTGGCAGCTTCAAAGGCACACTATTCCTCCTGCACCCAGTCACCGACAGTCTCCAAAGTCTGTAGCTCTGCTCCCCAACAGCCACCACATAAAGAACGCCGCTGCCGCTGTTGGTAGTATAAACCCTCCTACCTTGCATCAAGCTGCAGCTGCACACTGCACATAGCATTTAGCAGTGTTAGGGCTGGGGGGCGATGAGTCCTAATTCTGTGACTCTCTACCTTGAGTAATGTTTAAAAGTAGGTTCTACATGCCATAATGTGTAAAAGGAGGATCGGCCTGGAATAATGTATATGAGGGGCTCTTCCTGGTGTAATGTATATGAGCGGCTCTAACTGGTGTAATGTATATGAGCGGCTCTAACTGGTGTAATGTATAAGTGCAACCACTGTGTGGCATAATTTAAATAATGGAAACTTTGGTGCTGTGTAACATGAATTCGAACCATGCCCCTTCTCACACGATAATTTGGAATATGGGGGAGAGGGGACCAATTCTCTTTCTGCCACAGGGCAAAAAAATGTTTAGTTATGTCTCTGACCTCTCTCTCTCTCTCTCTCTCTCTCTCTCTCTCTCTCAGACATGGTCTCCCTTACTTCTCTCTCTGGGGGAAATTTGCTGAGAGTTCTATTTCAGATAGGATGTTGCTATGGGCATCCAATCAGATCCAATCGATTATCTTCTAGAAGGTGCTAAATATATAAGAAGTTGATTTTGATTGGTTGACCATAGCAACATAACATCTAAAATAGAACGCCCATCTTAGACGAGGGGAAGGGGGGAGGGCAGGTGGCTGTACGGGTGCCGGGCAGTGTTAGAACCACACGCAGCACTGTGAATTTCGATTCGCTGCGTGTTAACTAGATTAACCTCCTATAAACAGTGAATACTAATTGTGCAAAATACAAATGCAGTTAATGCAAGTGTTGGGGACTTCACCAAAACCTACCCACAACATTCGATATAAACAAAAATACACAGCACAACACTGCTTTTGTTGGCACACCAGTGTAAATCACAGGATCTCCGTAAGGGGTTCATTCTGGTTCACTCGCATTATAGCGAGTTTGTCCCTGTCCCGATGTTTTGGGAACTGCACATACTATTATGCACATATGCATATGCCACTTTGCGAATGGCTTTGGCCACTTACATAGTCGCCGAGCTGTTCACAAGAATCGGGGAGGGCCGAAGGCAGATAGCGGCGGGGACAGGGATCGCCCATGGGAACGCCAAGCATTTTACGTGCTTACGCAGTCACAGGACATCAGCCGCCCGCCCCGTCTTTGGCCAGGCACAATCTAATAAAAGTCAGTTCAGATTGACTTCTATTTGGTCGGCGACTATCGAATGAGTTCTCCTGCATCAGAGGCATGCAAGGGGATGTGTTTTCGTTACACATCCCCTGCATGTTACCGAGGGGATTGGATGGCGGGGGGCACTTATACTGTTCTTTGGTACTTTTATACTAGTGTTTTTCATCAGTTATTTTTTTCTTTCATAAAGGGTCAGGCGATATGTGAAGAAAATAAATAATAGTAGTGCAAAAGCTTCTAGACTAGAAACAGGATTTTTTTTCACAATGCTCTCACATTTCTAAAGATAAAAAACAACTTATCATCACCAACACATGATATACTGTAGTATATGAAGAGGCTTTTGGTGTTTTAGAGTCTACGATCTCACCAGGCAAATGGTTCTATCCTTCTAGGTCCCTGCCACCCAGAGTGGGGTTGCCACTTGCACATGATCAGCCTTACTCCTGCGTCTCTTCCTCTTGCCACAATCTCACTGGCTTAAAGCAGTTCAGACATGCATCATTCCTCAGAAGCCTCCACAACCAAAAAGGTATTGTCACGCCCAAGTTTAGAGGCTGAACTGGGGAAGCCTTCAGGCATAGGGTCAGACGTGAAGTTAAACCTTGGTGGCTGAATAGGGTTCCTAGACATGCAAGATACCTCTGGAGCATGTACCTGAACGCATGACCAGAATGACAGAGGTTTTGTAAAAGGTAAGTCTTTTATTACACTTATTTCACAGCGGGAGATGGTATCAGAATTAAATGTTAAGCAGTCAGGAAACCCTGATAGTATTACACAGTATCCGTAATGACAATTCAGTATAAGTCCTTCATGCACAGAAGTAAAGAAGTTGCTGTAGATGTGATATGGCATCAATATGGAACAGTGATATTATAAAATCCAAAGACGCATACAACTGCACTGAGGTGATTAGCCGATATTGACCAGTAGATGGTATTACTGGAAGTGTGAAGTCGATGAGCGGGATTCTCCAATAACCCCCGCCGCACATCGCCGGCATTCACATTTTTAATAATCGCATATGCAGTAACATATGCAATTATTAACTCAAAGGTGATGGCCGGCGATGTGCAGCGGGTTCCCCCCTCCCTCCCTGCACCCTTACCCGGCTGTAAGAGCTCCATTTCCTCCTCCCTGCACCCGGAAGCTGTGCAGGGAGGACGAGGTCACTGGTCCGGGCAGCACAGCAGGAGGCTGCCCGGACACAGGTGAGGGGAGGGCAGCGCAGATCGACGGGGGCGCGTGGGGCAGTGGGGGACGCGAAGGGGAGCCAATAGGCTTCCATGGGGTTACGCCATATAGAACTGGCGTAACCCCCCGCAGCGAAGTCCCAGCGGTGGGACTTTGCTGTATATGAAAATGCAGTAAAAACCCAGAAAACAGGATTTTTACGGCATTTTTAGTTTGGTGAATCTCGCCCGATGGCAGAGCACCGAGGAAGGCAGAGACACAGAGACACAGAGTGGGACATTTACTAAGAAGTGAATTAGACTTCACATGTGATGTTGCTATGGGCAACCAATCAGATCCTGTCTATTATCTTCTAGAGGGTGCTAAATAAATAGATTAAGAAGTAGATTCTGATTGGTTGCCCATAGCAACATCACATGTGAAGTCTTATTCCGAACTTAGTAAATTTACCCCAGAGAATCCTGAATCGATGGCTGAACCACTGAGGGTAACAGGAATCGATGAAGACAGACCGATGAATGCAGGAATCCATGGAACACAGATGGTCTCAGGAACAATGCTAGAACATTGATGGTGTCAGGCAACACTGGTGGATGAAAACTGGTGCAGGTCTCTTTAAATACAGCAGAGCAATATCACAAAAGCGGGAACCCTGGAACTGCAAGACAGAAAACAACCACAGACAGCAGAGACATCCAACAATGTGTTAGACAACCATAGTACACATAGATGACACTGGTTTTCATGCTTGATGCCAGGGGCATTACAATGCTCATTGCCATGGGGAACACAATGTGCGTTGCCATGGGGGATTACAAAGCTCAGCCCATTAGTGAGCAGTGCGCTCGATGTAACCTGGGTACAGTTAGAGAGCAGAGGGCAACACGTCTGTAACAGAGCCTCAGAGCAGGTGCGCAGCTATTTCAAATGCCATGCCAGCTTGCAAGCCCATTGGAGCTTGCAGCCCTGCAGCCAATCAGGAGTCACCACTGCCGCTCCTGATTGGCTGCCGGACCATGAGCTCTGAAATAGCTGAGGACCTGCTCTGAGCCTCTGATACATCCATGTTGCCCTCCACTTTCCTGGCTGTACCGGTGTTACAGCAAGCACGCCGCTCACTGTACAACTGCCCTGACGGTTACTGCGAGTGCACAGTAAGGCGCTATGGTAATGCCCCCTGATTACTATAGAGCCTTAATCTTGTGCGTAGTACACCAAATTGGTGGGCCCGGATGGGGCCCAGGTGGGCTGGGCCAGCCTGACTGCGCTCATATTTGGATTCTGGTGTGAAAATCTGGTTGGTGAAAGGCCTGCAGTAATGGCGGCGGTGCCAGAGGCTGCGGAGGGCTGTACACTCCATCTGTCAGGAAAGAATAGATATGCTGAGTTGCTGTCATGTTAGTGGAGCTGGGATCACTGAGGAGAGACTGTGGAGATGTTGGGCAGCGTACTGCATGCAAACAGCCGAGATAGAAGCCAGACTTACGTTTATGTAAGCTGGTGTAAAACTCATAAAGGTATCTTTAGTGATATTTCGTGATAACTTGAAGGTGAAAATGTCATCTCAGGTACACTTGGAAAAGAAGAAAATATACATGTGAAGATTTGTAATACACAGTGTGTTTAGTGCTATGTGAGGGGCTGAGATAGTGTACCTCACTCATCAAGAATATAAATGTGATAAATGTTTATACAATCTTTATAGTATGGGCGTACCCCAACTCACGGTAATTTTAACGGTTTTCAAGCTCATAAAGGTTTCTTTTGTGTATCTCTTGTCCTCACATGTCAATCTTCCAGATATTCTCGGAACAAGATTGATATAGCATATATCAGATACTTAGATTTTTAGTAGTAGTGGTGAGGTTTTCACAATATTAGTGGTATTCCTCACTCACCATAAATAATTTTCAAAGATAATTTCTAAACAGCCAAAATAACCAAAAAAAGTGGGCGTACCCCAACTCACACTTGTGTGTCGGTAATGCACTCATCAAGGTTTCATTCTAGAAGTTGGACCTCAAAGGCTCTTCAAGTTAATTTGCCTTGTCCAGAATACATATAAAAAGAAGATATGTCTAATGTATAGATAACTCCTTGACATTAATCTTATTGTGGGGTAGGCCAAAGGATAATGGCGTACCTTACTCACCGCTTTAGGTGGCGGCACAAAGCTTGTAGCTGTTTCTTTACTATTAATTCCGGAAAAAGGGACTTTTATGCAAGTCAGTATTAAAAAGTTTTAGAAAAAAAGCTTTAATCCAGGCAATCCATAGAAAACATCTGACCCATCAAGGGCTCCAAACTATTTTTTTTTAAAAACAGGTCCAATATGACACCCAAAGGTGTAAAAACAATTAAAAACAAAAACGACAAAGACAGAACAAAGTCCAATACATACATCCAAGGGGTGGTGGCTGTTCACTCCTCTCCAGTGGCATCAACGCGTTTCGGTCATTGGACCTTTCTCAAGATATCAAAAAGGAGGATCACATCCTATAAAATCTCTGAGTATTTTTTGCGCCTCAGTGTATATCAGTTCCATATTCTCTTTTTTGTCTGTATGATAATGAAGTATTGGTGACACTTGTGGGAGCTGTAACATTTTGGCTGCATAGCGCCATATACGATTCTGTCATTCGATATTCGAGACAGAAGCCAGGTCTGGAGCACAGAGACAGCCTGAGGAGACACTGTAATTGTAAATTATTTCTGTTTGATAACCCGGATTGTGACAGGTATTCGTTACTATGCTAATTGATAATACATTGTAAGAGATTAAGTATATATAAGTGGACGTTGTGGAACTAGCCGGATTGTATAATACAATGAACTGTATGTGTTTCCTCTACTAGTTGTTTTATGCAGATTATGTTTTTTTTTTTTTATGGATAACAAATAATCTTATAACAAACAATTATTCTGTGCATCTACTTGATGTTCTGGATGTCAGTTGTATGAGTGCACAGATCTAATATATTTATTTATTTTCAGTTTAATATTAATTTAGTTACAAATTTCTGCTAATAAAGATAGCTGTTTATTACAGATATGTAACTACTGTATAGTGGGTGCAAGGGTGCCAATGCTATTGGGCCCAGAGATTTAAGAGGCCCTGGAACAGGATGCAGTTGAAATCCCGGCGGTCGGAATCCCAGTGTTCAAAACCCCGACGCCGGAATCCCGACCGCCGAAATCCCGACACTTTCTCCCTCCATGGGTGTCCACGACACCCATAGAGGGAGAATAAATTAGCGTGCCGAGCGTAGGGGGGACAGCAAGGGGGGGACATGGATCGCCCCCCCTTGTCGGGATTTCGGCGGTCGGGATTCCGGCGTCTGGATTTTGAACGCCGGGATTCTGACCGCCGGGATTTCGTATGTATTCCCCTGGAACCACCTTGCAAGACAAATAAAATCGCAAAGTGGTGATTTTTATCTGCATTGCCTTAATGATGATCCTGCACATGCATGTGATCACCCTTATCAGCTTGTTCTGTATCTGTATCTGATATTTGCTGCTAAGAATGTGGACACAAGCTGTACACACGCACTATGCACCTTATTTTATCAGCAGGGCAAAATTATGTAAATAGGGAAAAACTTATTGTTTTCATATTCCTGTATGTTGTAAGTACATCTGTACGTAACATTTATTAATACCTACATAACTCAGTATTGCCGTTTCCTGTTCTGCATTGTTGCAGTATGATGCATGAGCAACAAACTCCACCAATGCGGAGTGTTGTCTCAATTGTTAAATTGTTAAATAGTGGGCAGCAACAACCTTGTATAATTAAATACCATTCATGCAACAGTCATATTTGAACTAGCATCGCTGTGATTAGTATACTGCATTGTCTAGTTAAAAGTATGCGATTTATCCCATGTCAAAAAAACCCCGGGGAGCTGCAGGGCGGTGAGGAGTAGTGGGGGCGGGCAGCGGCGGCGGTGGTGGGGGCGGCCGGCGGTGGTGGGGGCTGCCGGCGGGTGCGGTGAACGCTGCTGACCTGGCCGGGCAATGTACTTACACATAGCAGCATCGGGGATGGGCAGCGCAGTGGCGGCTATTATATTTTTAAAATATTTGTCAAATGACCGGCCGCTCTCTGATTGGCTGAGAGCTCTCCGGCCAATCAGAGAGCGGCCGGTCATTTGACAAGTATTTTAAAAGTATAATAGCCGCCACTGCGCTGCCCGTCCCCGCTGCTGCTATGTGTAAGTACACTGCCCGGCCAGGTCAGCAGCGCTCACCGCACCCACCGCCCGCCCCCACCACCGCCCGGCCAGGTCAGTCAGCAGCACTCGCCGGTGCTCAGGGACCCGCTGCCCCGGTGTCTGCATGCATATGCCTGTCAGGTGGCAGGCATATGCATACAGGGAGGTCGGACGTGATCGTATGTACAGAACCGCGCATCGGATCAGATATCACACACCTACGATTTTGGGCCGATTTCACCCGATTATCGGCACAAAGTGCCGAAATCGGATGAAATCGTCCCAAAATCGCATAGTGTATGGGGGCCTTTAATTACTGAAGTTAGAAACAGCTTTTTCAGACCTACTTATTAGAGTATAGGAGGCTGACTAAGCCTTGGCTGGCTATAGAAATCTGGCTTTAGAAATTTAGTCAGAATTCAAAGTAGTAAGATTCTAAGTAGGAATATACAACCGCATACTGTCAGCCTAGACTTAGCCTGGAATTAAACTGGACAGAAACTGAAGGAAACTACAATCAACATAAGTGCAACTCTTAACTGCTAAAACTTTGAATATTACTCTTTCTACTTGCATATGCACTGTCTGATTTGAAAATGCACAGCTGTACCTCTAATGACTTCACCTCTCCTGCTCTTCCATTGATAATATGTGTCCCCCAACATTTTATTCTTGGCCCTCTTCTTCTCTATCTCTATACGTCCTCTCTGGGTGAGATTATTTGCTCACTTAACTTCCACTATCACCTATATGCTGATAATACTAAAATCTACCGATCCTTTCCTGATCTCTCTCCCTATATCCTCACTCATATCTCCAACTGTCTCTCTGCTGTCTACTCTTGGATGACCCAGCGCTTTTTTAGACTTAAAATATTAAAGACTAAGCTGACCTCTTCCCACCCTCCTGCATAAAACCTGACAATCTCTCAACCTAACCTGTTTAAGCTCACTTCTTTCCCTTCTGTGTCACCCCAGTCTGCCTAACCCTCCCCTTTACAATGTAAGCTCTCACGTTCAGGGCCCTCTCTCCTTATGTGCCTTTCTTAGAATATATAAACCTCTGCCACCCTGATAATTGCTTCAGTGTCCTGTCCCCTGGTGCAACTATCCATATTAACCATGTACTTGTCCTAAACTGTCTTGTACTGTAATTTGTTATGTGTTTTTGATTATAACTATGCTCTGTAAAGTGTCGCGGAATCTGTGTGCGCTATATAAGAAACTGTTAATAAATAAATAATAAATATAATGGAAATGCAGTAGACGTGGTCTTCCTGGATTCTGCTAAGGCTTTCGACAAGGTTCCACATAAGAGGTTGATAAATAAAATGGAAGATCTGGGACTAGGGGTAAGAATTTGTATATGACTAATGAATTGGCTGAGCAATAGAGAACAGAGAGTGGTTTTAAACTGCGCAGTATCAAATATGATACCGTTACTAAGTGGAGTGCCTACAGGGGTCGGTGCTAGGGCCCCATTTATTTAATATATTTATTAACGGTATTGGGGTGGGTATACTCAGCAAAGTTTCAATCTTTGCTGATGACACAAAACTGAGCTGAGTATTTCGATCAATCGAAGATTTCTCCACACTTCAAAGCGATCTTAATAAAGTAGACGAATGGGCGGAAAAGTGGAAAATGAGGTTCAGTGTAGATAAATGCAAGGTTTAGCATTTTGGGAAACATAACCAATGTGCTAGTTATAACCTAAGCAGGGAGGCACTGGGTAATTCAGAACTCAAAAAGGATCTAGGAGTCCAAATAGATAACAAACTGGGGTGTAGTGCTCAATGTCATATAGCAACAAATAAGGCCAACAGGATACTTGCATGCATAAAAAGGGGAATGGAGACTAGGAACTCAAAGGTAACGATGCCACTGTACAAGGCATTAGTTAGACCACATCTAGAATATGGGGTACAATTATGGGCCCCACACTGTAAAAAGGACATTTTAGAACTGGAAAAAGTCCAAAGAAGAGCAAGGTATTAGAGAATTTGAGCTATGATAGATTGAACCATTTAGAACTGTTTACGCTAGAAAAGAAACGTTTAAGGGGGGACATGCTTAACATGTACAAATATATCAGGGGCTAATATATGGAACTGTCAGCCCTCTTTACTGTAAGGAAGGACACAGGGTCATGAGTTTAGATTAGAGCACAGGTTCTCAAAGTCGGTCCTCAGGACCCCACACAGTACATGTTTTGCAGGTCTCCTCACAGAATCACAAATTAAGTAATTAGCTCCACCTGTGGATCTTTTAAAATGTGTCAGTCAGTAATGAGTGCACCTGTTGGGTGACCTGGAAAATGTGAAGTCCTGAGGACTGGGTTTGAGAACCACTGGATTAGAGGAAAGAAGATTTCATTCAGTTAGAAGAAAACTATTTTTACAGTTAGGCAGCCAAACTATGGAACGCTCTTCCTGGAGATGTGGTGTCGGCAGACACTATAAATACGTTTAAAATAAGGTTGGACAAACATCTATTGGATAAAAACATACAGGGGTACAAGCAATAATCATAATCTATTCTCAAATATATCAGTATACACAACGGGATGCAGTTAAAATCCCGGCGGTCGGGATCCCGGCATTCAGAATCCCGATGCCGGAATCCCGACCGCCGAAATGCCGACACATTCTCCCTCCTGGGGTGTCCACGACACCCCTGGAGGGAGAATAAATTAGTGTGCCGAGCGTAGCGAGGCACCGGGCCCGCTGCGTGGCGAGCGCAGCGAGCCCGCAAGGGGGGGCGATCCACGTCCCCCCCTTGTCGGCATTTCGGCTGTCGGGATTCCGGCGTCGGGATTCTGAACGCCGGGATCCCGACCGCCGGGATTCAATACTGAATCCTACACAACGTATAACAAGGGATGAAGCTAATACACCAAGGTTGAACTGGATGGACGTGAGTCTTTATTCAGCCTTAAATATTATGTAACTATGTAACAGTATGAAATAATGTAACATCACATCTGACCTACAGTACTGCACACTGACTAATGTATTGTATTGTAAACAATTTTTTTTTTTTTAAAGACATTACAAATCCATTAATAAGTTGTATTCTGTACAGATAAAATGAATGTGCCATGTACAGTACTACAGCACATGCTGTAGAAGATGGGACACACGCTGCGGTTAGGTGTTGAGTGTGAAATTGGTACTTGACACTGTAAGGTCTGCGGGTCAAGAAACATGCTTCTCACTCCGTATCATGTTTAAAGGGACACATTCCATTCAAATGTTCAACACAGCATATTGATATTTTAATTAGTGTGTGTTTACAGTGTGATAGCAGGAAGTACCACCATATAGAATATAGCAAGCAATACTGTACGTACACTGTTTTCCTGTCTCCTTATGACACAGGTTCTAATGGTAATGATACATTTAATACCAATTGTGTCTGATTGCTAGTGTACAGTAGTTTGGGGCTGATATAAAGACAAAATAGTAAAAATTAAGCAGTTTACTGAAATCTACAGCATATGGGAAGAAGAATGATTAGAGTTCTAGACACATAATCTTAAGAAGAGAACAGTACTCCACTGTCTCTATTTGTTAAGGTGTACCTATATTCTACACATAATGGACTTCATTTACTGTACAAAGTATTTGAGACATCTCTTTAAAAGTCACCCCCTATCATTGAAAATATTATAGCTGCCAAATATACACCACTGTAACCAGAGAACCAGAGGAGTAGCTAGGTGACATGGTGCCCTGAGCAAGGTATGCTTCGGCACCCCCCCTCCCCCCTTCCCCCAAGTCCTTTTTCCTTCTTATAGAAATGCCTTTAACACATTATGATACACAAACCTGAACGCCTCTTACACATTATGCCACACACTGTAATACCCGTTGCACATTATGACACACACCGTAATGCATATTACACATTATGCCACACACGTAATTCCCATTGCACATGGTGACTTGAGCAAGGGTATGTGTTTGCGCCCCTTTTCCCCAGTCATTTTTCCTTCTTATAGAAATGCCTCTAACACATTATGATACAAAAACCTGAATGCCTATTACACATTATGCCACACACTGTAATGTCCATTGCACATTATAACACACTGTAATGCCCATTACACATTATGCCACACACCGTAATGCCCAGTACACATTTAGCCAATCTCTGTAAGGCCCCTTACACATTATGCCACATTGTAACACATTATGGCACACACCATAATGGACGTTACGCATTCTGCCTCACACCATAATGTCCATTTCACATTATGCCACACAAGGTAATGCCCACTGCACATGCCACATACCATAAGGCTTAATTTGCTTTATGCCACACATCGTAATTCTCCCAGTAGTGCTGTTTTCACATATAATGCCCCCTTGTAGTGCCATTTACACATTTAATGCCCCATTGTAGTGCCGTTTAAACATATAATGCCTCCCACTAGTGCTGCTTACACACATAATTCCCTCTGAAGTGCTGCTTACATTCTTGTTGCCAAGGGGGGTTACATGCACATTGCCAGAAGGGGTTACATGCATTAGACCCATCTTGCAATGGAAACGCTGTGTATCAGTGCTACTGGTGAGGCCCCAAAAACAATAATGACACTGGACAGCCACCTCACGGGTGTGTAGGAAAAGCTACTAAGCTACTAATATGTGGACAGTTACATCCTCATTGATAACTGAAAAATGTAAACCTGGACAAAGCCAGTCCTTCAGCTAGTGAGTGATATAACTCATTGTGAAGGATAATACTCATTGTGTATGATAAATTGGTAATCAGCCAAGGCAGCTCTTAACTATCATGTGTTCAACTCCTGCCAATGACAGTTATGAGCTGATTGGCTGGAGCAATGGTGATAAAAAGTGATAAACATCCAGCCAATCAGCTCCTTACTGTCATTCTCACACACAGCCTATAATATGACAGTTACTGTAGGATCTGATTGGCTGGACGTTTATCTTTCTTTATCACCCTCACATGTATCTCTTTTTAAGGCTTAATACATCTGCCCCGATGAGTTTTATCACTCATTGAGAAATGGACGATCCCTGTATATAATATATGTGGCCATCTGACTTCTACCTCATCAATCACCAACTCTAACTAGCCACATATGTTTTGCTTACTCTCAAACATGAGAAATATCAAGAAACATATCACCCATATAATCATCTGTATACACAATCTCACTGACCCACAAGTGGCATGCTTGGAACTGGTTGGAACCTATGACCTTTTCATACCCCCACTATCCATGTCGCCACACTTTATAAAATCAACTCCACGCTGACGTGGATAGTGGGGGTATGAAAAGGTTGTAGGTTTCCAAATGCATTTCGTCGGTGTGACTTCATCAAGGGGCCCCTTCATGAAGTCACACCGACGAAACGCGTTGGAAACCTACCTCCTACCATCTCTTAAGTTAAGCACTTTCTAGAACTTTTTTGTTATTACTACTCATTATACTACTATCGTTTTTTATATATACTTTTACCGTCCGCTCATTTTTACTATGTAACCTTTTACTATATGTCCATTTGTATACACCTATTGTTTTTTTTATTACTGTCATACTCTTTTATTGTCATCCTATTAAATATCCTTTTAATTATTCTTGTATACAATAATTAGTTGCCGCTGTCTATTTATATCTCTCTCTCTCTCTCTCTCTCTCTATATATATATCACCTTGAAAACGGGGCACACTAGACCCCGAAATGTCGGACATTGAGATGTGTGTGTATTTCACATTAAAATAGTTTTTTTGCTAAACTGCCAGTCTCCGTTGTGCCGCAGCAACCCCCACAGCAACTTTATATATATATATATATATATATATATATACATACCCCCCGAACTTGGCGTTCTCGAGCCGTTCGCATCTATCCCGCCGAAAATCCGGTCCAAAAACGAGGCTAAAACGTCATCAGCTTGCGTCAGATCTCGCGAGACCGCTACATTCTGTGGGCCTTATTCTGTTCGATACGGTGGGACCGTATACGGGTGGATCGGGGTTTTTTTTCAACTGCGCATGCGTAGCTTTCACAATGCGCAGGTGCGGCGACCTCACACCGCTCACGGACGGGTCTCTCCATGCAAAAAAACCTGTCCGCAAGAGTACGGTCATTGTGGGCGGCATGGGGGCGTTTTTAGGGGAGCGGCCGTAATAATGAGGAAAACTGGGCGTAAACATGGGCGTACACGGGGGTGTGCACCAAAAATGTACGTTGCTACAACCGCTCGATCGGCGAACGCACTGTGCATTTTGGGACAAAAACAGGCAGACGCCAAAGATAGCTCCAGACCACCCCTAGAGATACCGCATGAGAGCGAATGCCTGGGTCTGCTAATTAACGCTGATTACTACACCTGAATGTAATAAGCAATGCTGCAGCCTATTAAGTGAAAACCATGATTTCACTACCTGCAAGCCACACACAGCCCTCAAACACATTGGAAGCTTATCTTTCTACACTTCTCTACATGTAAAGGTTGTTTTAATTTTAGGTAAGAATCATTCTAAGACCTGCTTACATATTTTTTGTTTTCCATTGAAAAAAGGCGAGACCCGTCCATGCACTGTGGCGTACGCTCAGATATATGGAAGATGTCGGTGTGAAAACGGACGAGACCCGTCCGTATACGGTGGCGTACGCTCTGTTGTACGCCAGTTAATGGTGTCTAAGAGGAGACCCGTCCGTATACGGTGGCGTACGCTCTGTTGTACGCCAGTTAATGGTGTCTAAGAGGAGACCCGTCCGTATACGGTGGCGTACGATCAAGTGTACGCCACTCCCCATTGTCGGTGTTTGTGACCGTCCGTATGCGGATGTTTTGTGGGTGGACTTACACTCACCGTCCGCGTACGGAAAAACGTACGGTGAAATGGACCATACATACGTTGCACCGACCGAACCAGAATAAGGCCCTAAATTCCAGCTTCCGGCACCTGAACCTGGACTTGTGATTACCGTGCGTTAGGGACAGGCAGACATGGGACACAGTGAGAGGGTGACCAGTCTGACCTGATAGTAGTAATATGTCGCTGTCTGTACGATGTTATTAGGCCAGCTTTGAATCTGAGTGACAGCACAGAGCTGATTATTAGGAATCTATACCAGCACTTTATAAAGTGACTAGCACCTGATGGGCAGATTCACTATACTCGCTGTGTATATTCAGCCTGGGGAATAGTGCAAGGCTGATTAATGAGAATCCATTGCAGCACCTGCCAGGCTAATTAGCGCTAAACTCAGATCATTTAAGTGCTCTCATTTTGAAAATATGAACTGGCAGGCATACTATATATATGGTGAATATTCCCTGCCAGCGAGATAGTGTAGGTCTGACTAATGGGATTTTAACCCAGTATCTACTGGGCAAAGTTAATAGCGCTAAACTCAGACTGTCAATTTCATCTAACAGGGCAGGAATATTCTATGCGCTGCTTGCTCTCAGCCTAGGGTTACCACCTAGTCCCTTTAATTCCGGACACATATTAATTACACAGGTTCTGTGGCTGGCTGACTTCAAGACTCCACTTCACCTGATTTTAAACTGCCACAGAACCTGTGTAATTAACATGTGTCCGGAATTAAAGGGACTAGGTGGTAACCCTATCTCAGCCTGAATGACAGTGCAGGGCTGAGTAATGCGAATATATTCCAGTACCCACAAGACTAGAGACTATTGCTAAACTAAAGGTGCCCATACACCTTACAATTATTGTATACAATATTGTATACAATATCACCTCTCATCGCATCTCGGGTTTGCGATGAGATGAGATCTAATGCAACAAGTACAGTATGTGCAGCATAAACTTTTTGTACTAGATCTCATCTCATCGCAAAACCAAGATGCAATGAGATGCGATATTGTATACAATAATTGTAACATGTATGGGCACCTTTACATTATTTATTAGACCTCATTAGGACCGATACCAACTGACAGGCACTCCTACATACTGTATATATGTCGCATATCTCCAGCTTCAGTGACAGGCAGCGCAGAACTGTTTAACGTGATTTATCTCAGCACGTACTTGGCCAGTGATCAGTTCCAGACACAGACTGTCTATTTGATCTATTTGAGTTAAGCACAAACTGGTAGGCAAACTATACACTCTGTATGCTCCCAGTCAGATAGATAGTGCAGGACTGATCAAAGGGAATTCCATACCTCCCAACATGACCCTCTCCAGGACGGACACAATGCTCTGCTCCTGCACTTCCCTCTGAATGAATAACTGCCATCTCTGGTGTTTAAAAACACCTTTCTTATCAATTACCCTGTTTGGCACAGGTGACGGCAATCGTACATTCAGAGGAAAATCCAGAAACAGAGCATTGTGTTCCTCCTGGAGAGGGTCATGTTGGGAGGTATGGAACTAAACCCAGCACCCGTCAGCTCATATTGTCCATGTGATTTAATTCTGTTTATTATACTAATTAAATAGAGATAGTAACATTTATTATACCTTTACCCAGGACTCAGTGAAAACCGGACCCAGACAAGATCCTGGAACACCGGACCGGACATCAAACTCTGCATCCCAGAGCTTGTAGTGTCCGGGGGTTGTCCCGTTCGGTGATGTCCCTGTGCTAGCTTTTTCTTGGGACTTGGAAGGGGAGATTACAGCCTCCTGTGTGGTCCGGACCGTTCCGGATTTTGCTACATACCCAGACCATACAGGGAGGCTTTATTCTTCCCCTCCTACTCTCCCTGGTGACAGGTGACACAGGCAGCCCCCCAGACAGGACACCCCCCGGACGGGACACTACAAGCTCAGGAATGACAGAAATTGATGAATGGAGCCTGTCCGGTCTGACTTTCCATGGTTCTGTTTGGTCCGGTTTTTATCCATACCCCCTATACCCTTATGATCTTGTAGCCAGTCATGTATGAATTCATGAAATAAATATACAGCTTCACTTTGTCTCTGTAATATACAGTAGATTCAAGGGCACAGATATGGATTGAGCTATATTGCCCTCTTTATACCACATGCCTTATATGATCTATGGCGTTTCTGCTATAATTATACGTGCAATTGCGAGCATCAACTGTACCACAGTAAAGTTTTAGTTGTTATTGACCTGAGTGTGTATGGATAACATAAATGTCCTGATAACTACATTAAATTTATTTGCTTACTACTACTTACTGATAAAAAACATTACCAGTCATGCTTCATGATATATATATATATATATATATATATATATATATATATATATATATATATATATATATAGACTTGTAGAATGAAGCGGCACTCCAACCAATGTAACCAGTGAAAAAAGGCTCTTTTATTAGCAACGTTTCAATACGGGTGTATTATCTTCAGGCTCAAAAATACAAGTGATGCAAACAACATTTATAGCGTGCAGGTGTCTTATGCGTCAGTGGGTTGGTCCAATGAACCGCCCACTCACGCACCAACGTGTCAGTGAGGCCCACCCTCTGGAAACAGACCAATTATGGAACGTTCCCAGAGCAAGCCCCCTTATCCAACTAAATACATAGAAACAAATAAGGTATTGTATAAGAACAAAAATACATAACAAACTGATACACAGTGGTACAGAAAATATCCATACGAGTCCAGTGTATCAAAAATACAAAAATATTTTCTGTACCACTGTGACGTGGGTGAGGCGGGCTGGCAGCTGACATCACCGGATGTCAGCTGCCGCCCATATATGACCCAGTGTGCATGCATATGGAAGTGACTTGAAAGTCACTTTTATATGCATGTACCTTCCACATCTTTTGATGGTCAGCAACCATCGAAAGATGTGGGAGGTTACCCACGGCATACAAATGGATGTTTATGCTAAACATCCATTCGCAGCCCTTGTGGGCGAACCTGCGCAACCAGGCTTAGGTCGAGTCATTAGGTCGATACCGTTGGGTCGACAGGAAGCAAGGTCGACATGGGTGAAGGTCGACAGGTGTCTAGGTCGACATGGGACAAGGTCAACATGGGTTTAGGTTGACAAATGCGTTAGGTCAACAGGTTGCGAGGTCGACATGGGTTTTTCACTGTTTTTTTACACGAATGTCGACATGGATACAGTTGGAAGTCAACAGCAGGCCCTCGCATCGCCCGCTTCGCTCGCAATGCTTCGGGCACGGTGCCTCGCTGTGCTCATCGCACTATTTTACTCTCCCACCACCCCCTAGTTGATGGTAGGGCATGAATTACCGCCTGTTGGCACATGTCGGCTCAAAAGAACTGTGAAAAACCCCATGTCGACATCGCGACCTGTCGACCTAACACATTTTTCGACCTAAAACCATGTCGACCTAGTCCCATGTTGACCTAGACACCTGTCGACCATCATCCATGTCGACCTAGAACCCTGTCGACCTAGTTGCCTGTCGACCCAAAGGTGTCGACCTAATGACTGTCGTCCTGAGTCTGGTCGACAATATGACTGTATCCCATGGCTACAGCCGCCTAGGGATTTTCAACAGTGTGTGGCTCAGTCTCAATGTCCCAGGTGTGGAGGGAGGGCACCAAATAAAGCTGGAATCTTGATGGACGCTGGCAGGTACGGAGTGTCGGGTTCAGAGATCCCCCTTACACGTTTCTCCACTGCTGTGAATGGCGGTTTCCTCTGAAGGTTAGTCTACTTAGACACTTCAAAGTCAGGACTTTGTATAGTGCAGTAGAAATAAACTAACCCAGAAAGATAACTGTAAGTACTGTATTGTAAGGCAGTAAAGTGAAATCAGAGTTGGATTTAGATCTCATGGGGCCTGAGAAAAGATACCGGTTTGGGGACCCCTCCCTCAAACAACCCAAAACACTACATTGTCATTCTAGATTTTGATTGACATTGCAAGAGTACCTTGGCACATGCACAGTCTACTGATAAATGCTCAGTCGCATGAACATCAATATTGAGTACAAATCGTAATTGGACCTAGGTCTTTAGGAAGTAGCCTTTAGGGCGTTTACTCACTTTGTTTGGCTACAGTATAGACTTGAGTTTATTCTAGAGATGTGCAGGTTCTGATTTACTCTGATTTACTCTGATTTGAAAGCAGATCTTATTGGCTATTCCAAATCACATGACAGCGGCATTAGTTTGACTCGCAAGGATGCGTATATGCATCCAAACAAATCAACCAGAATAACCCCCATAGTTGAGGAAATTTAACAACATCCCGGGACACGGCCGATGCCGGGTTGGGATGGCTAGGAATACGGCCATTCATAGCCATTCGTATTTTAGTAAATTTTCCCCAGTGTATGAGGAGTAATGTGTGAGTGTAATCATGTATCCATGTTTTTTCCATGTTGTAGTTTATAACTTGGAACATATAACACGAGTTTGTTATACCTATTGGTAGACCCTATGTATTTATGTTCATTTTACTGTCAATAATATGATCATATGCCAACTTTCTAACCTGACTCCTTATATTGTAATAATAGACTGGATCCCACTGTCTTCATTTCCTTCAAACTACAATACACACTGTACAGGAGAATTTCAGAAAGTTATTCATGTTAAATTAAATATTGTTACTTCCCTAGATATTGTAATTAAAAAGTGGGAAAATCATTCCATGGAATAAAGGGTTAACTACTCTCTCCATGCAAAATGTTCTGTTAATGCCGTTTTAAAAAGCTGAACATGTAGGCAAAAACTATAATATACTGTAAGGTTGCACTGAACAGCAGATTCTCAATGCAGCCCTTGTAAGAATAGATTGTGTATATTGGGGGGGGGGGGGGGGGGGGCGCGAACAGGTAACAATCACAGTGAAAAAACATTCTTTACTGTTTGTTCTACTAATTAAATTAGAAAAGAAATGCCAATTCCCAAATACCTAAAAGTACATATATTATAAATGTCATAAATGTCATTTTACAATCTAGAATTAATAGTCATAATAATAATAATATTAATGTTATTATAGCACAGCTTTAGTAAAAGCTTCAGTAGGAGAGATAAACATAACATGGTTTATTGTGTACCAGTTATTTAGTAAAACAATCAGCTGGAGGAGACATCATGAGGAAACCTGTAATAAGAATTCCATCTGACATCTGCACAAATAAAGTTTTTTTATTCAATTAGACTTCGAGGAATGGGTAATGACAACACACAAGGGCTTTTACTTAGCGAGCACAGTGTAAGTTATTGAATGCGCAAGCATTAATTGGGTGCTAATGGACTTCCCAGACCCACTGCTCTCCCTGCAAGCAGCAGCAGTGTAATGTGAGGCTCTCGCAAAAGATTTGTTTACCACAAGCTATCAATAAGTTTGTAAGGTCATGATCCTGTTTCCTTCACACTCTGGCACCTCATATACACAATAAAGTACATTAAATCAGTAATTAGGAAGAGCTGTTAGTGGGTTATCAGTTACAGACAGGTTACCCCAGGCTTAAAGCTGATGAACTGTACCTTAAAGAGCTTTCTGCAGTGTAATTTAAAGATTTCCATTGAGAAAGTGTATGATTTTTTATGAGATTTTCCCATAAAGATAGATTGTATGGACCCTTCATGTACAAACACATCTCCTCCAGTGTTTCATAGGAGAAAAAGACAGTGCCTTGTGCTTTGCATAATGAGAGTATCTTGTGTCCCTGGTATGCATACTATGGTATCTGGGCAACAGTAAAAGATTGTCTGGGATTGCTTATTAAAGGGCACAATCAAAGAGTCCCTTGACGTTCACCTTGTGGAATTATTTTTAGGGGATAACTTCAGATAGGCAGATGAAAGAAAAAAAAAATGAAATCTAATTATATCCATATCCATATTCTAGACATAGGGATGATGCTACAGGACAAGATTGCCAACATTGTTTTACCCTTATTAAGAATAGGGGTGTATTCTTCTGTGGCATTGCAGACTACCTCAATTATAAAAGTATCAGTAGCTGATGTCTCTGGTCTGTGTCCTTCCTGTTCTGATACTCAGGTATGTATCAGGGATCAGAACTGTGATCATATCATTTCTATTGAATGATCAAAAGTAAATGGTCAGAGTTTTACTGATATATACACTTTTTATTTACAGGACTGGCCAGCTGTCTGCGTATCTGGAACCATCACAGGTAAGAGACACCTGGTTGCCCTGGAAACTGTTTCTAGTTTATGTTGGGGTGGAGATCACAAAAGGAATTCAATGTAGCAATGCAGTTGCAGATGAGAAGGGTGTTCAGCTCATCATACACAAGATTTCCCTTGAACCGGCCAGGAGCTTCTTGGATGGAAGGATCGCATTATCGCATGCGGTCCTTTTACCTGCGATAGGCACTTTTTATCTGATTTCTCTGCCAGATCTGCCAGAATTATTAATACCCCTTTCACACAGAAAATGAAATACCCGGGTGAAGCAGTTGCACCTGGGAATTTCATTAAATACACGGGTCCTTTTTCTGTGTGAAAGGGCACACCTGTGTCGTAAATCCCGTGTCTCCGACCCTGGAATTGACTGGGGTCGAGGACACTAGATTTATGACCCGAGTTGACCCTTTCACACAGAAGAAATACCCGTGTTATTCAGAAATATTCAACCCGGTAATTTGTTCCTCTGCATGAAGGGGGGTCAGGCTGCTCCCGGCAAAATGACGCAGTATTTTCAGACTTTTTTTGTCTGAAAGGGGTATAAGTGGCCAAATTGCACTAGTGTATGGGTAAGGGTTTATAAAATTAGCTTTAGGACTATTCCCGGTTTGACAGTACTAGGTGAGATTTAGTGTACAATAAAACACGAGTTATCCCAAACTGATTTTTCAGCCTTACTACAGTATCTCTGGAACCTTATGTTTAGCTGTATTCCTATGTTTTAAATTAATTAGATGAAAATGTCTCATGATACTGAATAATTACAGTTTTTGGGATAACTATTATAGTATCTGTACATTTATAAGGGTTTATTGAAACAAGGCAAATGATCTGCATATTCCAAGAGAATTTATAAATCTGCAGGTATTACTTTACATTGCAAAGTGTTTGCACTGAGTTTGGGATGTTACAAAGGTTACACACAAAGTCACAATGGATACAGACAGCATCAGACATGTGGTGGAAAAGTGATGGACATCCTTGGCTGTGGATGCACAGCCAATGCATGTAAAATGGTCCATTTAGTGGGCATGTTATGTGAGTGTCGTGGGTGTGTCAATGCAAGCAGCTGCATTCACAGCGGCACAGCCATAGGCATATGAGGCCGTGGGAAGACTGAGAAACTGCACATAGGGCAACATAAGGAAAGTTTCAATGGTGTGACCAATGGTGGTGTACAAGGATGCAGCATGCATGGACCTCCCAGTCATTGCACATTCAGCTGCATGGATTTACACAAAAGAAGGAGAGGTCCTCTGCATAAACTCGCAGAGGGGCGACCACCAATAAATGCTGCAGTGTGCCTTTATGCACAACACAGAATCAGGCTATTACTCACTAAAAAAGGGAATTTTAAAATAAATAGCTAGATGGTGATATGACATACATATATACTAATTATTATGCAAATAAAATCCCTTTAAATGTAGGGCTTACTTTCAATATGTCAGAAGATATTAATACCTGCAGTAAGCAAGGACAAAACCTGGTTAAATAATTAATAATTAAGTGATTTTGGACTAGGGAGAAAAGTATAACAGGCAGATATAAGCTACTTGTATCTTTGCACCTGTTGTGGATCTATGAAATAATACAATGCGGGAAACATTCTGGAACTGGTAGTTTACAAAAGCCGGAGATATAAAGGTTGCCTAAAATCACATCAATGGGATCAGCATTTACAGTCCATACTTATAAGTACAACAATATATAATTATTTATATAGAAATAAAAGTAATATCAGCACCAGTGTCCCTGCGAGCTGAAACGGAGCAACACGTGACTTCCTCTGTCAGGCGCTATCTAGTGGCCACTGGTGTACACACAACTTGATTCCCCCCATAGAGATGTGGAGCAGAATTAACCTTTTATAATGTATGATTACTGCTTGGCCACAATTGTATTTTTTTATCCTTTAGCTTTAGTCAGTACACCACTTGGAGTGAAAGCACTAGCATAGTTTAGTTATGATATATTCATGTAAAAAAAAAAAAATATATCAGCACATTTAAAATTATAGAAACATCTAATTTAGCTGACTTGCAAACAAACTGGATTCTTTGTTAAGCGCATTTGTGAAAAGAGGAATGGAAACTTATCTGTCCTACAGTATCTCAGAAGAGCTAGAAAGTAGAATTCTCAGTAGAGAGAATAGAATCTTAAGTGTTCCCTGTCTATTGCAGAGGAAATACATGGAATTCCTGGTGGAGGGTGTAAAATAGAACATATGTATCAGTATGCTTCATTAGAAAGTAACCTCCCATAAAGATTATAGAATTGTTTGTCTGTATATACTTTGTTATTAAATAAAATAGACTGCTGCTTATACTTAAAGGATGGGGATCAGCTACAGATCCAGCAGCTGACACATGACAACATTCCAAGCAACATTCCATAACTCGGCTCCTTCATAGGCCATTGAAGAAAATGCTTCAAAGTATTCTCCATCCTGAGATGATTTCATCAAATCTAATTTAATATATTGCCTTCCTGTACCATTTTATAAGTCGACTACCTTGATCTTTCTAGATTACTTCTCCCAATTTCTACTACCCAATTATATTAGGTAGAGGTGTTTATTTTCATTGCCCCAAATCTGCCCGATCAGTGCTTGAAGTGGGAACTCAGAAGTGTGTGTGTGTGTGGGGGGGGGATTTGAAGTGAGGGCCCCACCCCTCCCTTCATCCTATGTAACACTCTTACTCCTCTCCTTTACTTATCCATCTGCAACTATTGTAGCTTTTATTAACTACCCTTTCATTCACTTCTTCCCTGTCAACCCCTGTTCTTCTCCCTGCCTACTTCCTTCTCTTGACGGATCTGGTGCTTGCACACTAAACCTGGGTCATCCTCTATAAAGAGGGTGACTCAGGTTTAACCCTTCAAATAACCTGTCAAGTTGCTGGGTTGGTTGAACTGGGTTATAAGCTTTGGTGCTTTCACACTGCATCTCCACAGCACCATTAACCCACCTTGCAGGTGTGAAAGTACTCTGGCCCTTATTCTAATTCGGACGGTACGGCCCGCGTGCGGCCGTACCGCCGATGTTTTTATTCTGCACATGCGCAGAGGTCAATCTGCGCATGTGCAGCCCCCTTCGCCGCAGATGTATTTCGTCCGCCGCAAAGGGGGCGTATAGGGGCGTGAGGGGCTTCATACCCTCATTTCCCTATGTGTACGCCCCGCGTTTCATGGGCGTTCCCATGCAAACGCGGGGCGTATGCATGGTAATGAGGGTATGACGCAACTCATGGGGGCGGAAAGCTGACGTCGCCGGATGTCAGCTCTCAGCCCCCATACAAGCTAGCACACGGACGATTGTCCGTGTGGTCTCAGCTTGCGGGAGCTGCTGGGGCGTGCGGACCTGCCTTCGATGGTCGACGACCATCGAATGCAGGGGGCAGCTCCCACCATGGTGGAGGCGTACGCCTCCACCATTTTTATGCGGATCGCCAGCCGTCCGTGTACGGACGG
Source organism: Crinia signifera (assembly GCF_055691185.1). Lineage (NCBI taxonomy): Eukaryota > Metazoa > Chordata > Amphibia > Anura > Myobatrachidae > Crinia > Crinia signifera. The sequence continues at coordinate 174,016,983 of NC_139222.1, read as the reverse complement.
CCGTGGCGATCCGTCTCGTGGGCGGGGATTGGTTTGTGCGGCCAGAGCACCGTGTGCGGCTCTGGCCGCACCAACCAGAATAAGGGCCTCTGTGCTGTTGGGAGACCTTGCTTCTTTTGTCATGATACTCACAGTCTCCATGTTCCTTCTGACACTGTGACATTGCCCCTGTCACTTTTAGTCCTGACCACAATAACATAAACACATGGTTTGACAGATAACAACCTCTCTTCTCCTGAAATTCTCTGCAATGCGTTTAAAGTGTGATAAGACTGCAAGTTGTTCTATCCTGCCCACGTCAGAACTGGAACATATAAAGGAGCAGCTGCTCAATTAAATAATTTTCCCTTTTCTTCTTTAAACAGGCAAAGCATCTTCTCTTATCACAAAACTCTATCTTGTGAGCCACCACCATGAGTTCGGACCAGGAGATGTCGATTTTTGGGGTGGCTGCTCAGTTTCTCAGAAAATCGGAGAAGGAACGAATTGAGGCCCAAAACAAACCATTTGATGCAAAGAAATCCGTGTTTGTGGCAGAAGCTAAAGAAGCTTATGTAAAGGGTACGCTTCAGAGCAAGGAAGGAGGGAAGGCAACTGTAAAGACAGAGGACGGGCAGGTAAGTGCTGTAGGTCTCTCAATGCATATTTCAGGTATAGGATCAAGTTCTAAAACTGAAAAAAATGTAAATTAAGTATTAAATGTTACCTAGAGTTATAATTGTTTCCAATAAGGTGTTCTTCTTGATAAACAGAACATTAACTAAGGGATATTGAAGATATTTGTTTTACTCACTCTATTGCAGAGTTTTCCAAATTACACTATTACAGGTTCTAAGGATTTCCATTTAAGTGACTTAATTAGTACCTCAGTCAATTTGAGTTACTCATCTGTACTTAAGACATTTTTAACATGTTTAGTTTCCTTGATCATTCAATGGATCGCCGATTATCGATGCCTGCCGACTGGCGCATCCTGTGGGTGGGCCGGGGCTTCTAGTTGGCGGATTGAAGGATTGCCCTCAATGATGTATGGACACCTTAAGACCTATTTTATTATTTGAAAACAATAGCAAAAACCATTAATACATTTGTTTTTATGATAACAACAAGAATAGGCATGCAATGAGAAGGAAAATGGAATATATGCAGGATAATGTGCCTACTACTGTATCCGTACAACTGTGGCAATAGAGCCTCAGACAGCTTAAGCTTTTATATAGCTTATGGAATCAGAGGCACTGTAATGTAAGATGATTGTCCATACATGGATTTTAAACTAATGGATCTATTCCCTGATTTACTAAGCCATGGAGAGACATAAAGGGGGAAATTTAATAGGATTTAATAGGATGAGAGATTCAGAAAGTGAGAGATTTGGTAAGAAAATATCAGGTTTTTTTTAAGCGGCAATCATTTACACTGCAATATCAGACTGGTTTCGCAGTGTAAATGATTTCCGCTTTAAAAAAAACTGGAGATTTCTTACCAAATCTCTCACTGGGCCAGATGCACTAAGCTTTAAAAGTGATAAAATGGAGAGTGATAAACAACCAACCAATCAGCTCGTGCCTGACATTTTTAAAATACAGTATGTGACATGGCAGGTAGGAGCTGATTGGCTGGCTGTTTATCACTCTCCATTTTATCACTTTTGCAACTTAGTGCATCTGGCCCACTTTCTTAAACTCTCATCCTATTAAATTTCCCCCAAAATATCAGCCAATCACCTTCTGTCATTTTTCAAACAAGGCCTTTAACTTGGCAGTTAGGAGTGAGTTGCCTGGTACTAGCTCTCCACTTTATCTACTTCCTAGGCTTTGTAATTAGGCCCCGATTCTCAATACTCATTTGGCCATAAAATATTGTTCTCATTGAATCCCGTATGCCAGATTACACAAATAACCCCAAATGTTTGCTTCTGTTTGCATATTAAGGGAACACCACAAAGTTTGCACAGTCCATCCTCCATTTCATTTCATTTTCAAGAGATGACTCCAGAGCCAGATTCATTGCTTATACATATATTGACTAGTGGTGCAATACTTGCTTAAAATTTGGCAAAAGTAAATATTTTACCAAATTAGATATAGTTATTTCTTTGACATATTTGTGTATATATTATTATCTAGGTAGTCTGAATTATAAACATTACTTTGTTTTAGATATTATAGACTAATTATGCTGCCACTAATTCTATAGTACTGACTGTGTAAATATTATATTGTACTCTGAAAAAAAAACAAAAAACTATACTTTACTTTCTAATTGACAATGTACTTGTAAAACATTCTATGAAGACTTTAACAGTGAAGGATGACCAAATCTTCCCCATGAATCCTCCTAAATATGATAAAATTGAAGACATGGCGATGATGACTCACCTGAATGAGCCGGCTGTCCTGTATAACCTCAAAGAGCGTTACGCAGCTTGGATGATCTACGTAAGTTCACTGCTTGGGAAGGGCAAAGGGAAAATGTGGCAAAGGAATGTTGTACGAATAAAAACTACTGTATATCAGTAAATGGGGTTTTCTATTTTTAACATTCTGTCAACGTTCTTAGCTTATTTACTCCTCCTGTAACTTTTATCAAACTATTTGTGATATTCACATATGATTATTACTACAATATAACACTTGTTTGAGGAGCCAAAAAGAGAACAATGGTACTGGGAAAATAGAATATTCATTTACTGTAACCAAAACATAAACACCTAACAATTAGCACTAAAATTCTTAGTTCACAATACAGCTAGGAAGTAAGGTGAGCAAGCGAGTAATCGGCAAAGGGTTGATCCTGTCTCCAAGAGTGACAGCATGACTAGATGTAGAGCCGCCGGAAGAGACGAATGGCTATGAGTGGGAGGAATTCTAAGATACATGGCCAGAGAGTAGGTGAAAACTGTTATTGAAGTGCTAAAGAGTAGGGCTGTAAGAGCAAATGGGAGGACAAGACTGCCCATAGGAGCTTACAATCTAGAGGGGAGACAGATGAGGACTGAGCATTTGGATGGGGACAGGAGGGCAGGAAGTAAGTACGATAGAGATGGCAAAGATGTGAAGGTTGGGTGACTGTAATTCGGATTTTCAGTCAGATTATCACAGTTATTTGTGTTGCTTTGTATAACACAACACAACTTGTGCTACAGTATTTACATTGTGCACAACAGCTTTGGATCAAATTCCAAGAAAATTTTAAGTCAAAAGAAGCTAAAAAGATAAAGCATTGGTTTTGTACCAACCAAAAGATTCCCTTGAAAAGGACTTCATAACACGCACACACGTGATATTTATTTCCAGTACACATTTCCTCTCAGGGGTCAATCACTTAGCTTCACCCTTTTTAATGTAGAGCTGGTAACGGTACTTGTGTAGTTTCGTGTAGTGCTACTTCCGGGTTCTACGCTCGCCACAAACTATGTTAAAAAAAGTAACTTAACTCCATGCCAATATGGATAGTTCATACCTCCACTATCCATGTTGGCATGGAGTTGATTTTAAATAGCATGGCGAGCGTAGCGAGCCACAGAGCCTGCAGCGCGGGCGAGCGAAGCGAGCCCCGCAAGGGGACTCAGACGCACGGCGCCATACTGGCGCCATGAAATTACACAAGTACCCTGGTAACTTAGCCTTCTATAAAGGAAAATGAGCTGAATTCATACTGAATGAATATGATGCGAAATTAATTTTAATCAAGAACTTAGATTGTTTATTAATTTACATTATTAACTCTTGACAAAGGAGTGTTAGCAAAAGTTGATTAATGTAGCCAGCATATAAAAAGAGCTTCTCATTTAAGTTTTACCCTTCACTATTATCTTCAAGACCATGTAGAGAACATACTGTACAGTACATGCTACTTATCGGTAAGATTAGAATTAAGGGGGACATGTCTCAAGTCTTGTAAAGAGTGGATATGTTGCCCATAGCAAATCATCAGTTTCTAGCTAGCATTTATCAAAGAATGCAGTCGGGATCCCGATAGTCACAATATCGACAGCGGTATCCCAACAGACAGAATATCGGTGGCAAGTATAGGGGGTTAGGGTTAGTCACTAGGGAAGGGTTTGGAATAAGCTGCAAGGAGGGTATGACAGTTAAGGTTATGCTGCAGGAGGGGTGGGTTAGGGTAAGAATTAAAATTAGGGAAAGGGTTAAAACACTTCCAGGGATCTATCAGAATCTTGACCATCGGGATGCCACTGTTGATATTCTGAATAATGGGATTTTAACTACCAGGATATCATACTCAACCCTTTATCAAGCATATTCTCTAAAATGATAGGTAGAAACTGATGGTTGTTATGGGCAACTAATTCACTTGTCCACGTCTCCAATCTTTAGAAGGCTTGAAATTGTACATCTCCTCCTAAGTGTTACAATCACACATTAACTATTTAATGTTGGGTATCTTAATATGGTCTTGTAGAAATACTATAAGGCTACATAACTTAATGTTATGTTTGAGTTCCATAATCTGATATGAAGACACTTTGGTCAGTTGCAGTAACCTTATATTATCCAGCATAGGCATTTTATTCTGGGGTGCACCGTCAAAGTGGTGTGTCTAGCACTACCCATTGGGTGTGTCTAACACCACCCATTGGGTGTGTCTAACACCACCCACTGGGTGTGTTTAACACTGCCAATCAGGCGTGTCTACAATCATCTATTGGCACTCGCTACAATAAAAAACATCTCTCAGCCACACCATAATCTCCTGCCTATTTCAGTTTAAATCTTCTAATTACTCTGTGTAACAGTACATAAATAAAATACAAAAAAGGAAAAAATATATATGGATATAGCAGATATGTAGTTATATGACAATGATCTAGTACAATTAACAATGCAAAAAACACATAATTGATTGATGGGTGCTTCTTTTAATGGAATACAGTTTTAAAAAGCAAAGTCTTTGATGAAAGCTATTGCTGTTATTGCTAGCGACAGGGGGGTGTTCATAAGGGTATGCCAGTGCACCCCTGACACTGAATGTGCACACGCCTATGTTATCCAGTAGTGTCAGAATAAAGGGAGTTATTTTGGTTCACTCTTTCTGACAAATTCCTTCTTAGATGGACAAAACCATGTGCACTGCAGGTGGGGCAGATGTTACTTGTGCAGGGAAAGTTAGATTTGGGTGGGGTTTTACTTCAAAGTGAGATCTATATTGCAGTGTAAAAATAAAGCAGTCAGTATTTTCCCTGCACAGAAACAAAATAACTCACCCAAATCTAATTCTCTCTGCACAAGTTACGTCTGTCCCCCTGCAGTGCACATGGTTTTGTCCATCTAAGAAGAAATTTGTCAGAAAAAGTGAACCAGAATAACCCCCAAAGTCTGGCTTAATTATGTCTGTGTTGAAATAAAATAGGTGCCATGTGAAAAAGGTTGTATTTCCTTATATTCCATATACAGTATAATAGATATACTTCATCATCCAATATCAAACGATCAACAGGTAATTTCTTGAATCTGTATTCATTATGTTTCCCACACAGACATATTCAGGCCTGTTCTGTGTCACTGTCAACCCATATAAGTGGCTTCCTGTGTACAACCCCGAGGTGGTGGCTGGATACAGAGGGAAGAAGCGTCAAGAGGCTCCACCACACATCTTCTCCATCTCTGATAATGCCTATCAGGCCATGTTAACTGGTGAGCCAATTAAACATTACACCTGTACAGAGATCATGTTGTATCTATGTGATGTACAGTATTATCTGTCAGATTCATACAGTAGATAAGGTTTACTGAATTTTATGCCAAATGGCTGTAGATATAAATACACATAGTAGAGGTAACTAAAGATGGGCAATTGTTATTATATTGTATTTACATGGGACTGCCAGTGAAGCAGCAATAGAGAAGTATTAGTTGTAAAAATTGGAAGAGGTAATCAGTGCAGATGAAAGCCCACAATTAGAGTAATAGCGTGCGCAAGGGGGGTGCCAGGGGTGCACAGGCACCTTCTAATGACCGCTGGCACCCCCCACACAATGGCACGCAATAGGTGGCTTCCAGCCCCGTAACAGCAGCACCCGGTTACTGGCCGGCGGCGGTCAGGACTTCTTCACCTTCCTGAAGCTGCAGGCAGCAGACCGGATGTTGTGACTGTCGCTGTGGACCTGACTTCATATGTCAGTCCCTGCCTCTATAGACGTCACTGCACACAGCGTATTGCGGTGACACCAACCACAGCGGGCACACTTGTCCTCCCGCCCGCACTCCATCCCGCCTCCAGTGCTGAGCGGGGAAGCACACGCCACACTGCCATCGTCAGCACACCAGGCAGGAGCCAGCCTGAGCCACAACAAGTGCTCCTCCTAAGAGGAAGCAAGATACAGTCATGCTTTGCTTGGTGATAATAAAAAAAAAGTGAGTAAATGTGATAAATATGACATACTGATTTAACTGTGGTGGGAAGGAGCTGCTGCAGCAGTAGTCACTGAGTGTGTGCTGCAGGCATCTATTAGGGAAGAGAGGGCATTATGTGTAATGGTTATTGCGTGTATGTCACTATGTGTAATGGACATTGCAGTGTAGCCCATTGGTGATGGGTGTGCCCATTGGTGATGGGCACACCCATTAGGCGGTGATGGACACGCCCAGTAGGTGGTGATGGCCACGCCCCTAAAAAGGTGCACCCCCTAAGAAAATGGGCTGCGCACGCCTATGAGCAGAAAGGTCAAGTAGCCGTGATTGAGATGAAGATGGAGATATGAGTGCTTGAATACTTTGAATGTTAATTTATACTGATGTTAATTTATAGGCGCCTCCCCACACCAAAAAGTTTCAGGCACCTCCTCCACCACATGGTACTTTCATGTTGTCAGGGGATTCCCCCTTTCCTCCAGCTGATGTGGGTCTGCTTGTTGTCCTACTCCTTGTCAGGGGATTCCCCCCTACCTCGGCCGTGGGTCTGCTTTTTGTCCTGCAACTGTCAGGAGATTCTGTGCTGCCACCGGTCTGTTGTGTCTAAAATGCCCCTCAAAAAATATCTGCCGTTTCCTTTTAGTCACTAGGGAAGTCACTAAGGAATATTTCACATACTTAATAACTGTGACAGTGGCCATTTTTGGAGGGACATTTTCAGTGGAGGCAGGCACAATGGTACCACAGACAAGGATCTGCATAACGAGGCAGTGGTCTAGCAATAGCCATTGCAGACCCCTAGTGTCCATAAGCCACCCAGCACCTCCAAGCCATTGTGGAGTCTGAGGGGCTATTGCTATGCTACTGCGCAATGCTATGTATTGTAGTGTTATAGAGAATGAGAAAAGTACTTACTCTATAGTTAAAATAATTTAATGAATAGACCCAAAAATATTTCACATACTTTTTTTATTTCAGATCGTGAAAACCAGTCAATCCTGATCACGTATGTATAATTCTAGTTTATTTACTTATTTAATTTTTTTCTACATTACAGTTTAGAATTTGTCCATAAAACCATTAAGGGCAAAATTTACTAAGATTGAATGGCTACGAATGCACATATTCGTAGCAATTCTATGTGATATACGGCTGGTAATTTAGCCTTTGCTAATTTACTATCAACCGAATTTGGCTAATTTGCCGTATTTAAGCATATATATAGCAAGGTCAGGCAAATTCGGCTTTATGAATGAATACTCCATTTATAGGATACGGCCATATATGGCCATGATTTCTACAGTGGTGTGCTAATTAACTATCATTTGCAAGGCTGAATTTGTCCGAAAATACGACTGGAAAATACTCCTCATTTTCATGGCGTATTTGGCTAAATTATTTATGTTTCTACTTTTTTACACTAAGAAGCCTGTACGGATCTGACTGATCCATTCAGGCTTCTTAGTTTAAAAAGTAGAATCGGTAATGAAACAGGAAGGACAGGGAGGATACAAGTCTGCACACTCAAGTTAGAGGTCTTTTACTTTATAGACCTATAGTCCGCTGATTTTAATTTGTAAGCGGGGGTGCTTTTCAGGGCAACTCTTTTGGTCACAAGGAAAAAGGGGAGCAAGAAGTATTGCAAAAAGTGGTTGCACAGGTTTAATGCACACCTTCTTATTATGATGATCATAATAAGAAGGTGTGCATTCAACCTGTGCAACCACTTTTTGCAATTCTTCTTGCTCCCCTTTTTTTACTTGTAAAAAAGTAGAAAAAAAAAATAATTACATTTTAAAAACCAGACTGCGGTCCCCCCGCCCTGCAATAACCAGCCCCATGCTCATTGAGCTGATCCTGGTTGCAGAAATACAGGGAGGGGGGGGGGGGGGGAGAAGATGGAGTCCTGCTGAATTTCTATAACCAGTACCAGGCTCATGGCCTGGTCTTGGTTCCCAAAATATGGGGAACGAGCAGGGGTCACCCATATTTCGGTAACCAGCACCAGGTTCTTGTCTTGTCCCCACTATTTTGGGAACCAGGACCAAGTTATGTGCCTGGTGCTGATTATTCAGGGGGGACAAGTCCAGGTTTTTTACCAGTTTTGCCATAGTTTACTTTTTATTGATGTCATTTCATTTTCATTCCCCAGCGGAGAATCTGGAGCAGGGAAGACTGTGAACACGAAGCGTGTCATCCAGTATTTTGCAACAATTGCAACTGTGGCTGACAAAAAGAAAGAAGAGGCTGCCAAAAGCAAGGTATAGCTATGCTGCATCTTTAATCACACCTAACCCACCAAAAAATACGATATTTTGTAGAACAGTGTTACAGTATTGTACTTATTTTCCATAAATGGCTTTTTTTGGCACAGTATTAGGTAGAAAACTTTCCAACGAATTACTGTATCTCCAGTGATCATAGTTTTCCACGTCTGTAGAGTAGTACCATCTGCTGTAGTTGCTCAACAATGACATAGAAGTTACTGTAGCTTCATTGGTCATTGACTGTTTATATCATTGCCATCTAACTCAATTGCTCTATTATAGGGCACTCTGGAGGATCAGATTATCTCTGCCAACCCTCTGCTGGAAGCCTTTGGTAATGCCAAGACTGTGAGGAATGACAATTCATCCCGTTTCGTAAGTTGGATTTTCATAAAAACCATACGTATTTTATAGTGTGGGGTAGGAAAAACAATCAAATGAACAAAATAAAACCCCCCAAACAAATATTTCTTGTGGATTACATGTTTAAAAGATGTTATATCCATTTGAAGTGCTAAAGAGATCTCAAGTTTCTTTATTGAAAAAACAATTTGTTTTCTTGAAATATATAACGGCATGTAGAAAGGGCGACATTAGTGCTGACACAGCATTGTAGGCAGATAGTCTCTAACTTGTTGATAGAACTCCCAATAAACAAAAGCTCTCTATCCAACACCCCTTTCCCCTTTGTGTTTTTAAAGGCCACAATACATATTGTATATTGAAATAAATTCAATAAAATGGAAACCAATCCTCTGCTTCCCCTGAAATTGAATGCAAACATAAATGAACACATTTTAGTTAAAATTGTATGCTCATTCTGCCCTAAAATAGCCTACAGCTGGCTAACAGTATATTATAAATGAACAATTGAAGAATTATTTGCACTTATATTCCCAGCTCTTGCCCACAGATGGCATTGCACTGTGTTTCTTTTTGCCAACCAGTATTGTTGCTTAAGGGGGATTTCAGTCCTGACCCGTTTATTCTGATTTTTTTTCCCTTCTTTATTTTATAGGGTAAATTCATTAGAATCCATTTTGGCACAACTGGAAAACTTTCTTCTGCTGATATTGAAACATGTAAGCAACATTAAATGGAAATTGTTTTATAGCAGACCTTTGTTTTACCAAATGCTGTGGAAATTTAAATCCCAGTATCAGCCAGATATGAACTTTTTTACACACACACACACTGGAACTTGTATTCCCATCATCTGGCGAGCTACAAGCTAACTTTCCATTACATACAGATGTAGCAATGCTTATCCATGACAAGATGCGCATAGATGGCACGATTAGTGTGTCCAAGAATGGGCCATGTGCGAACATCCATAGAAATGCATTGGCGGTCACTGAGTGCCTATAGTGGCAGCTCGGTGCACCCTGCAACGTGCTCTCATCCGTATGCATCGTAGCATCAATGAGTGTGTAGTTGTATATCATTGCTTTAATTGTTACGGTTTGTGTGTAATCCCGCAGCCGTGATCACTGTTTAGGACGGCCAGAGCGAACCCTATGCTGCCTCTGTTGGCCTCCCCTGATAGTTGGCTGCACCTACAATAACTAAGACTACACCTATAATCGCCATGTTTGCGGGGGCAAATTAGGTGAAACTGACTAACATGTGCATGACTGGGAAAAACACTAACTGCTCCTGAGCCAATCCAAGGGAAATGAGTAAACAAAACGTATAAGCGACCACAAAGAGTCAGGTATTCGCAATACCAAGGAAACCACCCTGCAGTGGTGAGAAATAAACCAATAAACCAATTGGTACTTATGTCGTGGCATGCGATGGCATGCGATGTGATTTTTGCCTGTACAATGCACATCGATTTTCCCTGTACAATGCACATCGTGGGAGCCGTGATTGTACACAAGTACCAACCAATTTATTGAGAAATAAACCAATAGGTAGCGCAGACCTGCGGCAATCCTCTGTATGTACCAATATGGACCAGAGAGATATAACAATACTGTCCACAAGGCAAAAACAAGTAGGAAAGGAATAAATTAGGGCTCCAGGTGAAGCACTTAGAGTGTCGCAGGACTGGGACTGGAAGCAGGCAGGAAATTCCAGGAGCAAACGAGACCAAAAACTGCTGAAGGAAACTGGAACAAACTGGAGGGCAAGTGAATACCACCAAGGTGGAACTAGACTGTGAGCAAGAAGCTGGAACTAGAAGCTGGGAACAAGACACAGTAGCTGAAGCTGAAGCTATACCCGGCATCAGAGTCTGTGCCTGCAGTGACTCTAACAGGAGCAAGCACCAATAGCACTGCTGGACAGGAACCAGCCTCCTGAAGCACAAATTACTGCAGCTGAGACCAAAGATAACGAGCTAATTAAGCGACAGCCTTATGCACAGAGCAACACACACACAGGATTGAGTTGCAATAGCACAGACTCACCACAGAAGTCCACCAGAGAGTCCCATACCAAAAACAGACTCTTGGAAAGCTCACAGAAACTGACATAATAATAATGAGACACAGCGGTGGCTCGTGACATTAATGGTAAAAGCATAACTAATTGAAATATTTTTTTGTCACTATATTTTCCTAAAAATGTAAGTTTAGCTACTACTTCTGCATGTATTTGTGTAATGGTGCACATATATCTGCAACAGATTGCCCCAATCCCTGTTCTACCATAGCCATCACTGGGGAATCAGAGACACCGAACATGTTGTACAGAAAACCACAATTCACTGAGTCTAGCCAAAAAAATGATTGGAATTGGGGAGTCAGGGACTTTTAACATGCTGAATTTCCCTGATTTCACTGATCATCAATGTCAGCCGGTCAGTAGATTGCATCAGCATTGGGGAATTGCCCCACATAGTAGTTAGAGTGGATAATAATTTTATTGTGTGATGTTAATAACTACACATTTTTGGTTTATTTGTTCAAATCTGGATGTTAAATTAGAGCTATAGTGCATTTAAATTGGCAAAATATATGCCAAAGAATAGCAAACAAAATATCTCTCAAACATACCAAATACTAGCTGGTATCCTAATAATCAGATATATTGTTTTTCACGTAAAATACATTTCAATGAAATGTTCATGTTACCCATAACTTTTTGGTTTTGTTAGATCTGCTTGAGAAATCCAGAGTAACGTTTCAGCTCAGAGCTGAGAGGAGTTATCACATCTTCTACCAGATCACGTCCAACAAGAAGCCAGAATTGATTGGTAAGGAACATTAGCCTTCATCAATTCTCAGTTGATGGGAACTTTTAAATCCTATCCCCATCTAGTGCTATCTCTTCTAGAAGCCTATTTAACAAGTAATGTGGTATAAATGTACTAACACAGTTAATTTGCAATTGCCATCATAAAATGAAGATAGATGATTTTAGAAGAAAACATTTTTTATTTTTGTATTTAAGAAAGGCATTTTCTCTATTTGGGAGACCATATCATTTTATTTTTATCTGTGCAAAGCTTGGTCACACCTGTCTAGATCCACTGACATCCAAAAAATGTTATAAGGCAGCCAGTGTCACTCAGCTACTCCAGTGATATTTTATGAATGACTTGACTTTCTGTCACCATTGACTCGTGCAGTTTAACAAAAGATCCCTGTAATCATGTCATTAAGATGCACTGCAAAAAGGGGTTGCACAGCACATAAAATCTGATGTTTTTGGACCATAGTGTCCTGAAAAACATAGCTCCTCCAGAGCTTTATTAAGCCTTTGGGGGCCTGAGTCACTTTAGACAGGGGGGCCTGAGTCACTTTAGACAGGGGGGCCCTCTCCATCTCATCTTACTGGCCGTAAACGGCATGGGAGAATATTACATTGTTAAAACAGAGAGCAAAGGCAGTATAAACTTAAAGACCATAAAGTGGCTAAAATAGCAGATAAAAGCAAGTGACAATATTAGCAGCAAAGCCTTGTATGTAGATCATACATATGCATAATGTTACTGACTAGTTCAAATAAACTAAGAGGCAAGTTCAAATGTAAGGACATGTTATAAAGCAAAGGTAGGAACATTGTGCTAAGAGAGTACATGTAAACTCCAAAGTTATTGGAGGAGTATATGTAAACCCCATGGGTAAGCGTGCTAGTCAGGGCATCTGGATTATCAGAGAGTTGCACCCATAATAGATGTGGTCTACAACTGGAGGTGGTCAGAAAGAATAGGGAAAATGATGTGGGAGAGTACATACAAACTTACTGGTATTAGATGTCTTGCGGGATCTAGAATATACAACAGGCTGATAATCTGAAAGCTCTAATGGGGAAGTGCCCATAATGGTCTCAGGTTAAAGGATCAATGGTCAATGGGTAACTATATAAATAAATATATATACACACACCACATGAAAAGTCTGTGTTTGTCCCTCTGTACCTTGCTCTGTAGGAGACCTCACAGGCTCAGCACTGCCTCTGATAAAAAATTGCCATGCCAAGGCTGCTGCTGCTGTCCTCCACGGGCCTGAGAAGCGTGTGATGAGCTCCACCAATCAGAGCTCAGCACAAGCCTCTCAACTTCCAGTAATGCATTACACACTTGTGCACTCAGTGTGCCTCAGCTCCCGATGCTCAGCACCATTAATTATTGTCACATCAGCAGATAAGTGAAGCTGCAGCACTACCCCACTCCCATGCACAAAACCTTTTAGCGGTACTTGTGTACTATCACGGCTCCCATCTCATCCCATCTCATTGCATACCATAAGGCTTAAGATGGTATGCAATGAGATGAGATGTGCTGCGATGGGACCCGATCTTATGCCCCCCATACACGGTCCAGTAATCGGATCCGTTGTGTGCTTAAACAGCACACATCGGATCGGATCGCATGCCTAGTGCATGCAGTGTGCATGCACTGCGATCCGATCCGATGTATAGCTAGTACAAAAAGTATGTGCAGCACATACTTTTTGTACCGTACTATGTGATGCGCGGGAGCGCGCATCGCATAGTACAGAACGGAGCCATACACAACGGACCGTGTATGGGCTCCTTTATACAATTTAAAATTGTATACCATTGTATATGGCATACGATGAGATGAGATGAGATTTTAAATTGTATAAGCACACTAATGGGTGCTTTCAAGGTCAATTGGCCCCCCTATAAGATTTTTAATTGTATAAGCACCCTAATGGGTGCTTACAATGTTAAATGCACTCCCACGCCACCCCCACTATCAACGCCAACCCGAAGCGTGGCGAGCCAGCAAGGGGCGGCGGTACGCGTCCTCCGACCTTTTCATACCCCCACTATCCATGTTGGCGTGGAGTTGATTTTATATAGTGTGGCGAGAGCAGCAAACCACCGAGCCTGAAGCGTGGCGAGCGGACGCGTAATACATGTAAAGTATTACGCGTCCCCTCGCGGGGCTCGCTGCGCTCGCCATGCTTCGGGCTCGGTGGCTCGTTGCGCTCACCACACTATATAAAATCAACTCCACGCCGACATGGATAGTGAGGGTATGAAAAGGTTGGAGGACGCGTACCGCCGCCCCTCGCCGGCTCGCTGCGCTCGCCACGCTTCGGGTTGGCGTTGATAGTGGGGGTGGGGTGGGGGTGCATTTAACATTGTAAGCACCAATTAGGGTGCTTATACAATTAAAAATCTTATAGGGGGCCAATTGACCTTGAAAGAACCCATTAGTGTGCTTATACAATTTAAAATCTCATCTCATCTCATTGTATGCCATTGTATGCCATATACAATGGTATACAATTTTAAATTGTATAAGATCCCATAAGATGGAAATCGTGGGAGCCGTGATAATAAACAAGTACCCCTTTAGCTCCACAGGAGGCCCTAAATAGAGGGGGCCCAAGGGAACTGACCATCTAAACCCCTCCCCCTTAATCTGGCCTTGAGCTCTTCCTGGGGGGTTTAATAGTTTTGTTATTTTATTTTATGTATTCATGTCAGTCTGTGGCATGAAGAGTACACTGTGGAATGTAAAAGCTCTTGTTTAGGTTTATGACCATTCACCACAGAGACTTGGGTAACCATTAAAGAGAGCATATGCTGGACCCCTTGATAAAGATATGTATAGTAAATACTACTAATGCATTTATAATACATACCTCTAAACTTTAGGCCTCTTTGATTTTGGACCTGTCCAGCTGGAGGCATGGCCAGCTCAAAAGAAGAGTGGGGCCACAAGAAGGGTGGGCATGGCTTCATATAAGGGGCCTGGTCTAGCACCTCAACCCCCATTTTCATCATTTTGGGGACATGCCCAGCACTCCCTGAACAGCTGGGCAACCTGTGACCCCCCTCCCTGCACTGATGGATGTCATGCGCATGCACACGGCATCTATTCAGTTATTACTGGCTGCTCTGCAGTGCTGCGGTTTATCAAAGGCGCACCACATCCTGCCCCCCTGCCCGCGGGACACTGATCTGCTGGTGGGACAGCAGGACAGTGTTAAATTAGTGGAACTGTCCTGCTGTAATCAGGATAGTTGAAAGGTGTGATAATACTCATACAGTATACACCAGATCAACTAGTCATGCACTGTAGAGAATACACCATAGATCTGTGCAGTATAAGGGTACATGTACAGTATAATATTTAATTCTTGTACACAGTATTGAACCTGATTGATAGATGAGGGTGTTGACCCCCTGGCAGTGGGGCTAACTGGTGGTTTCCCTGTGGGACAGTTCAAACCTGCATGTATTAATGTAAATCTATAATTATGTTATTTAATCTCTATACTGCACCTACAGATGGAGCACCTCTCATTATTGCTGGGCCAGCGCAAGCGCCAGAATCTGGTGGAGAGGCGCCCCATCTGACTGAGACGCGCGTGTCTCAGTTTCCCGGTGGCTGGGGGATGGGAACCCTGTCCGTCTCCGCTTCAGGGAGACGGACAGGGTTGAGGGGTGAGGGGGGGGGGGCGGCAAGGCGGTGGGGACCCCGGGTGAACCTAGGCGAGGCGGCGGGACCCGGGGGGAGCCCCGTTGTAAGGCGATGCACGCGCATCTCATGCGCGTGTGTCCCCTTACGGTAGCTGGCGGGGGATGGCGGCTGGCGAATCTTCCGCCATCCCCTGCAAGAGCGAGAGGCGCTCCATCTGTAGTTTCACATATACATAAAATATAATAATAATAATAATAATAATAATAATAATAATGATACAGCCTAGCCAGCCCTAGCTAATTTGATGCATTGTCACTAGTTCCACCCCTGACTCATTGCTCATTGTTCACATTGCACCACACCATATTGCTCCTTAATTACATCTGACCACACTGAAGTGCTCCTTATTCACACTTCATGAATGTCCTTTATACATGTTATGCCACACAGTAGTGCACCTTTTACACAAAATGCCACACAGAAATAGCGACCCTTATACAGATAATGACACAGTACTGCCCCTTACACATTATACCACACAATAGTAATATCCTTAAACACATAATGCCACACAGGAATGCCGCTTATACATAAGTCACATATTATTGCAACCCAATAACCCCCTCCTCCACCAAATTGCAGCAATTACCTGGCCTGGACTCTGCAGATATTAAAGCCTGGGTTGGCTGCAGAGAGTCAGTCAGTGCAAGATCATTCTGCTGGACTCCACAAATGGCCATGTGGGGATCTGCTGCAGCTGTGCATGCAAAGCAGCCCTCCTACAGGGAAGGTGGCCATTTTTTACTGCCCACCACTGACTCGGCTCTGTGATAGAGCCTTTTTTTAAGGTCACTTGTTTGTTGTTTGTTTGTTCATAAACCTGACTTAAAATAAAGTGTTTTCTTTTACAGGAATCCAGCATCACCAGCAACAACTCTAACATTGTTCCTATATTTAATGTTGTTCCAGATATGCTTCTGATCACCACTAACCCGTATGACTACCCATTTGTAAGCATGGGGGAGATTTCAGTGGCAAGCATTGATGACTCTGAGGAACTGTTGGCTACCGATGTAAGTATGAGAACTATAATAGGAATTCCGCAGCATTTCCAGTACATTCGCTATTATAAAATGTAGCACTTGCTACAATTTATACCACCTATAAATTATAGTATTATAAATCACTCTAAGCAAGTTTCAGAATTGTCCATAAATAAAGTGCAAACCTCTTTATGCTAATTATTTTGAAGAGACTTGCAAAATGTGTTAAAATAAATGTAAACTTGCAGTAGTTCGCTAAATATTTACAGAAAACAAAAAATTCAAAATGGTTTTTCATTGACCAGTTAGACAACAAATATATTATGCAGCCCTGGCGATAATACACATCAAACACACTTACACAGTTTTGTAAATGAGTCACTTTAATTTCCAAGTAACCTTAAAACTTAAAAAAGAAAAAAGACCATAGTGCAAATATCATATCCACAATTGGGAAATGTAATGGTTAATAAATGCACTCACATGGGAGTAAAATTTCAATAGCATGTCAAGGGTCATTAAATTCACAGAGCGATCCAAAGATGTTCTAGGAAGGCTTAAAGAAACGACATCTAGTGCAACATTGTAGACAAAATCTGAAAATACATTTATTAAACAAAATCACATTTCCATCTAAATAAAATCGCATATAACTCACAATGGGGTATAGGAATCCCTCTTGGGAGCAGATGAACACCAACAGAAGTGGCAGCAATCTTTATTCCATCCAGCCCAGAGGGGTCCGGTCTGCAGCAGTGATAGGCTTGAGTGTGCTTTCAGGCAAATAGCCCTTCATCAGAAGCATATTCAGTGATGCCGAGCGGGGTCCTTTTTAAACCCCACATATCATATACAAACGGCTACAGCTGTATACGCCCGTAATTCGTCATTCTGAAGTTGGGAGCCGCTAGGGCGGAAGTGATGCTTGGTGCTCCTAGGGTTCCCGGGTAACTATAGTTCATTCTTTTGGCATTCTATCCTGTTTAGAATCAGGAAGTGTGCTCCATGGAACACACCTCCATTTTGGTCAAGTCTTACTTTACTTTATATTTCATGTTGGATTATAATATTATATACGGACCCGAATCCAAAATGGATGTGCGTTCCATGGAACGCTTTAACAATTGTACAAGACTTCACAAAATGGATGTGCGTTCCATGGAGCACACTTCCTGGAGCACACTTCCCACATGGTGATTGACACCCTGCCGGCATTTGTGGGCGGACACGCAGTGTTTCCCAGGAGTGGCACGGAAACTGCAGGTGTTCACTGGCCATTGGGAAGGAGGACTGCTGATATCAGCAGCAGCCTCCTTCTCCCCATGGCCTGCTCATCCCCATCGGCCTCTCTCACTCTACGGCAGCCTCCTTCTGCCCATGACAATCGCAGCGCTGAATAAGTCGCTGCGTCGAGAGGGGAAACCATTCGATGGTGAGTAGTTTTGAATGGTTTTCCCCTCATGTGCATGGCTGCATTTGCATTCGCAGTCATGCACATGGGCTGGGGAAATGCAGACGGGGCAGTGTTTACATGATAGCTGGGCTCCGAAATTTTGCAGCACAGCGATCAGGTCTGAATCAGGCTCATAGCACGTTTGGAGAGGAAGATGAGCCAGGCAGCAGAATGGAGGATTGATTGGATTGGAGAGAGGCAGTTGTCAGGGAGACCAAATACAGTAGGAGGAGATTACAGTAGCCCAATCTGGAGATGACCAGTGAGGTAATAAGTGTCTTAGTAGCATCCTGGGGGAGAGAGTCTGATCCTGAATATATTTTTGAGATGAAAATGGCAGGACTGGGAGAGGTGCGGAATGTGGTATTCAGTAGTTCGGTGGACACCATTAAGGTCGACATGCATTGGGTCAACCACTGAAGGTTGACAGGCCTTAGGTTGACACATGCAAAAGGTCTACATGGCTAGAGTCGACAGGGTCAAAAGTTGACACAAGCATTAGGTCAACAATGCGAAGGGCGACAGTCAAAAGGTCGACACTTCCTTTTTTCCTGTTTATCCCATTGGTAGTGCAAGATAGGGAAACACTTCCTAATTATACAGCATTAAACATGATGCTTTCGCCAGTTGTATATAATAAATTGTGCATTAGATGTTTTTCTTGCTCTTTCACCCTCCTACACCTTCAACCTTAATCTTTGCATGTAGATTTTAAACTCAACATGGATAGACTCTAAATGAATGGGGCTGAGTTTGTGATATGTTATTTTAATCCATAGAGTGCCATTGATATCCTGGGATTCTCCGCTGATGAAAAAGTATCCATTTACAAGCTGACAGGTGCTGTAATGCACTATGGTAACATGAGGTTCAAGCAGAGGCAAAGAGAGGAGCAAGCCGAGCCTGACGGCACAGAAGGTTAGGAGATTCTAGCAGAATGCATGCACAGTATAGATGAAGAGTTTGTACGGGTTTGGTATGGGGGTATGACAGTCGGAATTCCGACAGTCATTAGACCGATGCTGGAGTCCTGACTGCCAATACTCTGACGAGCACAAAGAAGCCCCTTGCTCATGAGGGAGAATAGCCCCTGTAGGTCAGGATCCCGACTTTCGTGCTTTTAACACTCGGTATCTACTGACCCTCAGAATCCTGACTGTCGGGAGGTCATCCGGAACCCATTTGTACCATGTAAGGGGAGGAGTAATACTACACATAACATAGATAAAGAGAACAAATTACATTTTCAAGTGTTAATTAGGATCTATGTAGTTTCACTTTATAAATTTTAAACTGGATATTTGTTATTCTACAACAGAAATCGGTAACCACATACTTACCTAATATTTCTGTCTCCTCTCTGGGAGAAGCCTGGAGAGGAGACTGTCAGCAGCACCATGGGGGAAGGTACTGATCTTGATGTCATCAAGCTCCACCCCCAGCACATTTCTACAAGGAGGGGCATGGCTAAAATGCCAATTTACATAATTTCAGCCCCTCCCCGAAGACCTGCTAATCACAATATTTGAACAGCGGATTGGGAGGGAAATTTGGGTAACCACTGGCCACGCTGAAAGAGGGACAGCTGCTTAAAATTAGGTGGTATGGTCTCATGAACAGATAAGGAATTTATGTGTACCCACTGGCGAAAGTTATATGCTGGTATAGCACTTACACAACAATAAAAATGATTGGGAGTTCATGGATATAGAAAATCATTATCTGAATAACTCAGAACAAAGACAAGGACCGTAGTGCAATATTGTCTTGTTATTGGAGATGGTTTAATTTCATACAATCCACTCGGATTAAAACGAGATAAGAGCGCATATCAACTGAATTCTTTTCCTCCTGTTTTTCTTTTGCTCCTCCAATCAATAAAAGTCCTTAAATTCCTAAAGGGACTTGATAGAGAAATCTAAAGTGCAATATTGTTGCATAACAAAACACTAAAATGTATTAAATACACTTACAATGGAATATAAAAACAAGCATATAATCCAATCGGGTAACGTAATCCCTTAGTTTTCGATTGACGGGTTCACCTCACAAACGAGATCATCACAGGAGACCAGACAGATATGGATTAATCCTGGAGCTCTCGATGTCAGAACGGTTCAGTTCAGTGGTGATTAACTAAGCTAAAAAAATATATCCAAATTCTGCATTTTTGTTTCCATTCTATTTAGCTGTACATATTTTTTTTTTTATATGTTTATTAAAGTTTTTTCACATTTCCAAACAAGAGTGTTTACAGTGATTCACCTCGTAGTGAATGTATTCACAGATATCTAGGTACATGACATTACCATGAATTAGCTGTACATATTTTCATGCACAGCCCATAATGTATTGTATAATCTTTTTCCATGTTGTTGTCTTTAACTAGGAGAAAATATTTTTGTAATGGATTTTCCCTGCATTTAGTCATTTGTTCAGTAAAGTTGTGTTTTAGGTCTCAGTGAATCTTTCTTGTGCTGTAGATAAAGGTGTTTATTTTCCTTTTAGTTGCCGACAAGATTGCCTATCTGATGAATCTAAACTCCTCTGAGCTTCTTAAGGCACTTTGCTACCCCAGAGTCAAAGTTGGAAATGAATATGTCACTAAAGGCCAGACTGTGCAACAGGCAAGTATTCAATTTACTAGTATAATCTCTTTTAGTAAGTAGCACCAAACCATCACTCCCTGCTGTCCCACTTTTGGTATGACAGTCCATATTTTAAGGAGATTAAGTTGTCCCTATGACCGGATTGGAGTGTGTGTGGCTAACTACTGGGTCTGTAAAAAGCAGTTGGAAACATTTGCTGAAACAATAGCTGTACCCAGCTGTAATATTGGGAATACTTTGTATTCTTGAACAGGAATTGAATAAATATTGTGACTAGGAACACTCAGAAAGTTTATTTAATGCTGGGTCATATATATATATATATATATATATATATATATATATATATATATATATATATACACAAAGCCATATTAATATTTTTGTGTAAATACAGGTTTAGTACCCCTTATCCAAATATCTGTTATCCAAATTATTCTGAAAACCATAGTGTCTCCAAAATGTATTTTTATTAATTATTTTGCTAAAAACCTACTGGCTACATCTATAACTGGCACTACTGGGGAATTGATATGTAACTGGCACTAAATATGTACTAGAAAATGATAGTTTGGCATTCAAATTCATTGTCTGAGATTGTACACAAACCTTGTTTCATGCACAAATAAAATATATTTGGATGTGCAGTATTTCATGTGTTTGATGTGCTTATACAACATAAATGCAAGATACCTCATTCAATTATAAAAATATTCCAAAATACGGAATTATCCATTATACAAAATTCTTTTGGTCCCGAGCATTTTGGAGAAGGGATGTTCAACCTGTATAGTATTTGCATCATGACAAGGGAGTTAATTGAGCCTTTGATTCTTTAACCAGGTAAACAACAATGTTGGGGCCCTGGCAAAAGCAGTCTATGAGAAAATGTTTTTATGGATGGTCACAAGAATCAATGAGCAATTGGACACAAAGCAGCCAAGACAGTTTTTCATTGGTGTACTGGATATCGCTGGATTCGAAATATTTGATGTAAGTGATCGTTTTGTTACATTAACCCAATGAACCTTAGTGATATCAACACAAAATAAAAACTCTGATATTGATACTGTTTTGCACAGTCAGTGTCTTGAATACCTGGTTAAATGATATTGATCATCATCAACTAAATGTCATCTGTTTCTTTAGTACAACAGCTTAGAACAACTTTGCATTAACTTTACCAATGAGAAGCTGCAACAGTTCTTCAATCATCACATGTTTGTGCTTGAACAAGAGGAGTATAAGAAGGAAGGAATTGAGTGGGAGTTCATTGACTTTGGCATGGACTTGGCTGCCTGCATTGAGCTTATTGAAAAGGTACTGTATGTGTCCTTTGTAAATATGATTATTGTTCCTCTCATGTGTTACTAAATATATTGAACTAGTTATGATTGTATTATTAAAAAACTTCAATTTTATTTTTCCCCATAGCCAATGGGCATCTTCTCCATCCTTGAAGAGGAGTGCATGTTCCCTAAGGCAACAGACACTTCATTTAAAAACAAGCTGTATGATCAGCATCTTGGCAAGTCCAACAACTTCCAGAAACCAAAACCAACCAAAGGCAAAGCTGAGGCCCACTTCTCTCTTATCCACTATGCTGGGACAGTAGACTACAACATCAGTGGATGGCTAGACAAGAACAAGGACCCACTGAATGAAACAGTCATTGGGCTCTACCAGAAGTCTTCTCTGAAAACCTTGGCCTATCTTTTTTCCAGCTATTCCGCAACTGATGCAGGTTAAAATATTCTGCATGCTTTTACATTGAGTATGATATACAGTTTACTGTCTAACGGCTTTATTTTCAGTAGTGATTGGCTTGGCTTTACAATGATTTATGACGTAGTGTGTACTGTACAGGTTGAGTATCCCTTATCCAAAATGCTCGGGACCAGGAGAATTTTGGATAACGGATTATTCCGTATTTCGGAATATTTTAATATTTCAATGATGTATCTTGAGGTTTCTTGCATTTATAATGTACATATACATCAAACACATGAAATAAACACAAATATATTTTATTTGTGCATAAAACAAGGTTTCAAAACATGAAACAAAGTTTGTGTACAATCTCAGGCACTGAATTTAAATGCCAAGCAATCATTGTCTTGCACATATATAGTGCCAGTTACATATCATTCCCTCATTAGTGCTGTTACAGATGTCCCCAGTAAGTTTTTAGCAAAAAAAAATTTTTTTTGTACACTTTCTGAAATGTATGGTTTTCGGAATAATTCGGATAATGGATATTCGGATACGGGATACTCAACCTGTATATCATTTGGGAGAAGTTTTATTGGATGCAGTATTGAATTCAATTCGATAATGACAATTTATGCTACCATTAAAGGATCACTTTTTTCCATTCAATTTAACACCAGTATTTTGTCAAAACCAATGTGTTCACATTGTTTTAATTACAATGAAGTATTGCCAGGATGCATCATAGTAATTTGGAGGAAATTTCGCAAAAATCTCTTCTATGCACCAAAAACATGCATCAGTGCCGCTTGCTGAAATTATTTCCTATAGTTCTAATGGGAAATGTTGTCAGCATGAATTTACCATCCTCAAATACAGTAGCATTAGTAGAGGCTTTCAACTAATTTCAGAGAAGGCTTTATTCAGATCCCCCCCGAATGCACCTCCTCTGCCTGTTCCCCCCCCCCCCCCCCATCCCCCAGCACAGCCAACACCAGCAAGCTGCACCGACTAATTCTGCAGCCGACTCAGCTGCTTACCGATCCGGGGTACATCTTTAACTAATCTATTTATTTATGTATTTATTGTTATAAATGTTATAGATATGATGTTTGTCTATATGTATCATATCATTTTCTTTCCACACATATTTAAGGAATGTATATTCCTATATATAATATTATTTATATGATCTATCTCATTGTTATATTGTAAGGTATCAGCTGTTGTGCATGGCCGGAGTGATATTGGCCTATGTACATACAGTATCAAGGCTTTTGAAATTGTGAAAGACAAATGTGACTGACTATAGGTGAGAAAATCTCCATACTCTCTGGCGATCTCTGTCCCAGCACTACAACTATGATCATTTCTGGCAGCACATAGGAGGCCCGCTTTGCGAGTTGGGACAGAGTGCCAAATGTATCAAGCTACAAAAAGTGATAAAGTGGAGAGTGATAAACAGCAAGCCAATCAGCTCCTATCTGCCATTGTACAGCTGGGTCTGAAAAATGACAGGCAGGAGCTGATTGGCTGGTTGTTTATCACTCTCCACTTTATCACTTTTTGAAACTTAATATATATGGCCTGAAATGTTCATGCCACAATCACATTTAAAATGTGAATTGTGATAAATATGACCCAAGAAATCAGTGATAAAACAGCATTAAAATGACAGAATGAGCTCCTAGTCTCCATTAAATGCAACACTATATATATATATATATATATATATATATATATATATATATATAGGTTAAAGTCCTGTGTGTGATCCCCAAAGGGTAACAGAACTGACAGCACCAGTCATGAAAGAGATCCAATCCACCAGATAAATAAATGCAGGTTTTAATAGATCCAAGCTCACAATCATCCGGAGCATAAATGGACACCCAACAGGCTGATACAATGCTTAAACAACTGATACATTACACGTCTCCTCAATGTATCAGTTGTTTAAGCATTGTATCAGCCTGTTGGGTGTCCATTTATGCTCCGGATGATTGTGAGCTTGGATCTATTAAAACCTGCATTTATTTATCTGATCACTGATTTCTTGGGTCATTTATTTATCTGGTGGATTGGATCTCTTTCATTACTGGTGCTGTCAGTTCTGTTACCCTTTGGGGATCACACACAGGACTTTAACCTATATCCCTTCATGACCTGGCACGGTCTCTAATAACAGTCAGCGTGTGCGTTTGCTCTATGGACTATATATATAACATTTATTTTTATACTTCAGATGGTGCTGGTGCAAAGAAAGGTAGTAAAAAGAAGGGTTCCTCTTTCCAGACAGTATCTGCCCTTTTCCGGGTAAGTCAGCACTGCAAAATACACTATTACATGTATAATATAAACTACATTGCTTCCTCGGGCATTCTAAATACTAAGCTTTACTTGGTTACTATGGAGTATATTAGCATATTTGCTTCGCCCATGATGGTCAAAAAGTACCAGAGAAACAGTTTTCGGTACTTGTGTAGTTTCACGGCGGCAATTACGCCGCCCGCGTAGCGTCCCTGTCAGAATCAGCGTAGTGTTCCCGCGGCCAGCATAGTTAGCGTAGTCAGTCAGAAGTAGGAAGTAAATAGTGGTAAGAAGGAAATAGTGTTCCCGCGGCCGCTTAAGCGTCCCTGTCAAATCCAGCGTAGTCAGTCAGCGGTATTGTAGTCAGTCAGCAGTACATTATATGAGTTATGGCTGCCGACAAATTAACTTTAATTAACCTGCCGCCTTTTCAATCCCCCACTGCAGCCTGAAGTGTGGCGAGCAGACGCGTTACGCGTCCTCCCAACCTTTTCATACCCCCACTATCCACGTCGGTGTGGAGTTGATTTTATATAGTGTGGCGAGAGCGGCGCCACCGAGCCAGAAGCATGGCGTGCGCAGCATGTAATCCGCGTCTCCTCGCGGTCCTCGCTGCGTTCGCCACACTTCGGGCTCGGTGGCTGGCTGCGCTCGCCACACTATATAAAGTCAACTTCACACTGACATGGATAGTGGGGGTATGAAAAGGCTGGGAGGACGCGTAACGAGCCCGCTCCCCACACTTTGGGCTGCCGTGGATAGTGGGGGTTCGAAAAGGAGGCATTTGCCAGTATGTAACATGGACTTGCGTCTGTACTCCCTCTTTGGACAGGAGACGCACGCGCTACAGAACCCCTAACCCTGTCGGCAGGGTTGCTGTATCCTGCTGCAATAGCTACTCAGACGCGTCTCATTGCTTGAGCGTCTGAGATGCTCCTGCGTGTCAAATAGATGGAGCGCCTCTCCGCTGGCGCCAGCATGATCCCCTCTCCGCCAAAGAGAGGGGATCATGCTGGTGCCGGTGGTGTGAGAGAGGCACTGACTAGGCTTGCCAGGGATGCTGGGGACCGAGATGCAGTTCCCGGCAACAGTACGGTAGTTACTTGTGTAGTTTCACAGCAGCAGCCTACGCTGATAACCTAGCTTAGGCTGCCGCCGTGAAAGTACACAAGTACCCAGTTTTCTATTGGGGCAGTTCCATTAAACCATTAAAAGCTATGTCTGTGAGTTGCTGGTCTTAGGAACATTTCCCCACAAATCACAGATTTCCCTTAGCAGGCCATAGAGATGCACAGGACAATCTGTGCTGCTCCTCTACCATATGTGGGTAAAATATCGAGAATTGAATTGCTAAAAGACCATGCCTATAAGTAATGCTTGTTCCCATTTGTTGCAGGAGAATTTAAATAAATTGATGACTAATCTTAGGACAACTCACCCTCACTTTGTACGCTGCCTTATTCCCAATGAGACCAAAACTCCAGGTAAGAGCCTCAGTCACATACAAGTATACTGGGAGGTCTATTTATTCAGATAAATTTGCAGTCAATCCTCCAATGGTAATTTTATGCAGCATTTATTCATGTTGAGGGTACTCCTGGAGATACCATACTCTCGGTTTTAGGTTGTAAAAACAGCCACATAGCTTTCTGTTTGCAATGTATGCAAAAATGGACAATTTACAATCATTGCTTTGATGGCTAATGCCAATAGGCTACATTTTATGCACTGATAAAAATGATAGTTTATGAGGAAATTTAGCAAAGCAGGATGATTAGGCCTCTAGAAATGTATCTAAAGTCTGTAATATATTTTCCTAAAGGTGCAATGGAACATGATCTGGTATTGCATCAGCTGAGGTGCAATGGTGTGCTAGAGGGAATCAGGATTTGCCGAAAAGGTTTCCCCAGCAGAATCCAGTATGGTGACTTCAAGCAGAGGTACTCTACATCAGAAGTTCTGGTAATGTAGAAAACAGATGTGTCATGCAAAAATAGTGCAGCAATAGAAATGCAAAGATGAAATCGGACATGTATAAAAGAAGGATAGAAATGCAAAGTGGTCCCTGTCCCTATGCTGTCACAAGCAGTAATTAATGCTATGCCCCATAGTGGTGGCCTAGTTTGGTTCTGAACCATAGTGGCACCCCAGTTAATGTTATGCCTCATAGTAGGCGCCAAGTTTATTTCTGAACCATAGTAGCACCCCAGTTAATGTTATGCCTCATAGTAGGCGCCAAGTTTATTTCTGAACCATAGTAGCACCCCAGTTAATGTTATGCCTCATAGTAGGCGCCAAGTTTATTTCTGAACCATAGTGGCACCCCAGTTAATGTTATGCCTCATAGTAGGCGCCAAGTTTATTTCTGAACCATAGTGGCACCCCAGTTAATGTTATGCCTCATAGTAGGTGCCAAGTTTATTTCTGAACCATAGTGGCACCCCAGTTAATGTTATGCCTCATAGTAGGCGCCAAGTTTATTTATGAACCATAGTAGCACCCCAGTTAATGTTATGCCTCATAGTAGGCGGCAAGTTTATTTCTGAACCATAGTAGCACCCCAGTTAATGTTATGCCTCATAGTAAGGACCAAGTTTATGTATTGAATCATAGAGGTAAATTTACAAAATGGGAGTCCTATTTAAGATGGAATGCTGCCCATATCATCCAATCAGAGTCTATTATCTTCTAGTAGGTGCTAAATAAATAAGAAGTAGCTTCTGATTGTTTCCCATAGCATTATCCCATCTGAAATAGAACTCCCATCTTAGTAATTTTCCCCCATAGTAGTGCTCTAGCTTACAGTACATTGTCACATTGTAGGGCTGTCACACAAAAAAAAGACATGTGACGCTAGCAGTCTCACATGACCTGGCACATCACGAGGGTTTATTTGGTGCAAATGCAGCAATGATGTATAAGGACACATCTGTAACTCAACAATCCGACATTTGTACCTGCTTTTCCAGATACAAAATCTTAAATGCCAGTGCTATACCCGAAGGCCAGTTTATTGACAGCAAAAAGGCTTCAGAAAAGCTTCTTGGATCCATCGACATTGACCACACACAGTACAGATTTGGACATACAAAGGTATATATTTGTAGCTCCGCATGTGTATATTTTATAGCGTAATTAACTACATAAAAACTTAGTTCTAAAAACCATGTTATATCTACAACATTTTAAGGTGTTCTTTAAAGCTGGTCTGCTGGGGACCCTGGAGGAGATGCGAGATGACCGACTGGCACAGATCATCACTCGTACTCAAGCTCAGTGCAGGGGATATCTTGCGAGAGTGGAATTCAAGAAGATGATGGATAGGAGGTATTACATTACCTAAGGATATACTGGACATATATATATATATATATATATATATATATATATATATATATATATATATTTTTTTCAAATAAGTGATTGTCCCAGTATTTTACAATGAATAATACTGTAAGATTAGTTACTAGCAAACATTCAGGGGCTGATGCAGAGTTTGATGATGTACTATGTGCAGAACCGGCACAAGTGGGATGCGGACTGCACCCCGGTGTCACACACTGAGGGCTGACACCAAAGTGGCAGCTCCTACTCAGTGGCAGGATCTGGGTGCTGCACTATAACATTAACAGCACCCGGCTCCTGCCACTGTGTAGGAACTGACACAGCAGCCTCAGCATTGTCCACAGGCAGCCCACTCCTCCCAGACCCTCAGAGTTATGAATAATGGAGGTTTGTGACACGAGGCCATGCCCCCTCAATGAGACCATGCACCCTTCCATGAAATCACACCCCTTTATGCATTGGTTTATAGATTTGTGAGTGCTGCACCGCTTGTTATACTGTAGGTGCAAATTACACCCCTGACTGTGTGTTATGCGTTTTTGCAGTACACATGTGATATGAGTATATGCAAGTATCTGCGATGCAAAATATTTGGAACTGCAGTCTACACAGCATTGTACATA
Organism: Crinia signifera; assembly: GCF_055691185.1. Lineage (NCBI taxonomy): Eukaryota > Metazoa > Chordata > Amphibia > Anura > Myobatrachidae > Crinia > Crinia signifera. The sequence goes on along the minus strand of NC_139222.1, from coordinate 173,988,393 downwards.
ATTATGTCTTTTTTTTTTTATAGATCTTATATACAGTGTAATGGTTATAAAATCAAACATACTGATATGGGTGGTCATGTATGCAGAGATATGCACATCTCTGCATACAGTGAAACATACAGTATACTGTATATTTAATTATGTGCAGGCATTGTGTCAGCAATAACATCTAAATTGCATTTAATTGTTCATCAGCCCCATAATGAATACCTTATTTATAGTAGGGGAAGGTGGGGTTAGTTGTTACAGAGGTAAATTGTTACAATGAATCTCAAACCACACCCATGTCATGCAGTGGCTCATGCAACTAGGAACAAGTTTGAATATGTAACCATCAGTGCTCAGCAAAACACAGATGTACATATAGTAGGTACTTAAAAAAACTAATTTTTCTTGTTCCAAAATAATATTTTTTACCTATATTTGAAGACATATCTTGTCTGGACTGCTAAAGGTAATGGTTTATCATTCACAGTGTTAGAATCACAGACCATTAGTTTATTTTTTATTATTGTTATAATTGTAAATTGAAGTACAGTATGGATATTGAACTATGGTCATCTTAGAAAAAAGATGGATTATACTGCGCTCACCTGTGAGGCACTTGTGGTGTGTGTGAGACTAGCAATCTAGAGACAAGTTAGTGAATGAATAAATGAAGATAGAGAGATGGTGTAAAAGTTCAAGGGAATTTATTATTTGTCACAATAAAGTAAGTATTGTAGCAGTGGGAGAATGTATGGAGTCCTGATTAAACAGGAATAGGCCAGCGGGGTATCACTCCATGAGGCCTATTGCTGAGGTATAAGTATGACCTATGTAGGTCCCTTTAAAACCATAGGTCCCTATAAGGAACCTACAGTATGTCACTGCGTGGGTGACCGCAGCGGTCTGTAGTGGGCAAAGGGGTCAGGGAATGGACTCCTGCAATGTCAAATAGTTAATATCCACAACAGGGTGGGTAATTTGGGGAGTGATCCTATGGATCTCTGTAATAGTCACGTATTGCAGAACTGTAACAGGAATGGATGAATGTCCAGTAACGTGTGATGAAACAAAATAAATGTAGCCGTCGTGGAGGGCAGTGAGCGGCATCCCGCTATAGTCTCTTACGGGATGAAGTTCAGGTGCTGCCGCCGTGTTGTTGCTGCTTGGTGCACGGGTGAACACACAGCCGTGCGCTGTCACCCGGCTCCACAGTCTCTGTCATCCGTGACTTCCGGGTTCCGCTCTCGAGAGATCGCGGCTTCCTTGGTCAGGCTTACAGTGTGCTGCGGGCTCTGACTCCCGGCTGGGAGGAGGCTGCGGCAGAGCGGGGGTGATGATGGGGGGTGTGTTGCTGACGTCCTGGATAAGAATTAAGTGGCCCAACGCGTTTCAGCCACTAGGGCCTTTCTTGACAAAGGCCCTAGAATGATGGAATTGGGACTCCTGCACCTGGCTTGCGTGTGCTTCCAAAAGCGGGTGTGGCCTTGGCAAATGGGGCGTGGCTTCACCACAATAATGGTACATTCACAAAATACATGCCCATTTGTCATTACTATGGGGGCATGCCCAGCAATCTGTAAACTGCTGGCATGCCTCCATTATATCTGTCTGTTGTGAATAGATGTTGTGTGCAAGTGAGTGACAGGGGGTCTCCCAACTGCCCACCATCACGTAAAACTGCTACCCACAGGTAGGTTTTCTCTTTTCTATATACTGTAGGTTCGCCATGGTTAGAAATTATAAAAAGTTTTGGTACTTGTTTCCTAGCACGGCCACAAATCTTGGCCATCGGGGGTAATTTGAGTGGCCTGCGACGCGACCGACGCGATGCCCCCGATTTTTCCATTGAAATGCATTGAAAACAGTGAAAAATCGGGTCGGTCGCGTCGTGTGCACCTAAAAATGCTTAAATGGTCCAGACGCGATGCCCCCGATTTCCCCATAGGGAACAATGTTAAATGCCTCAATTTACCCGCGATGACCACGATTTCCCATAGGAAACAATGTTAAATGGATCAATTTACCCAAATCAGCATAGGGAAGAATGGTAAATGGGCCAGAAACCCCAAAAAAACCCACAGAGCAGTGGAATGTCCCCCCAAAAGTAGTTGACGCCACCCCGCCATCAACGTGAACCCGAAGCGTGGCGAGCACAGCGAGCCCGCGAGGGGCGGCGGTACGCGTCCTCCGACCTTTTCATGCCCTACTATCCACGTCGGCGTGGAGTTGAGAATAGAATAGTGTGGCGAGCGCAGCGAGCCACCGAGCCCGAAGCGTGGCGAGCGCAGCGAGCCCCGCGCGGGGACGCGGATACCTTCACAGGTAAACGCGTCCCTTCGCGGGCTTCCCAGGTGTCCGCGTCGCCATGGACACCTGGGAAGCCCGCGAGGGGACACGTATAACTGTGAAGGTATCCGCGTCCCCTCGCGGGGCACGCTGCGCTCGCCACGCTTCGGGCTCGGTGGCTCGCTGCGCTCGCCACACTATTCTATTCTCGACTTCACGCCGACGTGGATAGTAGGGCATGAAAAGGTCGGAGGACGCGTACCGCCGCCCCTCGCGGGCTCGCTGCCCTCGCCACGCTTCGGGTTCACGTTGATTGCGGGGTGGCGTATAGTACTTTTGGGGGGACATTTTTATGTTCAGGGGTGTTTTTGGCCCATTTACCATTGTTCCCTATGATAATTTGGGTAAATTGATCCATTTCACATTGTTTCCTATGGGAAATCGGGGTCATCGCGGGTAAATTGAGCCATTTAACATTGTTCTCTATGGGGAAATCGCGGGCATCGCGTCTGGCCCATCGCACCCGATTTTTTAGCGGCCGCGATGCCCGCGATGGCCCCGATTTTACCCCTGATGACCGCGATTATGATCGTTGTGGCCGTGCTAGGAAACAAGTACCAAAGAAGTTTTTTAATGAACACTTTTTTATATTAAGATTTTGGATTGATTAACTTAACAGTAACAACTTGCCCCAACCCTAACAACTTACCTCTGTAGGTGGCAGTTATTTTTGTTCTGTAAAAACATCTCTTTTTATTGTTAAAAATAATTAATGGATGTTACTTATACCCAATATAAATAGAAAAAAGAATACTGTTTTCCATGTACATTTTTCTGTTTGGTTGTGATGAAAGATTTTTGAGATTTTGAATATTTTTTTTTTTGTAATAACTAGCTCTGCCTTGCCCTACAAAAATATTAAGGGAACTTAAATAATTGTAAATCTCATTACGTTTAAAAAAAAATTACTATGGTAAACAATAATCTTGCCTTGCTTTATAGAGAAGCAATATTTTCTATCCAATATAACATCCGGGCATTCATGAATGTCAAACATTGGCCATGGATGAAACTATTCTTCAAGATCAAACCTCTACTGAAGAGCGCTGAGTCGGAGAAAGAAATGCAGAATATGAAGGAAGAGTTTACAAAGACAAAGGAGGCTCTGACCAAGTCAGAGGCAAAAAGGAAAGAGCTGGAGGAGAAAATGGTTAAAATTGTCCAAGAAAAAAATGATCTGCAGATCCAAGTGCAGTCTGTGAGTTTTCACTACATTTTTATTTGAATGTGATACTGAATATTTAACATGTGCACAATGAAAAGGAAGTTTTGGCACAATAAATGTCACAAGGGAAGGGTACTAAAATAAACAATAATTTGTAAACACAATATATTTTTTTTACCATTAAGGAATCTGAAAACTTAACAGATGCAGAAGAAAGATGTGATCAGTTGATCAAAACCAAAATCCAGTTGGAGGCAAAGATCAAAGAGTTTAATGAGAGGCTGGAGGATGAGGAAGAATCAAATGCTGAGCTAACCGCCAAGAAGAGGAAACTAGAGGATGAGTGCTCAGAGTTGAAAAAAGATATTGATGACCTTGAGTTGACTTTGGCCAAGGTTGAGAAGGAGAAACATGCTACTGAAAATAAGGCATGTACATTTACTACACCAAACAATTACGTATGATGCTTTTAAGTTTTTGTACAAAAGAAATAACATATGATATAAAACATGGTGGACACTTTTACTATAGCTAAACAAGATTTGTTTTATGGACATTGTAGAATATCTGTACCAGCTAAAGTAATCTCATACCATTGTGGTTTCAATAGAGTTTAAATAAGGTAAAAAACACTGATTACATTATGCCCAGCATGTATCGACAGCGATGATCACTGTCATCGCTGCGGGGGAAAGCCGCTCAGTGCATACACACTGAGCGGCTTTCCCCCTGCCCGGCACTGTCAGCAGGGGGGCGGATGGCTTTCCATAGTGCAGCACTATGGAAAGCCGTCCACAAAGCCTCTCATCGGCAACGATGATGCAGGAGTGTGCAGTACCGCTCATCGCTACCCTGTACACACTGGGCGGCTTTGATGCTGACAGCCGCACAGACGAGAAAACTGTGTGGCTTTCACATGAAAGTCACCCAGTGTATATGGGCCTTTAGTCATGTTTCTTTTCCAAAATAGGTTAAAAACCTCACAGAGGAGATGGCTGTTTTGGATGAGAACATTGTTAAACTAACAAAGGAGAAGAAAGCTCTTCAAGAAGCTCACCAGCAAACACTAGATGACCTCCAGGCTGAAGAAGATAAAGTGAACACATTAACCAAAGCCAAGATCAAGCTTGAACAGCAAGTTGATGATGTGAGTAGATAAGTGGGACTTAATATAATTTACTTAAAGCTCTATAGTCAGATTAAAAAAATTTACCAAAATTGCTTGTAGCTTGAGGGATCTCTGGAGCAAGAAAAGAAACTACGCATGGACCTTGAAAGAATTAGGAGAAAACTTGAAGGTGATCTCAAATTAGCCCAGGAAACTGTCATGGATATAGAAAATGATAAGCAACAGATTGATGAAAAACTTAAAAAGTAAGTATATGTACAGGCATGCCAAAATAAAACACATCTTAAATCTTATATGCAGCAACACTTGAAAAAGTTTTTACTGCAGATTTATAAAAAAAATATTTTGTGAGCTCATACACATCTTCAGCATAGGAGTGATCACATTTTGGGGGTTATTCTAGTCCATTCTTTCTGACAAAATCCTTCTTAGATGGACAAAACCATGTGCACTGCGGGTGGGGCAGATGTAACTTGTGCAGAGAGAATTAGATTTGGGTGGGGTTTTTCTTCAAAGTGAGATCTATATTGAAGTGTAAAATCATGCAGTCAGTATTTTCCCTGCACAGAAACAAAATAACTCACCCAAATCTAATTCTCTCTGCACATGTTACATCTGCCCCCCTGCAGTGCACATGGTTTTGTCCATCTAAGAAGGATTTTGTCAGAAAGAATGAACTAGAATAAACCCCTTTGTACCAATGTTCCTGAGTACACTATGATGTTGGGTGCCATCTCTTGTTAGCTGTCAGTGAGTGAGTCACATGGTGACTCACAACATGTAGTTGCATTATACATTTCATGTCACAGCATAATAAGCTCCCATTGGGAGCACTGCTGTGTGGAATATTATAGGATTCCAAAATTCAACTCTGTACAGAGGGAATGAATATTAAGTCCTTATCCAGAGCCAGATCAAGACAGGAGGGGGCCCATGGACATTGACTTTGTTAGGACCACCATAAGTGAAATTTCTGCAAAACATCAAATCCCCAGTGTCAGCCCTGTCCCAATTACCCTCAATGTAAGCTCTTTCCTCATTACCCTCAATGTCCGCCATGTCCCCCTTTCCCCAGTGTCAGCGCTGCCCCCCTTCTCCTCAGGGTCAGCCCTGTCCCCCTTCTCCAAGTGTTAGTCCTGTCCTTCTTCCTTAAAGCCGCCTATGTCAGCCATGACCCTAGGTCCCATACCATTTATTGGGGCCTGCCGGTGCCCACTGCTGCTGGTCCTGCTGCTTTTGGACTATCCCCCGCCACAGCCAGAGACAATGTGTCTCCTCCATGCTGCACTGTTTTCCCCAGCTGGTAGATCCCCAATTAGTCAGTGACAGCAGTACCTTGTTGCAGAGATTCATTGCTGTTATTATTGAATGCTTTTGTGTTATGGACACCTGACAGTGTGCATATTTTGCAACTTTTCAATTAACTAACTAACTAACTAACATATACCTAATGTTTCCACAGGAAGGATTTTGAAATTAGCCAATTTCTGAGCAAAATTGAGGATGAACAAGCACTTGGCGCTCAGCTACAGAAGAAAATTAAAGAGCTGCAGGTATAATTCACTTCAATAGTATTAGTCACTTACAGTCACCATAAAATAATTTTACTCATTGTCCATATTGTTAAACCAAGGCTCGGATTGAGGAGCTTGAAGAGGAAATTGAGGCAGAACGTACAGCTCGTGCCAAGGCAGAGAAGCAACGTTCCGATCTCTCTAGGGAGCTTGAAGAGATCAGTGAGCGCCTGGAGGAAGCCGGTGGAGCAACCTCTGTTCAAATTGAGATGAACAAAAAGCGTGAGGCAGAATTCCAGAAGATGCGACGTGATCTTGAAGAGGCCACCTTACACTATGAAGCCACTGCTGCGGCTCTCCGAAAGAAGCATGCTGATAGTGTAGCTGAGCTTGGAGAGCAAATCGAAAGCCTCCAGCGGGTCAAGCAGAAACTGGAGAAAGAAAAAAGTGAATTTAAGATGGAGATTGATGATCTTGCCAGCAACTTGGAGTCAGTTTCCAAAGCAAAAGTATGTCAGAGATTTTTTTAGAGATGTCAGTCACAGTGTTAACAATATTATAGATAGTTTGTTTTATTCTTGTGAATAGTAATTGACCACTTTAAGAATGCCTCTGGTGACAGACACTTTTTATAGTGTTCCTCCAATAGTGCTTTTTTTTTTGATGCAGGCAAAACTACTAATATATGTAAGTGTTGCTAGGGCCACAAATATGTTGAGCGGTAGGAGGAGCCCAGATTTGAGAGGACAACTGACACTTACCTAGCAAGGAGGAATGGGAAGGCTAGATCTGAGAGATAAAAAACACGTTAAGCCATGCCCCTGGATGACATTGAGGAAGTTGCTAGCACTGAGGGTACCTGGCCAGTATGTTGAATACAGCAGAACTCTTAACTTCTAATCCCATCAGTAAGTCACAGACCAGTGACTGAGAACATCAGTGCACACCCTGTAGATCAGGTGTGGCCAACTTGTGGCTCTCCAGCTGTTGTGAAACTATATGCCCCAGCATGCCTTGCCACAGTTTTTCTATTAGAGAATGCTAAAACTGTGACAATGCATGCTGGGAAGTGTTGTTTCCCAACAGCTGGAGAGCCACAGGTTGGCCAGGCCTGTTGTAGATCAACTCGCACTACGGAGGTCACACCGGCAGCACTGCATGGACCATCACAGAGACTGTGCTGATATTGGACAGATAATTGTGTAGCATACCATGTATATGGGGCACTATTGCGTGACCAAAACCGAATAAGGAACACTACTATGTGGTGGAATGTAACTCCTATTTTCAGTTAGAGACTGTAAACTGTTTATCACATAAATAGACATCTGTCATTAAAACCAAAAATGGTAAGGCCAGTATTAAACAAGAGGGGAAAAAATCAAGTATTTTGAAAAAAATGATTTAGTTAAATAAATATAGCATCTTTTTATTATCCTGCAAATACGTTGTTCTGCTGTACTGCAGTGTTATTAGAAGCTTTATGTCATGTACAGGCCAATTATGAGAAAATTTGCCGCACACTAGAAGACCAGCTGAGTGAAGTTAAGACTAAAGAAGAAGAACATCAAAGAAAAATTAATGACATCAGTGCTCAAAAAGCCCGTCTACAAACTGAAAATGGTAAGTATAAGTAACTCTTCAGAGTATTGGGTATATTACCAAGTTCCACTATTTCTAGGTTAAATAGAATAACAGATAACTACATTGAAGCTAGGAAGTTTAGTTTACCCGCTGGATAGTTTATTACAAAATTTAAATGATATACATTATTTGCTAAGTGTAAGCAATGCACTAAGTGTAAGCAATGGATAAATGTTTTCAACAGGTGAATACGCCCGTCAACTGGATGAACGGGACGCCCTTATCTCTCAGCTTTCCAGAGGCAAACAGGCTTTCACGCAGCAAATTGAAGAGTTGAAGAGACAACTGGAGGAGGAAGTAAAGGTGTGTAATATAGCAAAAAGCTGGGATATTAATAATGGGTGTGGTACAGGGGTCCGACAGTCGGGATCCCGACAGTCATTAGCCCGACATCGGGATCCCGATGTCGCATGGTGAGCGCAACTAAGCCCCTTGCGGGCTCGCTGCGGGCACGGTGGCTTGCTACGCTCGCCACCTATTCTATTCTCCCTCTATGGGGGTCGTGGACCCCCACGAGGGAAAATAGCAGGTGGCCGTCGGGAACCCGGCTGTCAGTGTTTTGACAGTCGGGATCCCGACGTTGGGTTAATGCCTGTCGGGATCCAGACTGTTGGGACCCCGTCCGGCACCCATTTATAACATTTGTAAAATTGGAACACTTGCACAGCCACTTGCACTCTGCTAAAGGATATACATATAGATTTGAAATTCATTGCAAATGACAGGGATACTGAACCTATAGCAAGCAATTTAATGTATTATATTTTGTTTCTCAAAGGGTTAATAACTCATATTCATGTTCTTTTCAGTGTGAAACCAAAATAATAATAAAAAAATACTTATTTGTTAGGCCAAGAATGCCCTCGCACATGGCTTGCAGTCCTCCCGCCATGACTGTGACTTACTGAGGGAGCAATATGAAGAGGAGCAGGAAGCTAAAGCTGAGCTTCAAAGAGCACTGTCCAAGGCCAATGGTGAGGTTGCTCAATGGAGAACAAAATATGAGACAGATGCCATTCAGCGAACAGAAGAGCTGGAAGATGCCAAGTATGTGCTATTATGTTATTTGAAAGCAAAGATAGATAGATAGATAGATAGATAGATAGATAGATAGATAGATAGATAGATAGATAGATAGATGTTTTTACAGCGTTTGCATCTATTAGTGGGAAAACAGTTAAAAACATTAAAAAAAATAAAGTTTTCATTCAGTTTATGGCACTGGTTGCCTGAGAAATGATTTGACTACTGCACATTTTACCTTGCGAGATGTTTACCATAGAGGTGTTAACTGCCACCTTAAAGTCTTCCCATCACCTACTTGTCACTTTGAAATTTACTAAAGGAAATTTGTAAAAAAATAGGTGTATTTGTATCCAGAAATACACTTATTTTTGACATTTGCTATACCGAAAATACGGCAATTCGTATTCGTATTGATGTGCTATCAATACGAATACGAATTGCCGTATTTTCAGGATAGTAAATGTCAAAAATAAGTATATTTCTGGATACAAATACACCTATTTTTTACAAATTTCCTTTAGTAAATTTCCCCCTTTGTGTCCTATACCACAGTGATGCCACTGGACCAGATTAATTAGCATTCTCCAAAACATTGGTTTAACCCACAAAAGGGCTGCTTTTATTTGTTTGATACAATTTCGCAGCAAATGCAATACAAATTCATTCAATACCATACAGCAGTGCTTCTCTTTCTTTAAAAAAAAATGACTTGAAAAAAAGGTGCTGGTACTCCCCAAGTTGATAGAAGATATTGTAGTAGCTTCCATATTCCGTATAAGTGTGTATAGTAGATGCTTATTTTATACATTTTTAAAATATTTTTGAACTAGTTAGTTAGAAGAATTCAAAATCAGACCAAAGAGAAGTTGCTGGTGTACCCTGAGACCACCACAATAATACTGTTTTAACGTGTAAGGAGATGACAATGGTGTTTTTTGACACACATATATATTTATATGATATAAAAATATGTCTATAGCTTTGACAAGTTCAAAAATATATATTTAAAATAAATTAAAATAAAGGTTAATTTCATGGTTGCATAGATCCCATATGTATGTACATATGTTTTTAAAACCAGGAAAAAACTGGCACAGAGATTACAAGAGGCCGAGGAACAGATCGAGGCTGTGAATTCTAAGTGTGCTTCCCTTGAGAAGACCAAACTTAGGCTGCAAAATGAAGTTGAGGATCTCATGGTTGATGTGGAAAGGTCAAACAGTGCATGTGCTGCTCTGGACAAGAAGCAGAAGAACTTTGACAAGGTGAGACCATAAACCCCATAAACCATAAACCTGGACTACAGTATTTGTGTTGCTATTTTGTGTATTTTGTGTTTTGACTGTTATTAAATTAATAAATTTGTGGTGTCCTTGGTGACATGTGCTATAGGTTCTAGCTGAATGGAAGCAGAAGTTTGAGGAGTCACAAGCTGAGCTGGAGGCTTCTCTGAAGGAATCCCGGTCTTTGAGCACTGAACTGTTCAAGATGAAGAATGCTTATGAAGAATCCCTGGATCACTTAGAAACCGTCAAGCGGGAGAACAAGAATCTACAACGTAATAACTTTATTTTTTTGATGTGCCACTGTTTTTTCCCATAATAATTCATTATCATTCTTAGATTTGTTTCCATATACAATTGTTCTATTATTTTGTCTAAAAAAGATTTGTTTTAAAGTATTACATTTCTTTATTGTATTAGCCTTATTTTTATGTTTAGAATAATATATAAGGCAGGCAAAAGTCCAATCTAAAGTTCTGCTTGTGTTAAATTAACTTCTGTGACCAGTTTGGCTAACTAATAATGGAGCAGAATGTAACAGAAATAACTTTGTAAGAGTTTAAAGTTCACTGAGAATGATTTACATCAGACCTGTTAAGAGGGCAGCTTTATAGTCTTTCATAATAATACCAAAAAATACATAAACATAGGTGTTCACCATATTAACATTATTCTATGCTAATTACAGCTACATTGGTCAGGTCTCATAAACTTAGTTGCAAAATGTAAACTGAACCAAAGTAACCAATTATCAGTCATTGCCTTACCTATACTTCAGGGCCTGATTCAGCATAGATTGCATATGATAACTTGCTTGCAGCAGCTTATCATATGCAGTCCATAGCAATACCACCTCCTGCCTGCATTTGCTATAGCTGAAAACGGCGATGCGATCAAAGTTCTAGAGGAAAATCATGACCATCGGTCACAATGCTGCTCTGTGATGCCTGTCTGACCTTACTTAGGCTGGCCATCACTGGGGGGGCTAATGAGGCTAAGGAAACTGCAAATTGATGCACAGTCCTTGGCCTGGCTACTCCCGGAAAACAAGGGCAACATGCCCCATTTCTGGAAATGCCAGCCTCCCCCACATCTGTCTCGCCATCTGAACGCCTCTGCCTATTTGACAGGCAGAGGCGTTTGCAAAAATGCAATGTGATTGCAGGAACCGTCCCACGCTTTCACAATTTCCAGACTATTGTGAAACTGTGCAGCTGATCACAAATGTGATCAGTCCTGAATTCACCCCTTAGAGCATAAAAAATGTCTGTTTGATCTATATGCTGGTCTTACATTTAAATCCTGCAAATAAGCCCTAGAGATTTGTTCATAAAATAGTGTGACCGCCATTTAACATTGCGTCATAACCCCTTTAGCACTGGCTAAAGATATTATCACATCTATTCAGCATTTAGTAAACAGTGGTACACTTTGCTTACTGCTGTTTATGACTGTACCTCTAATGCCATCTATAGATGTTGACAGCACAACATTCCCCGATGCAACATTGGGAACCCAGCAAAAGCCTATTCCCCACTTGCTCCAACCATAAGTGGTCCCAAATTATATTTTTGCAACTGGGTCCACCAATCACAAGTTCCATCACTGACCACAATATATGACATTAACTATTCAGATGTTACACATACCTGATGCAAACGTGCCTTATGTGTAATTCAAAGTAATTTCCTTTGTTTACATAGCATAAATAACACTACTACCACTAATATAAATCATCATTTTTATTTTCTCCAGAGGAGATCTCTGACCTCACTGAGCAAGTATCAGAAACCACAAAGACCCTCCATGAAGTGGAAAAGGCCAAAAAGCAGCTTGAGCAAGAAAAGATTGAAATTCAGACAGCATTGGAAGAAGCTGAGGTACTTATTTAGTTCATGTTGTGTTCCTGTTTGATTCATTTTAATTTTAAGTTTTCTTTTACAATAACACAATTGTGTGCAACTGTGTGCATGTACACGGGCAGACTAGATGAGCCAAATCATTCTTGTCTGTCCTCAAATTCTATGTTTCTATGTGTTTTCGTTTTATGAACAACTGTATAATGGAATAAGTTCTACACAAGAATAAGCTGTATGATATCAATTCTGATAAATAAAAAGCAGCTTCTAAATGTTACATATAATAAGCAGGAAATGAACATCAGACATAACCCACACTGTGTCCTAATTTCCTCCCATCCCACAGGCATCTCTTGAACATGAGGAAGGAAAGATCCTCCGAATTCAGCTGGAGCTCAACCAAATAAAATCAGAAATCGACAGGAAGATTGCAGAGAAGGATGAAGAAATTGACCAGCTGAAGAGGAACCATATCAGGATAGTTGAGTCCATGCAGAGCACATTGGATGCAGAAATCAGGAGCAGAAATGATGCTCTGAGGTTGAAGAAGAAAATGGAGGGAGATCTTAATGAAATGGAGGTTCAGCTAAGCCATGCCAACCGCCAAGCTGCAGAGTCACAGAAGCAGCTGAGATATGTTCAAGGTTTGCTTAAGGTAGACATATGTTTCTAAATAGGGGTTAGATGTTAGTGGGACCACCCATCTTCTTATTTCATATTCCATTATGTTTACTTCCCACAGGATGTACAAATTCATCTAGATGACTCCCTTAGAACCCAAGAAGATCTGAAAGAACAGCTGGCGATGGTTGAGCGCAGAGCAAACCTCATGCAGTCTGAAATAGAGGAGATCAGGGCAGCTTTAGAACAAACAGACAGGAGCCGTAAGGTGGCAGAGCAAGAGTTGCTGGATGTAAATGAGCGTGTCCAACTCTTACACTCACAGGTAACAATCACATCCTCACTCACATGGCTGGAACAGGTGTCAAATTAAGGGAGGTATTCAATCTGGATTCTGACTGTTGGGACGCTCTCGACAGAATCACAGCTTTTTTTTGCCGGCTTCCGCCGCTAACTACAGTTGGTAGTCACAGTATTTTCCACCGTTGAGTGTGAGAATGGCCGTGAATTACTTGAAAATGGTGGCGGATTGTGGAAAGTATTTGACAATCCAGCGGCCATTTTCGACAAAACAGATTCAACTTTAAAACAAAAAGTCAAATCTGTCAGGCTTCAATGCTGCCTGAAATGGCCTTATTGAATAGGAGAGTGCCGATATTTCCATCTGTCGGAAATATCGGCACAGATTGAATGCCCCTATAAGAATGTTTGTTAACTTTGAACCAATCCACAATTTCATTACAGAACACTAGCCTGATCAACACTAAAAAGAAGCTAGAAACTGAATTTGGTCAGCTACAGACAGAAGTGGAGGAAGCCATACAAGAAGCTCGCAATGCAGAAGAGAAAGCCAAGAAGGCAATTACTGATGTAAGTGAAATCATTTTAGGGGAATTTAACCCAATTTTCTGCATGACACGTAAAAATGAAAAGTGACATAAAAATACATTCATATACCTGAAGTACCATGGGAGATATTGTGAAGGCAATGGTCGTTTCCTGCAATTCTCTGGAATTAGTGCACATACTGTACCTGTAACACCATCTTCAGGCTTAAATTGCAGAAGTGGCCAGCGACGGAGCTGGTACTTCTAAAGACACTGGGGGAAAATAGTGGCAATCCGACATAGACTTAAATAGCAGGAAACATTTTCTTTTGCTAAAAAGCATAAAAAAAGGTCTTTATTTCTTTTAAAAATAAAGGCCATTGTCATATATTACCTATAATGATCTAGAACATTTTTATAATACAATTTTGGTTGAACAGCTCCACCTTCCAAAATAATAAAATTGAAACATGACCTTTCTTTTGAACTTCTAGGCTGCAATGATGGCTGAAGAGCTGAAGAAAGAGCAGGACACCAGTGCTCATCTGGAAAGGATGAAGAAGAATCTTGATCAGACTGTGAAGGATCTTCAGCTTCGTCTTGATGAAGCTGAACAATTGGCACTTAAAGGTGGAAAGAAACAGCTCCAGAAATTGGAGGCCAGGGTGTGTAGCTCGATATGAGACACGTTGTGTATGTAAACCCAACTTTAACATTAACTGTACAGTATATAATTTTAAACTTTATTATTAGGTGAGGGAACTTGAAAATGAAGTTGATTCTGAGCAGAAACGCAGCACAGAAGCCATTAAGGGTGTTCGTAAATATGAAAGACGGGTAAAGGAGCTCACATATCAGGTGTGTATCTTTTGTAACAATATTAGGTATAAATTATATAACATCCTGATGTATTTTCCCTTAATTACAGCCTTTTTGAATTATAATATCATCCTCATCATAGCTCTAAGTGAAAACTCCCTACAAACACACTGTTACTAACACTGCATAAAGCGCGTATCTCTTATATGTCTAATATCTGAATAGCTGCTGTGCAATTTATGTACCTAAAACCATAGTTAATAAATGATCCTTAATGTCTTTATATAAATGTTAATTGAAATCACTGGTGTATTAAAGAGACCCTTTAATTTCAATCTTTCATGCACTTTAGCTGCAATTGACAATCTGTCACATTTGTCTATAGTCTGAAGAAGACAAGAAGAATATCTTCCGACTCCAAGATCTTGTAGACAAACTCCAACTGAAGGTGAAAGCCTACAAGAGACAGACTGAGGAGATTGTAAGTAACTATAAATAATATCTTTATAATAATCTTAATAATGTAATTAATATGACTATAGTAAGTTTATGTAATTATTTATTTTGAACAATGAGTTTATATGTTCATAGAGATCTGTGGTAACTTTTAATACTGTATATTTATTATTAGTTTAGAAAATATATGAGTATAGTTTGGACACTCATTCTATTCTTCTTTTCATTTGAAATGTATTATGTAATCAGACCATATATGGTAAAACTAACTACGTTTAGATCCTTATACAGTATGTTAGATCTTAGGTACAGCTTAGATAATGTCATGAAATAAAGACATACTGTACTTATTTTTTGTGTTCAAAATCGTAGGAGGAGCAATCAAATGTCAACCTGAGCAAGTATCGCAAAATCCAGCATGAGTTGGAGGAAGCTGAAGAGAGGGCCGATATCGCAGAGTCCCAGGTCAACAAACTTCGGGCTAAAACACGAGAAGTCACCAAGATCTCAAAGAGCGAATGAAGTGGCAACTGAGCCAGATGGTGAATGAAGAAATGCACATAATGTGAAATCTTTGTCACTAAATGATGTCTTAAGTTTGTAGTAATAATAAATATTTAGTCCTTTGCAAGAACCTGGAAGTTTCTGTCTTTTATCAACATTTGTACACTTTAAAAAAAAACATATAAATATAGTAGATAGCCTGGGTCCTTCTGCGATACAATATGGGTAGACAATTGAAATGACTGAAGCACATCATGGAGTAATACTGCTGCACAGATGTTTCATTCTTGGTAATTACTTACATTTAAATGATTACTTTATGTTTAGAACTATATTCTATTGATTAATGTGTTGCCCCAATGTTACAAAGCAGTTATTTGTTAGGACAAACAAATAAAAATGTAGTTTTTTTTTGTGTGATCCACGTTATGCACAAGAAAAATATAACCTCTACAAGCTTAAATGTAATAATTCAAAATTCAACTACATAAATCACTGGTTCCCAAATGTTTTGATTTAAGACGATTTAGAGTATCAGTTTTTTTCACAGAAGCTTTAAGCCAAAAGATTCTTATTGAAAAATGTAGAAAAAAATATTATATAATTTAATTGTGTTGGTATGTTAGTTATGTGGTGAGGAACAAGATTCAGTACTGTTTGTCCACAAATTTTATGAATGGTGCCACTGGTTTTGCCTATTACATGAAAATAAATAATTTATATAAATACTTTTTACTACAGTTGTTTTCCCATTAACTACTTCATAGCGCCCTCTGAACCTTTATATATATATATATATATATATATATATATATATATATATATAGGTTCAGGTGATGGCCTGGCACTCCCGCAGCTGGGTCCAACTACCCCGGTGCCCTCCAGGTCAAATGGATAGGAAGGTGAATGAGGCGGCACTCAAACGGGTTTTTTCAAAGCGTGTATTTGGTCCTATTTTTTGCCAAATACACGCTTTGAAAAAACCCATTTGAGTGCCGCCTCATTCACCTTCCTATATATATATATATATATATATATATATATATAGGAAGCAGCTACAGCAGCACCCGGGATTCAATAGACGCAGATAGGCAGGTACACTTGCAAGTGTACCTGCCTATCTGCGTCTATTGAATCCCGGGTGCTGCTGTAGCTGCTTCCTAAGGCAGCGTGAGTATATTATATCAGCCCTACCTGGGGCTTACAGCTGGCACCGGGCAAAGGTCACTTTTGTTATCGGTTGTGCTGTGCCATATCGGACATTTATATATATATATATATATATATATATATATATATATATATATATATATATATATATATATATATATATATAAAAGCTTTCAATCCGGCATTTAGAAATCTGCAAACATAACTTACCAGGTGCCCTCCCCTCTCTGCTTTTCTGCCACCTGATTTGTTGCTGTGTATATGTGTATATGTGTATATATCTATATATCTATATATCTATATAGATATATATATATATATATATATACATATATGAATAAAAGTCTTACTGTGAGGTAAGACAAAAGCACTCTCCACAATATAAATATTTAGGGTAATAATCAGGAAAAAAACGTCTGATAAACCAAAACAACAATGTTAAGCACAATCCTGAGCTCTTAAGCTCCAACGTTTCGGTCACTAACCGTGACCTTTGACAAGGAGTCTTTTAAAGTCCAGCAGCAATCAAAGGTGGTCACCAGAATAAATGTTGAGACAACAGGGTAATATCCACAGGATCAGGGCCACGGCCACAGGCCCTGATCCTGTGGATATTACCCTGTTTTCTCAACATTTATTCTGGTGACCACCTTTGATTGCTGCTGGACTTTAAAAGACTCCTTCACAACGGTCACGGTTAGTGACCGAAACGTTGGAGCTTAAGAGCTCAGGATTGTGCTTAACATTGTTTTGGTTTATCAGACATTTTTTTCCTGATTATTACCCTAAATATTTATATTGTGGAGAGTGCTTTTGTCTTACCTCACAGTAAGACTTTTGTTCTTATTTTTTGGACACAGGCCACACCTGTGCTCCATTGAGGCACCCCACCAATTGTCTTTTGGTAAAAGTGCGAGTGCAGGCTTTGTGGATCTGTGTATATATATATATATATATATATATATATATATATATCCTGAGCACATGGATTAAAAGTAATCCCTGAGTTTTCACCTGTTCCAAGTTTCCGAGTGCCACCTTATTTTCTCTAATATACAAAGGAGTCTTTACCACCTCGACAGTGAGGGCACCGGAGCCGGCTATCTGTGGCTATTTAAACAAGTCCTGAATGACAGGTCCATTGGGTATATATATATATATATATATATATATATATATATATAATATATACACTAAACATCGGCACTCAAATATATATACACATAATGACAACATATTTATATATATATATATATATATTCTACATATCTGGAGGTGTCTTATACCACCTAATACTCTTTAATTACAAGGGTGATTTCACCAACACATAATGTCAAATGCTGTATAGTATGTCAGTCTTCATTGACTCAAGGAATATTATGTTACCGGATCTGTGGTGTTAAATATTTTACTATAAGTAGATGTCCCTTGATCTCAGCAATGCAATTTGTGTTATTGTGTATCTGTACAGTGATAGACCATTACTTGTTTACAGTAATACACATTTTGACCTCCCAATTTAATAAACCAACAATTCAAATAACAAATATGTTGTTTAGTGTATAGTCTAGAACAGTGATTCAAAAGTTTTAACCTAAAAAGTGCCTGAAAGTCCAGGCTTTAAGGAAATCCACTCTTTAGCACAGGTGGTTTTATCAAAATAAGGGGTAGATTTATTAAGCTCGGTGAAGGGATAAAGTTTCTGGTTTTTATCACCGGCCAATCAGCTCCTACCTGTGAAGTTACAGGCTTGGTATAAAGAATTATAGGTAGGAGCAGATTGGCCGGTGATAAAAACCAGAGAGTTTATCACTTCACCGAGCTTAATAAATCTACACCTTATTGAGATACTAATTAAGTGACCTGTTCTCAAGCATGGATATTCTGCAAGCCAGAGCTTGGGAAACATAGATCTAGAACAAAGTATTTGTCATATTTTCTGTAACTGAGCTTGTTCATATTTTTGTCAAAAATTCTGTAAAGAATTGTAATCAAGTTGATCATTGTAGTGTGTTTATGTACTATGTATACATCCAGTGGGCATTACTCCCAAAAACATTGGAGGCATTGTTCACCGAGCTCCAGTTGAAATAGGACAGACCTCTCTCCACTCATTTCATAGAGATTTGCTACATTTACTGCTGACTCACAAACCCTCTTTGAAGTACCCTTGAGCTAAAGAGTCCCGGAATGTGAACAGATCAAAGTGTTTATATAGTGAGCTACAGCTCTGCTGTTGTATCTTAAAGAACAAAGAGCTGATGTCGAAAGGAAATGCATTAATTAAAAAAAAACTTTTTTTTTTTAATTAATGTTTGGAGACAAAAGTGTGAGAGATAATGTACTATTCATTCAGCTCCTAATTGTAATTTTTCAAAAAAGCAGAAACTGATTGACTGGAACTTTATCTCTCACAATTTTTTGTGACTTTGATAGAAAATATATATATATTATATTTTGCCTCCAGGCAACTAATATGAACTTACGCCACTTTTTAGCACGCAATTATGTCAGAATGGGATTACTCATGTAACTAAACATAGTCATGAGTCATAATGAAAAATTATTGTCTGCTGACAAATCCCAATATCGGCCATAAAATAGCAATGGTTACATATAAAATTATTCCCAAAGCCCTCTATGCCCCCCCCCCCCCCAAAAAAAAAAAAAACATGACACATTGATTTCAGACATGTTTTTATTTAAGACTGTACAGTAAACTTCAATCAAGAAGAATATAAATGTTCAGCATAAAGATATTATCTAGTGATAAAGCCAGGTGTAATATTGGGCACAGTGATTTGCATCTGCAGTCCATGTTACCCAAGGTGAGAATGAAGCATTAAGGGTGAGCGATGTTCCTCTGTGCCAGGACTTGTCATATTAGAAGGTATATTATTAATAGATGGGTAGAAGGAGAACCAAAGTTTAACTTACGGACCAAATATAATACCACATAAGCTCTGCCAGTTGTTACTTTAAAAGCTGTACATTACTGTAACTGTATATAAACAGTGCCACAATCTATTACTGTATCACCATTAACTCTAGCAAGATACTGTATTAGACGTACCAAGGTGCAAAACATTTTAGCTGTTGTATTGCAATTGTAGCAGGTTTCCAGATTAGTCTGGGAAGATAGAAAAAATATGTTAATATATACATACAACAAACGCAATAAGAATTACAAACATAGAGTTGGATATGTAATCTAGAAACCTGTCATCCATACAATTCTAGAAACCAAGTAGAACAAATAGAAAATAACTGTAGCCATAAGAGATAGGGGTATATTCAATGATTTTTGCAAGCTGTGACAGTGAGCAGGGCTGCCTGCTCGCTGTCACTGCTTGCAAGGTCAGTATTTAACTGACCCCCTGCATGCGCCTGTTTTCCCTCGTTAGGTTTTTGCAGCAGTGGGGAAACAGCGTGTGCGGCCGCCAGAACAGCGAGGCTCGCAGCTAAATGCAGCGGGCTCCCTGCAATAGCCGCAAACCTCGTTGTTTGGGGGAATCCTCGCCGTCCTCTGACAGCGAGGATTCCCAGGGAATAGAGAATAGGGTGAGCGGCCGGCACAGGGGTTAAGTGGGAAGGGTCGCTTGTTTTCGGCGATCCCCACAGTTTAATCCTCTCACTGAATATGGGCCTAAATGGGGAGACAGGAGTGATATTTTTAAATAAGGGATATTTTATTTATTCCATGGTACAAAATATTATTATTATTATTATTATTATTATTATTATTATTATTATTATTATTATCTATATATGTCTAGTGTCTGATTGTGTGTCTCCGAAACACTGCCATCTGTTGGCAGCGAGTGAAACTACATCTCTTTCTCTCTCACACATGCACAAACACAGACGCAATCACTAGGTAGCAGACTAGCTTTCGAAGCATTTGCTTACTAGTGTTTAATACATCCAGGTTGGCAAAATGTACTTCTCAGGTACGCTATGAAATAGATCTTTATAGCTGCACAAAACTTTATGACTACAAACTTATTATTTAGCATTTAATGTATTTCCAGATAAAAAATGTATTATGTGCTCTGTAACTATTACTATTTTCTGCACTGAAAGCATGTACCAGTGTAACACCAGTTTACTTAAAGCATCTGGTGTGAATACATGGTGTACATAATTGAAGTCACTTATATGATAAATGTTAAGGAGCATATGCAATATGGTCCAAGTTCTCCAGAGGTGCAGGATACTTGCTGATCTCTGCTTCTTTTGTTTTAAGAGGCAATCAGTGCAAGGCATGGCTTTGCCTTGTAAATGATTTCCACTTTAGAAACTTTCTGGGATCCTGCACCCACGGCAAATTCGTACCCAATTACATATGGCCCCAGAAGTTCTAATATTGATGTGTAAAGTTGGTCAATGTGACTGAGCCATTTACCATTGTTTGGAGACATCTTTGCAGTGTTGGTTATAAGGATCTCCTAACTTAGGGGGTTATTCTGTTTCGCTCGGAAAGGCACAATCACTCTCTAATGGACAAAACCATATGCAGTTGGGGCAGATGTAACATGTGCAGAGAGAGTTAGCTTTGGGAGGGGTTTGTACTTCAAACTGATATCTATATTGCAGTGTAAAAATACAGCAGCCAGTATTTACCCTGCACAGAAACAATAAAACACCCAAATGTAACTCACTCTGCACATCAGCCCCACCTGCAGTGCATATGGTTTTGCCCATTAGAGAGTGATTGTGCCTTTCCGAGTTAATCAGAATAACCCCCTTAGAACATGGAGAGGAGGAATTGTACAAAAAAATAAACCCTATAGGAAACAGGTACCTCTAGTTCAATATAAATGTACTACATATGCACAGAAATGTATATGACCATATAAAAAGAATATATGAATCTGGTTTCACCTCAAGCACCTTTTACTGTCATACTTTACGCCACAAATATTCAGCGGATTGTTATCCCACAAACAGGCACACATTAGTACAGATACACAGGATAAACTTGACCAGTCCTCAAGCAGCAGTGCACATACTGGAAGAGATGAACACAAAATACTGGGACAGCAAATCAAACTGCAGTTCTGCACCTTGGGGGAACTCTTGGTCCCACTGCCGAGGATGAGATAATCCAAGATAGAGAGATTAAGGAGTGAAACGGGATAGAGATGGGAGTAAGAGAGAGAGGGTATTGAAAAAGGTAGAGAGATGAAAAGAAGGGCTAGACAGAAATGAAAAGAAAGGAGATAGAGGGCATAGGGAGGGAGGGAGGAAGTAGAAGGAAGAGAGTAGAAAAATACACTGAAAGAGAGCACAGGTTAGAGAGAGTGAATTCAAGGAAAGTGAGCAAGAAAGAGAAAAGGGAGTAGATAAGAGAGTCTGTATTAATATTCTAATTCCTATTTCACTGCACTGGCCATGTTTTCATTTTTTTTTCTTTGAGTTTTTTTATTTTGGTTTGTCATCTTAAATATACTATTACTAGGTGGTCCGTGGGAAAATATTGCATGTGAATAAAATACAACTAATTTTATAGCTGCAGTTCTAAATGAACAATTCCTCAGAAGCAGAGAACTTAATCTTTAAAATGGTACCTCATTTTGGTTAAGTATGAAGGGAGAAAAAGGGATCAACACCAAAAATCCCCTTTTAGAAATAATATATATGATAGAAATCAACTGATGATATCATTATTGGCTAAGCATATCATAGACTTAATGAAAGACTTTGCTGTGCTCTTCATCAAGATTTACAGAAAAAAGTTTAATATGCATAACCATCAAGTCCCTTCATGATACATATCTATCTATCTGTCTGTCTATCTATCTATCTATCTATCTATCTATCTATCTATCTATCTATCTATCTATCTATAAACTATTGACCTGTCTCTTATCTACTTTAAATGATGTTGTTCTAATTAAACTGTAATGCTTCTACCACTTAATATATATCTTGAGTTAATGTGTAAAGTAATGTTAGTAATATAAGCATATTTGCAGTTGTTGCTGGGAATTACCATTGCAGCCGGTGTGTAAAGTCTCCCACTGAATGGATTCTGTACTGACTTCAGTGCTGCTTTCGTTGCCCTCTCCTGTTTCAGGGGCTGTCTATCTAGGATGCTGTAACACAGACTAACATCAAATCCCTGCAAAATGTTTTGACCATATGGCTGTGTGTAAACTGACAGCCAATTATATCCTACCCATCCTAAACAGACGGGAAATCATAGCCTCAACACATTTTTACAGCTGTGGTCGAGTTTGATTTTCCAAATATAGAGATTGAATTTGCTGTGTTAGCAATTGTGTGAATATAAAAGTACTTGGCTTGAAGGTAACACCTATCCTTCACTGGCTCTGCATCTGGAGGTAAGCGTGTATCACAGGTCCCAGAATGCCACTGAGACAACAGACCTGTGTGGATGTACTCCTGGATTATAGAAATGCTCCTGGCAGCCAATTTTGTCACAGTGCAATAGGTCGTGGAATACTCATTTTTGGGAATTACATTTTTTAATAATAACATCAAAATTAGATAAAAGAAATCCTGGAACTTTGTTTAATGATTACCAGATATATGGGCTTGAAGCCAAATCTGGTGCAGATGGGTAAAATATGGTACCTCTAAAGATGAATAAGTTCTTGTTATCTTGCTCATAGCAAGCAACCAACAAGATTACTCTTAGATGAATGAGTAAAAATCTGATTGGCTACTTCCATGAATGCATCTGTATTGAAAGGCTCCAACCTTTTAAAATGAATGGAGGTGTTTATTCTACATCCACTATATGACTGCAAACTTATGGCTGGGGGCAGCACAAATAATGGAGGTGCTCAAGCACCCACAGAGCTGTCTCATTTG
Organism: Crinia signifera; assembly: GCF_055691185.1. Classification (NCBI taxonomy): domain Eukaryota; kingdom Metazoa; phylum Chordata; class Amphibia; order Anura; family Myobatrachidae; genus Crinia; species Crinia signifera. Next base: position 173,965,202 of record NC_139222.1, on the reverse strand, counting down.
TCTGTATGGAGCTATTTTTTCTTATGTGCTCCTAGTACACTACCTATAACTGTGTGTATGACATTTCCAGCCAAATGTAAATAGCCTAGATAGGGTTTTTTAAAGGGGCAGTCATTTACAAGGCAAACCCATGCATTGCAAATGACTGCCCCTTTAAAAAAAAATCCAAGTTCAGCCAGTATCCCACAAGGCCGCCATACTTGGAGGCTTTTTACATTTGGGCGATCTAGTTGTAATCTTGTAAATTTGCATTTTCACAAAAAAAAAAGGATTTATTTGAATATTAAAGTATTTTCCTCCGTATCATAAATGGCGATAGCATAGGAGGACATCTGGTTTTACTTATATATGCAAAAAGTAGCTTCTCCCTACTTGCATAGGGAAGATATTGCAGGAGAGCACCAGATATGGCCACTAACAGCCAAATGTTATCATTGCCTGCGGGGCTAGGTATTGAGTAGAAGTCTTATCTCAGGTAAAGGGTATCCTCTCCCTGTGCTACTATACTGTATTGGGCTAAAATACCAGTATACCATGACATTAAATAAGCTCCATTTGTCTGTCATTTTCTTTATTCTCTACTCTGCAATTACGCAAAGACCACTTACTCTTAAATGATTTAATTAGCAATACAGAAATAGCATAGATAGAATGAAGATCCAGCTGTCAGGCCTCAGCACCTAAAATTAGCTCCCAACAGGAAAAAAAAAGTCCTTACTGAATATTAAGACCCTAGTCTGGATATGTTTTCTAAACTCTACTCGCTTTTGTAAAGTGATTATATTCATGTATTGTAAGACAATCTATGTGATGAAGTTTTTAGCCCCCTGGAAGATTAAAGTAAGAATCTGTACTCATGTATCTTGTTTCTCTTCAGCTTCTTTTTCTTGACATTTTCTTGGCTTCATTTTTACATCTTGAAGGAGGACTAGAGGTGAGTGACTAGTCTAGAGTAAAATTATTTATTATGAAATTGTACTGTACAATAAGGCATAAGACAGCAATATTCATTGCAAAATGAATGTACAGTAAGATCATTAAAGAGTGTCTCTGTCATAAGCAAAGCATTCTATATTTGAAACATTTGCTTGTAGTTTCCCTTTAATTTTGTGTTAGTATATTTAGAAAGATCAAATTAATAGTTGCAGACAGAATGTTTTACAGAACTTTTTAGTGTCTTCTGAGAATCTCAGAGCAGTAGCTCCCAAGCACGGGGCCTGGTTTTGACTGCTACTGGCCATGAGGGGGGGATGCAATAGAGTGTGAGAACCAGGAAGTTCTCAATTATTGTTAAAGCGCCAATCAGTTACATGGCAAAATAAGGTTGTTTTTGCTCTATATCTGATATCTGATTTAAATCTTCTACAAACTCTTTCAATTGCTGGTTCTTGCACTTACATCCCCCCGTGAGGTATAGACTAATGATAGTCAAGAATATCAATATTATACACAAGTTAAAAGAAAATGTATGCATATTTTTGTATATACACAGTACGATCCTGTATTGATTTAGAATATCAATATGGGACTCTGATTGTTGCCATACTAATAATTCTCATAACATTAAGTTGACAGGATTAGTTTCAGTAGGATTGAAAGATCATGCCACTGAGGATAGGTGTCCTTTAATGTCACTTATTAACAGCCATTTTCCTTTGTTCACAGAAAATCAGCAATCATGAGTAGTGACGCTGAGATGGCCATTTTTGGGGTCGCAGCCCCTTTCCTCCGAAAATCAGAGAAAGAGAGGATTGAGGCACAAAATCGCCCCTTTGATGCCAAAACATCTTATTTTGTGATTGACCAAAAGGAAATGTATGTAAAGGGATCCATCACAGCTAGAGAGGGGGGCAAAGTAACCGTAAAGAAGGAAGACAACACCGTGAGTTTACAATTGGAATGAATGCTTTTCTTAAAAGGATTTACAGAGCATTAGCATCTTATCATAAAGTACATCCCTGTTATTTCCAGACTGTAACAGTGAAAGAAGATGAAGTTTTCCCCATGAACCCACCCAAGTATGATAAAATTGAAGACATGGCGATGATGACCCATTTGAATGAACCAGCTGTCCTGTATAACCTCAAAGAGCGTTATGCAGCCTGGATGATCTACGTAAGTTCATATGCACTTTAAATGTACAATATATAACAGGTCTATCATAAATATATTCCTAAATTTACAAGGTACCCTGAAGTTGTTATATAAGCTTATTTTTTTTATTATTATTATTTATTGCCATTAAATCAATTCTTTCCAATTGCAACAGCAATATTTCCTCTACTGTTATGATACTTTCTTTATTGTCTTATGTCTGTATTACTGGGTCAAAATAGAGCACAGCTCTCTAAATGATGCATGATTTGTATCTCACAGACCTACTCTGGCCTCTTTTGTGCCACAGTCAACCCTTATAAGTGGCTGCCTGTGTACAACCCCGAGGTGGTGGCTGGATACAGAGGGAAGAAGCGTCAGGAGGCCCCACCACACATCTTCTCCATCTCTGATAATGCCTATCAGGCCATGTTAACTGGTGAGTTTACCCAAGTGTTAATACAGTATGTATTATGTCATGCATAATACAGCAATAAGCTTCAGAACACTTGGCGACAATGATTAACAACATACAAAACAGCAATGAAGTATAGCTGAATCTATTGGTATCATAAAGTCACCTAGGCCAGCACATATAGTTTGCAGGGAAATTATTTACCAAAGCTGGGTACACGGTGACATATCGGGCACATTGTCCAATGTGTACCCATGTTTGCATGCTCACATGGTTCATTTGCCAGGTTGTCCTGTTGGATGTCCCGTGTAGCCAATAGGATGACTCAGCAAATAAGGAATTGAATGATATATTGCATTATAAATCATTCAGTGCGCACAGCATGGCAGATCTATTGTTTGATCAGTTATGATATTGGCTGGGTGCAAGCATTGTCCAGTGTGTACCCAGCTTGAATTGCAATCTTATTAGTAAGTGACTATTTTTTTTGCATATATATATATATATTTATATATATTTAGATTAATACATTTTACTTTTCTGTAAAGAGGTAAAATTCGTCTAAACATATACCAATAATTAAAGAAAAAAAAATCTAATTATAAAAAAAGTCTGTGTAGTGTCACCTTAGTATTTTATTCAACTAAAAAATATTTATTATGGTGGGAACTGTCCTGAGAACTTTATTGTCGTAGGGTATTATTTAATATGAAATATTCAATTTTTTTATATTTAGATCGGGAAAACCAGTCTATATTGATCACGTGAGTAAAACAACCATATTCACAAAATGCTTATAAATCTCTATTAAGAAGTGTCATATGCTGTAATATTCAACTGGGAGGCAATAGTTATTGACAGATATTGCCTATTCGTCTGTGGGTGTGGGTATTCCCAGACCACAGTAATAGACCCTAATTGTGGCCAAATTATTCAGGTTCTTCACTAGTGGATTCATTTTGTCCAGTCTGGCTACATGTATGTATGTAGACATAGTGGGAAATGATCCCCTAACCTGGCTCACATCTTCAGGAGGCAACTGAAATAGCCTCAATCCTCAAGCCATATTCAAATTACCATTATGCCCATATTTTTATAAATAAATAATAATAATTACATTTATATAGTGCTCTTTCTGGAATAGATCACAAGATGCTTAACAGATAAAAGGAACATACTACATTATATAATATAAAAACAATAAACACAATATAGTTTAGCTTTGCATGAAGTACGGAAATTATGGAGATACTACAAAGGGTGTTGGTATGGCATTGGTGGGATAATTTGTGTAAGGTAACAGTATTCTGTCATGTTGTATACTAAAAGTGTTGAATATATAGCGTTATCTGTGTATGAGATGTGATTATTGGATAGGGGACAGTTTAGAAAGCCAATATTTGTATGATAAATATAAATACAGGCATAGGGGGGTACTCAATTCCGGGTCCTGACTGTCGGGATGTCCTGACAGTCAGAACCCTGGTTCGTTTTCAGTCTGCTCATCGGTTTATCGGCAGACGGGATGTCCCGCCTTCCTATCTGCAAAAAAGGGGTGTGTCTGTGAAAACAGCTATGGGTTGTCAAGATCTGGCTTTTGTCTCGACAATCCACGGCTGTTTTCAGCAAAACAGCCCGACTGCTTTTAAAGTTGTGTAAACTGTGGCTTCAATGCTGTCGGGAAAGACAGTATTGAATAGGAGCCCACCACTATTTCCCCCATCAGAAAAAGCGGCGGGGATTGAATACCTTCCATAGTGGGAAAGCAAATTAAAATTCAGTTATATGAATTAATCAGATTGAACAGAAAATAAAAATGTACCTCTGGAATACAAGGCTAATGTATTCTATGTGTCCCAGGGGAGAGTCTGGTGCCGGGAAGACTGTGAACACGAAACGTGTCATCCAGTACTTTGCTACAATTGCAGCTATTGGTGATAAGAAGAAAGAGCAAGCTCCTGGAAAGATTCAGGTGAGTGTTAAAACTATTTACTACACCCTGATTAAGGCAGTATATATAGCTGTGTGAACCATACTAACATAATTTAAGTTCATTTTTTGTTTGGGATAAAACAATAAGATATTATTTATCCAATCTTACCAAAATTTCAGATCTAGTGGGTCTTCTGATGTCTCTTAAGGTGCCCATACAAGTTACAATTATTGTATAAAATATCGCATCTCATCGCATTGCATAGGTTTTGCAATGCAATGAGATGAGATGTAGCACAAAAAGTATGTGAAGCATATATATATATATATATACTGTACAACTCAACTCTAACACAAATGCAAATATACATTTATACTAGTATAAGTGTTGTTCATATTACTAGAGACACATACTGTATTGTAATTTTAGTCTTTATAAGACGAATAAACAAGGGAAAAGATCCTAATTTAGATACTTTAATGGAGGCAAGGTAGATTATTCATCATATCCCTACATTTTGTAACCTTCCTTGCAGTTTAACCCATTGAGTGCCAATGATGCTGTAAGAGATGTGCAAAATATCCTCTAAAAATGCCAGGGCCGTAGTCAAGTTATTGCTGGCAAATGATCTGAAGTCAATTAATTCAAATTTGGTTAAATATTGCAAGCCAATAAAACAGTTGCTGTGGGTGAGGCTGCCATTTTTAACAGATATTTTGCACATCTCTCACAGCAACTTTGGCACTCAAGTCCTGTTTTGCTATATATTATATTCAAATAAAGTCTAAAATGTACGATAAGTAAATATTTATCAACCTGTCATGAGTCATAAGTTGTATTTTAAAACATTTTAGGGCAATCTGGAGGATCAAATTATCTCTGCCAACCCTTTGCTGGAGGCCTTTGGCAATGCCAAGACTGTCAGGAATGACAATTCCTCACGTTTTGTAAGTTTTTCTATATTTTTGGGCAGACAAATGGGTTTTGCGGAACATGTTAGCAGCATTGAATGAGTTACCTATATGAATCTTATTATGAATGAACTTATGAATGAGTTTTATTGACAAATGTTCTTTATTATTATTATTATTATTCATTGCTTATTGCTAATTTATTGTTGTCTTTCATTGGGTGTGGGGTCAGTTGTACATGGAACATTAATATCCAGGTGAGGCTCCAGATGTGGGGCCGTAGCACAGTTCAAAATTCAAATACTGCCATTCCAGATTGACTCACTAGCAGTAGGTGTGGCTCTCCTATTTGAATTTTGGATTGTGCTGCAGTCACACCTCTGGAGCTGCCACTGTTAGTATCTCACTTTTTGAGAGCACAATGTCATCTCCTAAACAGCAATACAACAGTAATACATCTTGTATGACATTTAGGGGAAATTCATCAGAATCCATTTTGGCACAACAGGAAAACTTTCCTCAGCTGATATTGAAACATGTAAGTTTAAAGAGTGATTAAGCTAAGTGTTAAGCCATATGAAGGAACTCTGAATTCCAATCATGAACACTTTTCTTGATTGTTTTAGATCTTCTGGAAAAATCCAGAGTAACATTCCAGCTGTCTGCAGAAAGGAGCTACCACATCTTCTATCAGATCATGTCCAACAAGAGGCCAGAGCTTATTGGTAACTCATTATTTTAAGGATTTTCCCCACAATACTTAAGCCTTGTAAAGAGTTAAAAGGCTGTAATTGTGTTACCCATAATGTGCATAATCGCACATTGGTTAGCATTGCACTTGGGATATGTTCTGACCCAGGGTAAAAATTCTTACAAATTGCATGTTTTACCTATGTCTGTGTCATTTACAGACATCATCTAAATACTGTACATATTGGTAGGTTAGTTGGCTTCTGACTAAATTAGTCCTGATACTAGTATGTACTATGCAAAGTGAGAAAGCTCTCTGTGTTAAGTGTCATTCCCTATATTGTATAGAGGTCACTAGACTTAGTGTCCTTTAAATAATGGGGAAGTAGGACAGCATGATTTTTTTATTATATGAATTACGTATAGTATAACAATGTATATACTGTATTTCCTTTCTGTGCAAAAGACACACAACACAAAGACATACAACACAAACTTGGATATGTTAACATCTTTGTCCATACATTGGGGCAGAGGTATTAAGTCTAGTGAAGAGATAAAGTGGAGATAAAGTGGAAGGTGATAATGCACCAGCCAATCAGCTGTGTTTGAAACATGGCAGTTAGTTGGCTGGTGTGTTATCTCCTTTCACTTTCTCCACCTTATTTCTGCACCAGGCTTAATACATCTGCCCCATTATTACAAGTGCCTTCACTACTTACTGTTTGTGTATTCCCCAGGTCTAAAGTAGCCCTTCCCTCAAAGTATTTATGGAATAACCCATTATATTGGAAGAATTTTCCTATATCAAATTTTCCCATTCTATTTTTCCTCTAGACATGCTTTTGATTACAACTAATCCATATGACTTCCCTTTTGTGAGCCAAGGAGAGATTACTGTGGCCAGCATTGATGACCAAGAGGAACTGATGGCTACAGATGTACGTTCATAAAACTGGAATACTTTTTTTTCACGTACACACTGTTTTTAAAGGTGGTAGTGGAATTATGTTACTAAGTTGCTCTGTTTGTGATTACAGAGTGCCATTGACATCCTGGGTTTCAATGCAGATGAGAAGGTCGGTATCTACAAAATGACCGGTGCTGTAATGCACTATGGTAACATGAAGTTCAAGCAGAAGCAAAGAGAGGAGCAGGCTGAGCCTGATGGCACAGAAGGTGAGTAAGGGTTCCTGTGGCATATTTAAGGGTCACCTTGTTGATATATACATTAAATATACCACATATTTGAGGTGAGTAACGCCTCCTAGCTATATCATAATATTATAACACCAATCATTGATTCATTCATCGTTTTCATACATTTACAGGGCAGGATGTATCATGTATTGTTTTTTCTATGCAATACATCTTATCTTATAGCACACTGGGCCTGATTCAGATAGGATCCCATATGATAAGCTGCTTGCTGCAGACTATGATATGTGATCCTTAAGAAGTGCAAATGCAGGACAAGGTACATACCTCCTTGGCCTGGCCCTCCTGAAAATGGGGGCAACAAGCCCCATTTTACTAAAACGGCAGCCACTTCACACTTGGCCCTTCCTGCAAATGCCTGTCTGTCAATCATCTGTGATCGTAGGAGCCATCCTATGCATGCTCATAATAAAAACACCGCCATAATGTGGGTTAAATCACTTATGCGATCAAACCTGAATTATTCCCACATATGAGCTGTCCCTTGTGAAGAAAGAACTTCTTGGCCCAGGAGACCTTATGCACATGCAATAGATGGCATCGCCTATTGGGCACAATTAGGGTGGCAAATCCTGTGACTGGGATTGGCTGGATCCTAGGATTTTGTGAAAAAATCACCGGGATATCAATCCCAGGATTGGTGTTTGCAATCCTAGGATTTCAGTATTGGTAGTGCATGCACAGTTGGTGTTTAAATGCCAGGCAGTGCTGAGCAGCAACCTCCCATCCTCACCCATCTACAGTCTTCAGCAGAGCCTGGAAGCTGTCCTCCCATGATCATCCAGCCATGATCACCCACCCGAGTATTCAGGGAGCCAGACTAGACAGATGCTAAATAATGACACAAGTGGAGGCTGGTACTCGGGATGGGCTGCTGTAGGGGGGAGATAAATTGCTAAAAATCTGTCAGGGGCAGCTGTAGGTAGGAGAGAGAGAGATAGGTAAGACTGGGGGAAAGAGAAATAAGTAGGAGAGAAACAGTGAGAGAGAAGGACTGAGTGATAAGGGGAGAGACATATGGATGCAGTCCTGCTGCTGCCTGCCATTGCCACAATTTTGGCACAGAATTGGCATCCCTATGCACAAGATCTGGAAAGTTTTGCTTTCTGGATCTTGACGCATACCAGCACTTCTCAGCCCCATAAAATTCTATAGGGACTGCAGTGTCAGCGGTTAACAGCTCATATAACTGATATCCACTGTTATACACCTTATTACATATTGGGATAATTGCAAACCTCCATAAATGTCAGTATTTGGAGGTTTGACCCCTATTTTGGAGTTTAGTGCATCCCACCCCATATTGAGTTATTTAAAGGAATTCAAGGATTCCATTTGCAGACTAACAATGATAAATACAGCCTAAATAATATAAAAAAAAAATCAACTGTCTATAAGAACATTTAAAATATAATTCATAAAAAGTAAAAAGTCTATTGCTCTTTTCAACACGTTTACAAATAAAGAAATATGTGCCAATAGTTGCTGAAAATAATTAAATGTTATTTGTATGTTTTATATTAGCATACTGTGCTCTTCTACATGTATTTTACTGCAATGTTATAAAAAAATATCAAATGAGGTTTGTGATTTATGTAAAGCAGCATTAGATGGAATGATTGTTGTGGACGACATTCACACAAATAGCAAAGTCCAGCTGTTAATTGCACATATTGACTACCATACTTGCAGTTAATAGATGCAATACTGTGGATGGAGATTAAATATCTTTAATAGCTGCTTTATTTATTAATTATTTCACCTGTTTCACAGTTGCTGACAAATGCGCCTATCTGATGGGTCTCAACTCCGCTGATCTTCTCAAGGCCTTGTGCTACCCTAGAGTCAAAGTCGGAAATGAGTATGTGACCAAAGGTCAAACTGTCCAGCAGGTAAATATCTTTCTTGGTTGTATTACAGGATGTTTTAATGTAAAGTTAATGTAAGTTATGCTTTAACAAAATAATAACAATGTTATATCTTCTGCAAAGGTTAATAACAATGTTGGGGCCTTAGGCAAGTCCGTCTATGAGAAAATGTTCTTGTGGATGGTCATCCGTATTAACCAGCAGCTGGACACTAAGCAGCCAAGACAGCACTATATTGGTGTACTGGATATTGCTGGCTTTGAGATCTTTGATGTAAGTAACATACAGTACTTTAACTTATATTGTGAAATATGACGTGTTTTATGACATGTGCATCCTTTACATTTATGTAACTTTAATCGGGTACATTGCCTTTTTGTGGACAGTATAACAGCTTAGAACAACTTTGTATCAACTTCACCAATGAGAAACTGCAACAGTTCTTCAACCATCACATGTTTGTACTGGAGCAAGAGGAGTATAAGAAGGAAGGAATTGAGTGGGAGTTCATTGACTTCGGCATGGACTTGGCTGCCTGCATTGAGCTAATTGAGAAGGTACAGTATACATTATGGCACTGATGCAAAGTACAGTCATTAAATTAGCCTCAAATGTGGCTACTTTACGTTTTTGTTATAAATATCTAAACGGGCGACTACCACAACACAGGTGCAGGAATCCCAACATCAATGGAGATGCCAACAATGGAATCCGGACAGCTGGCATCCCAATTATAACCCTAACCCTAACCCTTTGGGAGGTGGAGGGTTAGGCACTAATAGGGATGGTAAGTGTTAGGCTGTAGGGGGAGGAGGGTTTGGCATCAGATAGGGAGAGTTAGGGGGGTAGGGAGAGAGGGTGCTGTAAGTATTCTTACCATCCCGTTCCGGATTCTAATCACCATATTGCTGTCTTCTGACCAACAGCATCCTGAATTCCGCTCTTCCATATGTATTTCTGCAGGATGTATATCAAAAAGGCTTTTTAATAAAATGAGCAGTACACTGGTAGAATTGCCTCACCTAAACTATGCAGTGTTTTCTATACTGCCCTCAAATAAGCAATATAGCTCAATATCATGTCATACTATTGAACTAAGAGTTGGCAATTTTCCTGACAGTGATAAATATGTTAATACAAAGTTAATATATTAGATTTACATCAAGTGTGTGTTTGTTTCATGAGTTTAGAAACTGACTATACTGTATATGTAATGACAAAATACATAATTGTAAAATGTATGTAAACATACAATAATGTAGTAATGATACTGTTCAAAATTTCATCACACTACTATGAATATTAAGAATTAATAACTGCTTTTCTGTGATCAGCCAATGGGCATCTTCTCCATCCTTGAAGAGGAGTGCATGTTCCCCAAGGCAACAGACACTTCATTCAAGAACAAGCTGTATGACCAACATCTCGGCAAGTCCAACAACTTCCAGAAACCTAAACCTGGTAAAGGAAAGGCCGAGGCCCACTTCTCTCTGGTCCACTATGCTGGGACAGTAGATTACAACATCACTGGCTGGCTTGAAAAGAACAAGGATCCACTGAATGAAACCGTTATTGGGCTCTACCAGAAGTCTTCAGTGAAGCTTTTGTCTTTCCTCTATTCTTCCTATGCTGCTACAGATGCAGGTATTATATTCAGTAGACAAACCATAAAATCTTCATTGTAAATTAAGCTACAGTCATAACAGTCACACATATAATACAATTGCTAAATTTCCATATAAAATATACTAAATATAATTTGTTCTTTGGTAGATGCTGCAAGCAAGAAGGGTGCAAAGAAGAAGGGTTCCTCCTTCCAGACTGTGTCTGCTCTATTTAGGGTAAATGTAGTTGTCTTTCATGCCAAAATGTACATATCTTAATGTATTTTCTTGTATGTATCCATACTTATAATTATATATGTACAGGAAAATCTGAACAAGCTGATGAGCAACTTAAGAAGCACTCATCCCCACTTTGTACGTTGTCTGATCCCCAATGAAACAAAGACCCCAGGTAAGTAAACTAAACTATTTTAACTTTTAGTCACGAGAAAGTCTAGTTTAAATGGCTAATAAATTTGTATCTTTAGGTACTATGGACCATCATCTGGTCATGCACCAGCTCCGTTGTAATGGTGTACTTGAAGGCATCAGGATTTGCAGGAAAGGATTTCCCAGCAGAATCATTTATGGTGACTTCAAACAAAGGTATGGGTCACTTACTCCAACTCCTCTATAAATGTGCACCTTTTAGGTATTAGAGTTAATGTATGTCATGATTTTCTACCAATCTATTCCAAATTTCTGTAAAATAGCTAATCAGTTATTCAGTTTAACTGCTTCTAGGACCTCTATTCTAATAATATGCTTTTATTTACATCGATAACCATAACCATGATCACAAGCCTTTTAGAAACTTTGCATATTCTATGCACTATACTAGAAAAATGTAACCATGAAACGTAAATCTTATACAATTTATTTTGGAAATGAACAAATTATTTTTAGTGTAATAGGTTTAAAAACATATTTTCTTTTTCTTTTTTAAATTTGTTTCAGATACAAGATTCTAAATGCAAGTGCAATCCCTGAAGGCCAGTTTATTGACAGTAAGAAGGCTTCAGAGAAACTTCTTGGTTCTATCGATGTTGACCATACACAGTACAAGTTTGGACACACCAAGGTATAGTACATAATCAAAGGATAGCTGGGATACCACATTTTGTTTTAATTTATCTAAACCAGCCACTTAAGTTGTTACCATTAGGTAAATACATTGTATTATTGTTAAGGTGTTCTTCAAAGCTGGTCTGTTGGGTACCCTTGAAGAGATGCGAGATGACAAGCTTGCAATGTTGATTACTCGTACTCAGGCTATGTGCAGAGGATATCTCATGAGAGTTGAGTTTAGGAAGATGATGGAAAGGAGGTGCAGTATTTTTTTTACATTTTAAAAGAGCTACAAAATATCCCGTAGTTGCTAGAAATGTAACAGATCTAAATATGTTCTAATTTAGGGAGTCTATCTTCTGCATTCAATACAATGTTCGCTCATTCATGAATGTTAAACATTGGCCATGGATGAAACTGTACTTCAAGATCAAGCCTCTACTGAAGAGTGCTGAATCTGAAAAAGAGATGGCCAACATGAAGGAGGAGTTTGAGAAGACAAAGGAAGCTCTGGCAAAGTCAGAAGCAAAGAGAAAACAGCTGGAAGAAAAGATGGTCTCCATTCTTCAGGAGAAGAATGATCTGCAGCTTCAAGTCACATCTGTAAGTGTGGTCCTTATAAACATACTATAATTTCTGAAACATGAAACGCAAAATATGAGTGATTCAGTATCATTAACATATATAATAAATGTATTTTACAGGAATCTGAGGGCCTGGCAGATGCAGAGGAAAGATGTGAAGGTCTCATCAAAGCCAAGATTCAGCTGGAAGCTAAAATTAAGGAGTTTAATGAGAGACTAGAAGATGAAGAAGAATCAAATGCTGAGCTAACAGCTAAGAAGAGGAAGCTGGAGGATGAGTGCTCTGAATTGAAAAAAGACATTGATGATCTTGAGCTGACTTTGGCCAAAGTAGAAAAGGAAAAACATGCAACAGAAAACAAGGTATTTTACTTATATGCAAGATATAATTTGTTGATATGTTTATTAAGTTACACTTAATAAATTAATCATATCAATTAGATTAGATTAACTAGCATTGTGCTGATACAAACTTACCAAATGTACAGTATCTTTCTGTGTCAGTGACATTAAATATACAGTACTACATGATATCGTTTCACACACATATAATATAGGTTAAAAATCTTACGGAAGAGATGGCTGTGCTTGATGAAAATATAGCCAAACTGACCAAGGAGAAGAAAGCTCTACAAGAAGCCCATCAGCAAACCTTGGATGATCTGCAAGCTGAGGAAGACAAAGTCAACACCTTAACCAAAGCAAAGACTAAGCTTGAACAGCAAGTAGATGATGTGAGTAGAATAAAGACAAGTATTATAAAAAAAACTTTAATTGTAGTTTAGTAATCCAAATCACCCATCAAATAAATATCCTTACAGCTTGAGGGATCTTTGGAACAAGAAAAGAAACTTCGCATGGACATGGAGAGAGCCAAAAGAAAACTGGAGGGTGATTTGAAGTTGGCCCAGGAGTCTACAATGGATTTAGAAAATGATAGGCAGCAGTTGGATGAAAAAGTTAAAAAGTTAGTTATCTTTACTAACCATGTGTGGCCATTGAAGCACTATCAGGGCTGGGTTAAAGGAGGGGGGATGGGGTAAATTCCCAGGGCCTCTTGGAAGTCGATTCCAAGACTCAATGAAAATACAGTAACTGGCCACCCAGCGCAGCGCACTGAGTCGCCAGTATGACTTGCTGCACCAAACAGACACTAACGGACATATGGCAGCCACAATGATTGTAGCTACATATATCTGTAAGGATAAAATAGTTTAATATTTCCACATGTCCCTTTATGCCATCATACTGCTCATATGTCCTTAATATGGCATTATACTTTATTTAAAACTTCGCTACTTTATCGTCTTTTTGATAGGGTCCCCAAAAGTTCGATGCCCACTGACTTTAATGTGCCCTAAGTCTTTTTGCTTTCCAAAATTCTGTTTTTTTAAAAACAGGAAGGATTTTGAAATAAACCAGCTACAGAGTAAAATTGAAGATGAACAGGCATTAGCTGCTCAATTACAGAAGAAAATTAAGGAGCTCCAGGTACATTTCCAGTTTGCAAATGAACTACATTTCTAGTTTGATAAAGTACCCTTTTATATTTAACATTTTTTGTTTATAATTTTGAACATTAAAGGCCCGTATTGAGGAACTGGAGGAAGAAATTGAGGCAGAACGAGCAGCTCGTGCCAAGGCAGAGAAGCAACGTTCCGATCTCTCTAGGGAGCTTGAAGAGATCAGTGAGCGCCTGGAGGAAGCCGGTGGAGCAACTTCTGCTCAGATTGAGATGAACAAAAAGCGCGAGGCGGACTTCCAGAAAATGCGGCGTGACCTGGAAGAGGCAACCTTACAGCATGAAGCCACTGCTGCCGTTCTGCGGAAAAAGCATGCTGATAGTGTAGCTGAGTATGGAGAACAAATTGATAACCTTCAACGTGTCAAACAGAAACTGGAGAAAGAAAAGAGTGAACTTAAGATGGAGGTGGATGATCTTGCCAGTAACCTGGAATCTGTTTCTAAATCCAAAGTAAGTATATTTGAAATTTTATTGGTGATTTTGTTTGAATCACATTAAAATATAAATAATGCTACATGTAACATGTACTGTACTCCTACCAGGACTATGTTGTTTTGAAGTCATAGTCCTTGTGGTTCTTATTGCTACCTGTGCATTGTTTTAGATTTTCTGTTACCATAATGTCTAGTTCTGTGTACCCTATATTGGTCTAATGTGTGCCAAATGTACAGCACTGAAAACCACTTGTGACATCTTATAACGAAAATGTTAAAATAATAATATTATGGAGCAGATGCAGCATCTTTCCAATACAAGTTCTGTGCACGTCACGTTGCCTGCATGGCCGCAAATGCATGTTTTGGCAAAACAACCATTCGCAGACTAAGAGGCGACACTCACATCATTCGATGGTCACCGACCATCGAATGATGTGGAAGATACACGCATATCTAAGTAACTCTCAGGACCCTTAGATATGCGCACACCCTCGACAGGTCACCATCACAACGTTTTTATAGAAACGTCCATGAAATGCTGGCCGTGCCCATGGCCATATCCATTGGCCCACTGCTCCATGCCCCCCCCTGGCCCCCGCAGTCTTGGGTGCGTGCCCCCGGTGAACACTCTGTTTGCCATGGCCACACGCACCTGGCACATGCACATGCACATAAATGCTTAGAAACAAAACATCGGCCCTCAATGCGTGCATGCGGAGGACCAATTGAACCAGAATAACCCCCTTAGTCACACACTCAATATACTAGTGTCACATATCAAATTATTCAACACTGTCTCCTGGTAAGTCCTAATCATGTTGTGACTAAGGTGCATTTTTCTGGCAATAAAATATAGCAGACACTAGCATACTTGCAAAGGATTTGGTTTCTCACTTGTGCCAGCTATCTCACGCTGTACTGCATATTGAGGCTAGGTGTATGAGGACACATCTGTATCAGTACAATACATTGAAGATGACAATACACTGAGATTGCTCCCTGTTACTTTAGCAAACAAGTCATCAAATGAAGAAAGATTTTACCAGGACATAAGAAATAACCATTGTATTTATTTAATAGGCAAACCTGGAAAAGATTTGCAGGACTCTAGAGGACCAATATAGTGAGATAAAAACAAAAGAAGAAGAACATATGAGAGTAATAAATGACATAAATACACACAAAGCACGACTTCAAACAGAGAATGGTAATTATCTACAATGAACATATCTTGTTAGCTCATTTCATATTTGTAAACCCAAATTCCTCATTTGTGCTGCTTTTAATTTCCCCACAAAGGTGAATATTCTCGTCAGCTGGAGGAGAAAGAGTCATTAATTTCTCAGCTCTCCAGAGGAAAGCAAGCTTTCACCCAACAAATTGAAGAGCTGAAGAGGCATCTTGAAGAAGAGACAAAGGTAAAAATATGTTTTTAAGCAATTAACCTTTTTGTCTAACTTTGAAGACATTTTAAGAGCTTTCTGTGTGATATTTTTGAAGGCCAAGAATGCGCTGGCTCATGGCCTGCAATCCGCCCGACATGACTGTGATCTACTCAGGGAGCAATATGAAGAGGAGCAGGAAGCCAAAGCAGAACTTCAGAGGGCACTGTCCAAGGCTAATGGTGAAGTTGCACAGTGGAGAACAAAATATGAAACAGATGCCATTCAGCGCACAGAGGAACTGGAAGATGCTAAGTAGGTGTCGCATTAAACACATTGGTTACTGTATGATCAAAGAATGGAATAGTTGTGTTTCATATTATTGGGGTCCTAAAGAAAAAAATGAATAGCAGTTTAAATAATAATCATTTTGTAGCTTATGTATGAAGCATGCAGTTTTAAACAAAAGTATGTTTGATGAATTTCTATTAAGTGTTTACTTAGTATGGCAGCAATTGGGGCTGTAATTTAGTTTAATATAGCTAGTACTGTACTTAGGAAACTATATGATAAAACAATTACAATAAACATATATAACTATTAAGAATAAATTAAGTGCAACCTTCAACAATGGACTACTTGTATAACAGGAAGAAGCTTGCACAGCGTCTCCAAGAAGCTGAGGAGCAAATTGAGGCTGGTAATTCAAAGTGTGCCTCTCTGGAGAAGACCAAACAGAGACTTCAAAATGAAGTTGAGGATCTCATGGTTGATGTAGAACGTTCAAACTCAGCCTGTGCTGCACTTGATAAGAAGCAGAAGAACTTTGACAAGGTTTGTGTTAAACAAATCTTTGATATTGATAGTCTGCTTGAGCAGTGAAAATGACTCATAGGTCTTGAAATACAATATTTAATCCAAATATTGACCTGTGGCACAAAACTCATACTTGCACAGTGATTTATTATATTACTTTAACTGTTTAGGTTCTGGCTGAATGGAAACAGAAATATGAGGAAACCCAGGCTGAACTAGAATCTTCTCTGAAGGAGTCCAGGTCTTTGAGCACTGAGGTTTTCAAGATGAAGAACTCATATGAGGAAGCATTAGACCAACTGGAAACCCTGAAGAGAGAAAACAAAAATCTCCAATGTAAGTATACATTTCTTTAACACCATTTTGAAGATTATCTAGGTTTGAGATTGTGATAACATTATATTTACCCAACACTTGCAGTTTCTGACTGATATGTCTCAGAGTTTTCAAATAGGATGAAATCAATTTTTTAAAAGTATTTTTAACTTTCTATTCTTATAGCGGAGATTACCGACCTTACAGAACAGATATCAGAGTCAGGAAAAACCATTCACGAGTTGGAAAAAGGTAAGAAACTGGTTGAGCAGGAGAAGGCTGACCTGCAATCAGCCCTTGAAGAAGCAGAGGCATCTCTGGAACATGAAGAAGCTAAGATTCTCCGTGTACAACTTGAGCTTACACAAGTCAAATCTGATATTGAGAGAAAGTTGGCAGAAAAGGATGAAGAGATTGATCAAATTAAGAGGAATAGTCAGAGAGCCCTGGAATCAATGCAGAGTACTTTGGATGCTGAGATCAGAAGCAGGAATGATGCACTAAGACTGAAGAAGAAGATGGAGGGAGATCTTAATGAAATGGAGATCCAATTGAGCCATGCCAACCGCCAGGCTGCAGAGTCACAGAAACAACTCAGAAATGTACAGGGAATACTCAAGGTATGTAATGTGAAGATGCTTAAATGCTATTTATTTTATTTAAAAATATTGATGATTACAACATTATTTTGACATTTTCACTAACTAGGATGTCCAAGTGCATCTTGACGATGCTCTGCGAGGAATTGAAGATCTTAAGGAACAACTGGCTATGTCTGAGCGAAGAAACAATCTCATGACTGCAGAAATTGAAGAGATGAGGTCTGCACTTGAACAGACAGATCGTGCACGCAAGGTGGCTGAACAAGAGCTGCTTGATGTCACAGAGCGTGTTCAACTGCTCCATTCTCAGGTTGGGAATATGTGCTCTCATGAATTTTGTTCGCTATGTGCATTAATTGATAATTGTGGAACTCAGTATGCCATTATTTGCTCATCAGAATACCAGTCTTATCAACACTAAAAAGAAGCTTGAAACGGATGTCTCTCAATTGCAAACTGAAGTAGAAGAGGCCATCCAAGAGTCTAGGAATGCAGAGGATAAAGCTAAGAAGGCCATTACAGATGTAAGATTTTATATCAATGTAAACACCAACAAAATATTACATTTCTTTACTAAATAGTGTTTTTCCGATATCACAAGGCTGCCATGATGGCTGAAGAGCTGAAGAAGGAACAGGACACCAGCGCTCATCTTGAACGGATGAAAAAGAACCTTGAGCAGTCAGTGAAGGACCTGCAACTTCGCCTGGATGAGGCTGAGCAGTTGGCTTTAAAAGGTGGCAAAAAGCAACTTCAGAAACTGGAGGCTAGAGTGAGTCTGCAATGGCTAAGAAGAATTTTTACTGAAATCTATTTACCAATAGACAATTAAGAAATTTCTGGACAGGTGATAAATCTATATACTGTACACTATACACATTTGTCTCTTAAATTTATCTTAAAATTGCAGGTACGGGAACTTGAAAATGAGCTTGATGCAGAACAAAGGAGAGGTTCTGATGCCATTAAAGGCGTACGCAAGTATGAAAGAAGAGTTAAAGAGCTGACTTTCCAGGTGAGTGCAGATTTCATTTAACATATTTCATTATGACACAATTAGAAAAGTACTCTAATTGCACACAAATATACAGTATTTACGCTACATTGATATTCTTGATTTGTAAAGGATCCAAAAATGAAATACATCCAATGGATAATAAAACGAACTTGGTAAATGTATTTGGGCTATTGAGGAGTTTGTTTAAAACTAAATAGTAAATATAAATAATTAATTTGCAAATTATTGACATTTTTGTACTGGGAAACACTGCAAAATATGACTAATCCATAGAAATGAAGACACACACACACACATATGCTAGCCTCTCTGAAGCAGTCAAAAGTCTGATTGGATATTTATTTGCTCTTTTTATTTGGATGAAGGATTGTCATCCACGTTTTAGGTAAACTTCTTTTAACTCCGACACAGAGGAGGCTGACAGCAATACTAAGACCTGTTATACTAGAGGCCACAAGAATTGGCATATTTCAAACCAATCAATTGGTATTGGTGCATATTCTTAAACATAGGTTCAAAAAATACCATGTCCTTATATAAAAAATTCTGGGAAACATCTCTATAAAAAAGGAAGTGTTCCACAGACCTTGCAAATTCATGATCACAAGACTGTTGTATTCCCTTGATGAAGTCTTTATGAGATGAAACGCGTTGGTTTCTCTACAAGCGTTTCTATCTGACAATCCTGTGAAGATTAATAAACAACTATTGGAAAAACATCTCCTGCTTACTTCACTGGATGTGGATCTTGCAAGAGTGCATTTGGACTTTATTTTAGGCGCCATACCACTATTGGGTAAAAATATTGGGCTTTGTTTGTTCCCTATCCCTCAGGGAACCTAGTGGTGAGGCTGCCGAGCACATAATCGTGTCACATTGTAAACATATTTGTAAACATATTTGTGAAATAGGCTTCAGCGCGAGTTGGAATATTGTGGATACACACACATATATATATATATATATATATATATATATATATATATAGTTCCGTGGGTTGACCGCACTCTCACTTGTGGAATAAAGTATTGGTGGGGTGCGCATAGAGGGTACAGGAAGGATCCGTGCCGTCAAATGTAGTAAAGTTCTCCCATCCGGGAATGTGCACTCGCCACACTATCAAAGAGACATGCTCTGATAAAATTCAAAGTGGGTCTTTAATTCATAGGAGAATATCAACAGCTTGTGTCAAAATCTGTGAGCCCCACAGGGGCTCACAGATTTTGACACAAGCTGTTGATATTCTCCTATGAATTAAAGACCCACTTTGAATTTTATCAGAGCATGTCTCTTTGATAGTGTGGGGGGTGCACATTCCCGGATGGGAGAACTTTACTATATATATATATATATATATATATATATATATATATATATATATATATATATATATATATAGAGAGAGAGAGAGAGAGAGAGAGAGAGAGAGAGAGAGAGAGAGAGAGAGAGAGAGCTGTAGCAAGCAAGCAGCGGCACTCAACAGGATTTGCAAAAAAGTCAAAAGTGGTTATTTATTGCTCCACTGTTTCGGGGCTCCAAACTGCCCCTTTGTCAAGGTGTATAAACTGGTTTGTACACCTTGACAAAGGGGCAGTTTGGAGCCCCGAAACGTTGGAGCAATAAATAACCACTTTTGACTTTTTTGCAAATCCTGTTGAGTGCCGCTGCTTGCTTGCTACAGCTCTCTACATCTAACCACCGGAGGGCACCCAGGTTGCTGCTGGACGAGAGGTCGAGTGCCGGACTGACAGTGACTCTATATATATATATATATATATATATATATATATATATATATATATATATGTATACTGTATATAAAAGTTTCGGTTAGAAATTTTGTCTAATTAGATTTAAGAAAGGGACAGATAAACAATCTTTCTTTCCCACTGTTTCTTTATAACATTACAGTCAGAAGAAGACAGGAAGAATGTTATCAGGCTTCAGGACTTAGTTGACAAACTGCAGCTAAAAGTCAAAGCATACAAGAGACAAACAGAAGAAATTGTAAGTAGAACTTATTACATTAATAGTCATAACATTTTAGAGGTTTTTTTTTGTATTTTCAGCTGCACAATAAACACAAACCACAAAAGAGTTTTTGGTACTTGTTTCCTAGCACGGCCACAATCTTGGGCATCGTGTACCTTTAAGTTAAGGTACACGATGCGTCGGTCGCGACCATTAACGTTGGCCCCGACGCCACCGACGCGATGCCCGCTATTTCCCCATAGGCTTCAATGTTAAAATAATTTTTAACATTTAAATCGGGAGCATCGCGTCGGTCTTGTGCCATTATAATGGCACAAGATGAGATGGACTTGATTAAGTCCATCTGACATAGTAAAAAATGTGAAATGGGCCAATATGACCCATTTCACATTATATATGGCCCCGTCGTCACCCCACAATTGATGTGAACCCGAAGCGTGGCGAGCGCAGCGAGCCCGCGAGGGGCGGCGGTGCGCGTCCTCCGACCTTTTCATTCCCCTGCTATCCACGTCGGCGTGGAGTTGAGAATATAAAGTGTGGCGAGCCCGAAGCGTGGCGAGCGCACGTGTATACCTGTGAAGTTATACGCGTCCCCTCACGGGGCTCGCTACGCTCGCCACGCTTCGGGCTCGGTGGCTCGCTGCGCTCGCCACACTTTATATTCTCAACTCCACGCCGACGTGGATAGCAGGGTTGGCGTCAATCATGGGGTGGGGTTTACGGTGTAAAATTTGGGGGTCTAGGGAATATTTTACATTGAATCCAATGTAAAATCGGGTCCCAGGGACCCTATTCACATTTGATTCAATTAAAAAATCGGGTCGGTCGCGTCGGTCGCGTCGGTCGCTATTTTTCCGACACGACCACCCCGATGGAAATCGGGGTGGCCGTGCTAGGAAACAAGTACCGAGTTTTTTATTATATTGTATATTTATATTTTTAGGAGGAACAAGCAAACGGGCATCTGTCCAGATTTAGGAAGACTCAACATGAGCTGGAGGAGGCTGAGGAACGTGCTGACATTGCAGAATCCCAGGTCAACAAGCTAAGAGCCAAGAGCCGTGATATTGGCAAGGTGAGGTCTAAATTTTCAAAGAAGTCTTCAATACTAAGATAAAGCTTCAAATCTATAAACATGGGGACATACAATACATTTAAATTACAGAACAATAATCTGAATATTTTTATTCTCCATTTGAAATTAAATCAACAGAAGAAGTACACTGAGATTTATTGAAAGTAGTAAGTTAGTTTAAAATATTATGGGTTCATTAATAATAATAATATGATATAAAGTCATAGTGAAATTTATTTTCTAATCTCAAATGAGCTAAAAAATCTAATGAGATGCACAACTTTTACTGGTATAAATACATCTACAGTAACGTATTCAGGGGAAATGATTAAAAAATATAAAAAAACTACTTTGTCCTCTCATTGCATATTTGAATAGTCCAATTTTCAGGTAGTTATTATTATTGAAGAAAGAAAAATATAAAAAGAGAGAGAGCGCACTGTGTTGATCAAGTTTATATTTTTACTGGAATAATGAAAATTCATTTAATACATTATAAAAAAACAGACAAACAATAAATTACTAAAAATATGTGCAATAAGCACTAGACATTCATTTAAAATCCGACCATGAACCTTATATGATTTATATGAATTTTCATTATTCCAGTAAAAATATAAACTTGATCAACACAGTGCGCTCTCTCTCTTTTTATATTTTTCTTTCTTGGTTAAAAAGACTTTGTCTTTTTTTGGGAGCAGCATTTTTTTGAGCTGTTTACCGTATAGATAAAATACATATATATTACATATATTAATTTTTGCGCCTGATTTACCCGTTGGGTAATTTTTTCTTAGTTATTATTATTAATGACTCTAGCTTTAACACTAGTAAAGGTTTTATATTCTACATTCAACATTTCTAAAAATAAATAAAAATAAAGGCAGTATAAAAAGAATAATGAGCAATAATTAGACATTTCCCCCTGCAGTAGATTGATTTAAGCATACTTGCAAACACAGAATACATTGTAGCCTTTTTTTAATTTTCTGTTTATTAAGTTTTAACAATGCAGGGCAAAACAAAGAAATGACAACAAGTCTTCTCATTCAAACAGTCGAAAATGTGAATACTAAAATAGAATAAAATGTAAAATAAATAATATAGGGTGAGATATCCACCTAGCAGATATTTGGTCAGGCTGTGGAGTGATGGCAGTGTAGGTGTAGGGTCAGGTTGTGGAGTGATGGTAGGGAGAATAGGGTGAGGCTGGGAAGTGATGGAGGGGAATAGGGTCAAGCTGTGGACTGATGGTGGTGGGAGTGCAGGGTCAGGTTGTAGAGTGATGGTGGGGAAATAGGGTGAGGGTGTGAAGTGATGGAGGGGGATAGTGTCAGGCTGCGGACTGATGGTTGTGTGGGAAATGGGTCAGGTTGTGGAGTGGTGGTGGTGGTGGGGGGGGGGGAATAGGCTCAGGCTGTTGAGTGATTGTGGTGTGGCTATAGGGTCAGTCTGTGGAGGGATGGTAGTGGGGGGGATAGGGTCAGGCTGCGGACTGATGGTGGTGGGGGTGTAGGGTCAGGCTATAAAGTTTTGGTGGTGGGGTGAATAGGGTCAAGCTGCAGGGTGATGGTGGTGGGGGAATTAGATCAGGCTGCGGAGTGATGGTGGCGGAGGGAAGAGGGTCAGGCTGCGGAGTGATGATGGTGGTGGGGGTATATAGTCAGGCTTGGAGTGATGGTGGAGGGGGAAAAGGGTCAGACTACAGAGTGATTTTTTAGGGGTGGTGGTGGGGGAAAGGGTCAGGCTGCAGAATGATGTTGATGGGGGGAAAGGGTCAGGCTGCAGCAATAACCTCCAAGACATGAGGTGTTTTACACGGTGTGCTCTATCTAGATCAGGGGTGGCCAAGCTTGTCCTCAAGATCTACCAACAGTTTGTGTGTTTCAAGCAACCTGTTGATCTATAGTAGGAATGCAGCATGTTTGAAAATGTGACAGCTAGCAATGACTACAGCTGTGCACCAGCTAAGAGATTTGGAAAAATGTGGACTGTTGGTAGATCTCGAGGACCTGTTTGGCCACCCCTGATCTATAAGATGTGAAAATATGCACTTTGATAGTTCCACAAGGAATCTAATAACTAGTTTGAGAATTTGAAATTTTTACAGAATTTTGACCTACCCATAGCCAACTAAAAAATAATTATATTAATAGAACAAGTGCAGTCATACAGGGACATCTCAACTGTATGTGCCTATTTTTCCCAGTGACTTGTGCAGGGCAGACAGAGCAGTAAGTATAATTATATGGATGCTGTGTGTGCAGTGTATGGGCCTCTCTGGACCTGGCTGCCTGTGTAAACCCTTCACCCAATATAGAAATGCCTGTGTGATCAAAGCATTGCTGTTCTTACAGGGGGCCTTATTCTGGTTCACTCTTAGAGGCAAATTCCTCTAATTCCTCCTCCCCCCTGAAGCCGGATGTCCTCCCGGCTGTCACACCAGGGGGAGGAGGAGGTTAAAAGAGGACGGGAGGGGGGGGCGGCGCGCGGACGGCGTATGACGAAAGAAGCCCATAGGCTTCTATAGGGTATCGCCACCCTCTGGGCAGCGAAAACGGGGCGAACCGGTGATGATACATAGGAAAATGCGGTAAAACAGGGGTTTTACCGCATTTTCCCTTTAGTACATCCCGCCCTAAGGCCCAGAGCTAGAAACAACCTGTTCCAAGCAGAGTACTGAAATATACAGAATTCTAGTAGAAACCAGTGTGTCACAATATAAACATTAACAAACTACAAAAGAAACAACTAAATACTGTATATGTGTGAAATGTTCTACTGTATATGAAATTTAAAAATGAATACTTTTTTATTGCAGAAAGCGGAAGAGTAAGAACAACAAGCGACAAATTTGCAGAAGAAGTTCATATAATATGGACTCTTATGTAATTAACTATTGTTATGTATTTATCATGTTTAGCTCTAGATGCAAATAAAAAACGTCATACAACTAAGAATTTGATTATGTGATTTAATATGTTTAGATACAAATCTGTAGTACTGCATCAATATTATATAGTAGGCTAATATCCTATATAATAAAATGTTAACACATTATGGGGGAATCCAAGTGTTTTGTGCACCAGCAGTACCCAACCCTGACATTACTGTTCCGCTGTTCCGGGCTTGTAACTAGTTGTCTATAATGAAGAAGGGAGCAATTCTTGTCAGTGCCCTCTTGCAATTGTCATGTATAATATGACTACCGGCAATTTTCAGGCAATCACTTTAAAAATGTAATAAGAGAATGTGTGCTGGATATTTCAGGAATGTTTATACTAATTTGCAAAATTCCAAATGACATTATATAACAGAAAAGTAGTTTTCCCTCTGTAGTTACAATATTACAATATTTACTTTCTGGAAGCATCCATTAACCCCTTGAGTGGTATGCCCGGAAAATTTCCGGGCATACCACTAATATAGAAAAGGTGTGCGCCAGTGGTGTCCAGGTGTGCACCACTGGTGCAGCACCTCTGGAGCACACACACCCTCCCCCCAGTCCCCCCCCCCCGTCACCTTTGCTCTGGCGATCGGTCCGCCGGAGCTCCCCTGCTATGACCCGCCCGCCAGCCGCCGTCACTCATTTTACAGTGACGTCGGCGGCAGGCTCGGGTATGGTCGGCGCGGCTCGGGGGGACTCGGGAGCGCTCAGGCACCCGAGTCCTCCTGAGCCGCGAACATCCCCTAGCCTGCCGCCGACGTCACTGCTGAATGTGACAGGCGGCATAGGCTGGGGTGAGAGCAGCAGCAGGGAAGCTCCGGCATAGTAACGCCGGAGCGGAGGCGAGGGGGGGGGGGGGCAGACGGACGGCTTCCAGCTTTCTGTGGTGGGTTTTGCTGGGGCAGGACAATCCTGCCCTGGTAGGTTTGCATACCTCCCAACTGTCACGATTACAGCGGGACAGTCCCGATTTTCGGGTCCTGTCCCGCTGTCCCACCCGCGGCAGGCATTGTCCCTCTGCGGGGGGTGGCAGTTGGGAGACCCCCCAATCTAATAGAATAGACGCTGTGTGCATGCGCACAGCGTCTATTGTCCCTCTGCGGGGGGTGGCAGTTGGGAGACCCCCCAATCTAATAGAATAGACACTGTGTGCATGCGCACAGCGTCTATTGTCTTATGAAAATGAGGTTGCGGCTAATTAGCATAAGCCGCACCCTAATTTGCATACGCCGCACCCCCTTTCCGGACGCTCGAGTGTCCCTATTTCATCAGCACAGAAGTTGGGAGGTATGGGTTTGTCCTGCCCCAGCAAAACCCACCACTCAAGGGGTTAATAGGGCAAACCCTTTTTTCGACCAGTCAATATATACATGAAATATTGTAACTGAAGTGTTAATATTAGAGATGCGTGCAATTGCATTGTGATTTCACACAAATTGAGTTTTGAAGGTGAAAAATGTTCCAATAATAAGACTTTTAGTTAACGCTTTTGCTTTGCCAGTCCAAGGAATACTATTTAACACTGTATTTGTATATGCAGATTTAGGTTAATTATAGTCTACTGTATGAACAGAGCTGGACAATGGCAATCAAATGAATCAAAGCTATAAAGTTCAGCTGAAGGTGAAATGGCATACATAGCATTCCATGAAATTGACAGCACTTAAGCCCAAAGGGAAGCATTTAACAGAACATGAGGCCCATTAATCCACAAGTGATAAAACTCAATATGAATAATAAACGGCATTTTGTATGATAAATTGTGCTCCAGCAACTCATCTTCTAACTATCAATTTTCAAAAATATGACAATTCAGAGATGATTGGATGTAGCACCATTTAACATTTGTACTGTTTTATCATGTGTTAATTAATGAGCCCCCAGGTTTGCAACCTTTGATTGTCTCTTGTTTATATTAAATTATACTAGTATAGGTTGATCATCTTTTTCAATCTGTTGCCCTGTCCGAGGTGAACAGAGTAGACACATTTTTACTGACTTGGCAGTACTTCTTTGCAGAAATGGACTATGAGCCTGATTCTGGTTCACTTGCAAAAGCAAATTCTCTCTCTAATGGACAAAAACCATGTGCACTGCAGGTGGGCAGATGTAACATGTGCAGAGAGTTAGATTTGGGTGGGGTTTGTACTTCAAACTGATATCTATATTCAGGGCCGTAACTAGGGGGGGCTGGGGGGGTCACGCGCACCGGGCACTGGAGGGGGGGGGGCGCTGTCAGGTCCGGGGACAGCCAGCGGAGGTCCGGTGACAGGCAGCGGGGTTCCTGGTAGCCGCTGTAGCAGCAGCTTGACTCCGTCCGTCTCTCCTACTAGCGCGGCGGCGGGAAGCGCTGGTGATGACTTTGAAAAGACTTGCCGATCGCTGATTGGCTAAATTCAGCCAATCAGCGTCCGGCAAGTCTTTTCAAAGTCATCACCAGCGCTTCCCACCGCCGTGCTAGTAGGAGAGACGGACGGAGTCAAGCTGCCGCTACAGCGGCTACACCAGTCCCCGGAACCCCGCTGCCTGTCCCCGTACCCCCGCTGGCTGCAATAACAATAAAGCAGCAATTATTTACTCTGCGCAGAAACAAAATTACACCCAAATTACACCCAAATCTAACTCTCTCTGCACATATTACATCTGCCCCACCTGCAGTGCACATGTTTTTGTCCATTTGAGAGAGAAATTGCTTTTGCAAGTGAACCAGAATCAGGCCCTATGTTGATGTGTGGATTTATACACTAGTGCAGTTATAATACTTGTAGTTTTAGCTCTGTGATCTGTATAGTATCCCATCAGGAAGCTGTCCTAACGAAATAGGCTCAGACACATGAAGAATAATTTGTAATTAGCAGCCCTCAGAGCTGCGGTGACACATGGGTTAGATACTGTAGATACTGAACCTAAAATCCATGTGTTAACGCTCCAAAACAGGACATTTTTCTCCTCCAAAAAAAAAAAACAGGCTTTAACTGGATAGTCAGATTATGGCCATACTGTAGGTCACAAATCGATCATATATATGAATTTAATGTCTAAGAATAGCATAGTGTCTGACTGGATTCAATGTCAGGAAGGTCTACACAGACACACATCTTCCCCACAGTTACAAATTCATGTGTAATATTTAGAGGTAGTTAGTAAGCCTCCCATATAAGGTAGGTCATTTTTAAAACATTAGACCAGCGGTTCTCAAACTGTGGGTCCTGACCCCAAAGTGGGTCCCGACCTTCTTAGCATGGGGTCGCGACTCCATGTTGCTGACCATCAGGCTGATGACTTTTCTAATCTCAGTCAGTGATTCAAGGAGTCTGAAAAAGCTGTTGAACTGCCTGTCACATCATGTTGTTCCTCCACAATGCTGCCATGCATGTGCTGTCTGCTGACTACACATGCGATGTGATGACCTTCTGCAGGGGTCCTGTAATTGCTGGGGTCCTGTTATTATTTTTATTGTCTTATGGGGTCCCAGAGCAAAATAGTTTGAGGACCCCTGCATTAGACTAATTAAAGTTTGAAAAATAATTGTAAACGATTGCAGTTTAAGTTTTATGTGTTGTTATTATTATTATTATTTTATTTATAAGGCGCCACAAGTGTTTTGCAGCGCTGTACAAAGGAACAGTACAGGGAGACAAAACTTGGCATAACATTGAATAAATAACAAAAATAGAGTACAAGTAAAGAGCGCCACAGTTCAATACACATTACAGCTTGAATATAAGTAGTGAGGACTCAATCAACATACAACTAGAGGCTTGAGGCCAATGATGGAGAGGAGTATGGGGACGAAGATGGTCACTGAGTGTTTGAGTGTAGGAGAGCTGTGAGTGAAATGTGAAGAGAAGAGGGCTTTAACAACAGGAGGGAAGAGGGCCCTGCTCGGAGGCGCTTACAATCTGTGTTAAATATGTGTGTGTATTTTGTATCAAATAGTGCCAATAATCTACGGTACCTGGACATTTTTTGGATTGTGGGTGGAAATTAGATAGATGGTTAAATACAGTATGGATAGATAGATAGATAGATAGATAGATAGATAGATAGATAGATAGATAATAGAATACCAGAGGTATAGATCTTAAAATATATATTAAAAAGAGAAATACTGTATTAGCTAAATAAAGTCATATCCAAATACTGTAAGTGCACAATTTTTGCTGTTTAAAGTACTTCAGATATTGGGACCAATTTTTAAGTAACACAGGTACTGTATTCCTATTGCTGGACTATAACCAAAGAAAATAATCAGTTATGAACATTTTTGCTGGCAAACACCCAGTGACATTTTCTTTAAAGAAATTGTGCAACGGTGTGTATCTCTAAAAAATATCGTTTAATAACATTTTGGGTAACAGTATAGCTCTCTATAACTGCCCAAAATAAAAATATTTAATGCATTTTAACTGCTTTAAATGATTTGCTCATTTTAATAAATAAATAAATATATATATATATATATATATATATATATATATATATATATATATATATATATAACAACGGGAAGCGGCGGCACTCGGATGTAATAAATGACACCAACGCAGTAAATAAATCGGATGTAATAAATGACACAAACTACTATATTATATATAGTAGTTTGAGGGGTCTGGCGCTGCTCACAGCGTCTGCTGGAATGAAAACGTAGCTTGTCCGTGTGCTCATCTCAAGGGAGAGTGTCCCTGGATGCATATATTGTAGAAAGAAGACGCCACTCCGGGTCTTATATTAAAGTATGATTTATTGTTAGTTACTGTTTAAATCATAACTTTAATACAAGACCCAGAGTGACGTCTTCTTTCTACAATATAGAATATATATATATATATATATATATATATATATATATATATATATATATTATGAATAAAGGCTATATATATGAATAAATCAAAAATTAATAAATCATCAGAATACAGACAGAAAAAAAAATCTAAATTTCCTACAACTGACACAAAGGATACACATTTTATGACAAAAGACACAGTATCACAAAGGTACAATTAATGAAAAAGTTCCTCCATACATTGTGAACAATGATATACGAAAAACAAGCAGGTACTGTTCAAATGGTACTGTACAGCAAAACTTAGGCGTACTGCTCGCACAACCGATAACACCAGTGGCGCCGGAACGGGGGGGGGCGAGGGGGCAGCTTGCCTCCCCCAAAATTACTGAGGTGCTAAAGCAGCTGTGCGGGCGGCTGATTAATCAGTAATATAGGCGGGCGGGCGGTGGGCTGATTAAGCTTGATCCAGCCTCCCGCCCGTCCGCCTATATTACTGATTAATCGCAGCCGCCCGCCCGCACAGCTGCTTTAGCGCCTCAGCAAGAATCCGATTCCTATTCGCAGCCGTCCGCCCACATGGATGACTGCTGCGGGGAGATGTTGAGAACCAGCGCCCGCCAATCACAGTGGCTGTGGATGTGATGTGTCCACAGTGATTGGCGGGCGTGATGCGGGCCGTAGGGAGGGAGACTGGTCGCGTGGATCAGTGCATGGGCGGGAGCCGCGGGAGCATCCTACAACAGCCGCAGCAGCAGCCATCACGCTGTGCTGCCACAACTAAAACTTAAAGGTAGATGCTGCTCCTCTCACCCTCCCTTCCCCAGTGACTGACAGATCCAGGGGTTGTCATTTACCCCTGGATTCACACCCAAACAGGTTTATGTAATTATGTCTGATTATCATAATCAGACATAATCACATAAATCTGTTTGGGGGTGACACTGCCACTTTTTACGAGTAAATGACAACCCCTGGATTAATGTCAGTCCTGGTGTCTCTGGCCACATGTATATGCCGCTGCCCGGTGTATAATGCCCACGTGTATATGCCGCTGCCCTGTGTATAATGCCCATGCGTAAATGCCGCTGCCTTGTGTATAATGCCCACGCATATATGCAGCTGCCCTGTGTATAATGCCCATGCATATATGCCGCTGCCCTGTGTATAATGCCCACGTGTATATGCCGCTGCCAGTGTGTATAGTGCCGGGGGTAACATATAGCAATTTAGGGGGCGCCAAAATGAGATTATATCTTGCCCCCCCCCCCAACCTAAAAACGTTCCAGCGCCCCTGGATAACACACAAATACAGGTTTTCCAGAACATCAGGTGAATGTGTGGATGTGGTGCCTTAGAAGTTCAACATCTGCTGTTTGCATTAAGTTTAACAAGGATGTCTCTCTCAGAGTCACCCTTCATTTTGTGATAGACTCAGGGAGCCTCTAAGCAGCTGTCTAATGGTAGAGCCAGCCCTGATCAGAACAGGACTGTTGGTGGTGCTGTGTGCCTAGATATCTACCAAAGTTTATTGAGAAAGATGAGATGTCTACAAGGGAGCAGAATTTAGAAAAGGCTGAGTTCAGCCTCTAGCAAATTGATGGTGTTCTTTGCCAAGTACATGTTGTTACACTTAGTTTTGCAGAGTTATGCACATACAAAGTGAACTCTTTCTCTTTCACGTAAAATAAATGAAAAATACATTTAAGAGGACAAATTATTTGTGGCATTTTCCAGTGTTTTGGGGCCCACTGGCCCCTTTGTCAAGGAGGATGCAATTGCAGTTTTCCAGAGGGCATTGAGCATTTTAATACATATACGTTAGTAGTGCCAATCCGTGCGCTTCTCCTATCATTTCCTACTGTATGTGTCTTTTCTATTGGCTTGGATAAGCGAACATTGTAGTAAGATCTTCACTACGCTATAAAACCACTGGACAATCGCATTAATCCTTGTGGGACTTTGCGCATTTTGACTATTTGTATACACACACACACACACACACACACACACACATATTATACAGAACTCCTCTTCTTATGAATGAACATACAAAAATGCTTGTGCCCTCCCTGCTATGATATAAAACAGGGTCACAGACAATATACAGCCAAATTATATAAATCATTGCACCAAAACGAACAAATGCTGCTGTGATATTCAGTAAAGTGTTGGTAACACATTGGCATCTGACATCACCGACTTGCTGAATATGCATGAGCTGCCTGAAGTCACTGCCATAAAGGGCACCACATTATAACAATTGCTTCATCAATTTGTGAGGGAGAGTGGCACAGACAATGTATACAGATATAGGAAGGATTAGGTGTCAGACCACTAGCAGTAAAATTATGTTTGCACCAGACCCGGTGGATGCCTAATCCTTCCTATATCTGTATATATATATATATATATATATATATATATATATATATATATATATATATATATATATATATATATTTTATATATACACTTAACATCTGCACTCACCTTTCCTAGTTTTGGGGTGCCCTATGGCTTGTGACCACATTGTTTAAACAGACATTGTAGGGGCTCTGCACACACTAAATTAACTGATAATAAATAGTGGAGATTTGGTTCATGAATTGATCAATGCATTTAAGCCTGCAGCCCCCTTCACGGGACCCCACTTTTCTGCAGAAAAGTGGGGTCCCGTGAAGGGGGCTGCAGGCTTAAATGCATTGATCAATTCATGAACCAAATCTCCACTATTTATTATCAGTTAATTTAGTGTGTGCAGAGGAGCCCCTACAATGTATATATATATATATATATATATATATATATATATATATATTAGTATGAAATAAGTGTCACTCCAGGGGACTTTTATCAAGCAATTTTATGTTGCAGAATGTAGCAAAAAAAGAAGGTTACATGTTCAAGCAAGTCGACGTTTCGATACAATTATGTATCGTTTTCAAGACGGCATGTAACGTAGTAATCAACAGGGTACAGAATACAATATTGTATTCTGTACCCTGTTGATTACTACGTTACATGCCGTCTTGAAAACGATACATAATTGTATCGAAACGTCGACTTGCTTGAACATGTAACCTTCTTTTTTTGCTACATTCTGCAACATAAAATTGCTTGATAAAAGTCCCCTGGAGTGACACTTATTTCATACTACTACCAACATTTGTAGTTGGCACCCGGGGCAGTTGCAGCTTGGATACCTGAGTGCCGGTTCTTTTTGTTCTTTGTATATATATATATATATATATATATATATATATATATATATATATATATATATACTACCCAATAGTGATTTGGCGCCTATAACAATTTTAAAGGGATTGTCCGTAATCTCCAACTCAATTAGGAAGAGGCTTTGTTCATCCACGAGATGTATTTTTATTAAAAATATTTTGTTTTTTTTCAGATGTCAACAGTACATAGAAACCCCAACGCGTTTTGTCAAAAATGACTTCATCAGGGGTATAATAACAGGTCTTCCTTATAATGATGACCTTATTGTTATTTTTGTGAAGAATCCAACAGATAAGGAAATGTTCCCTTTAAATAAGGTATTATAATGTAACAAGAAAAATTCCTTTTCTTTGGAGCAAGTCTATTTTTTCAGTTGGAATAAGACTCCATATTCTTTTTTTTTTTAATTACGCAAAGATTTGGATATCCTTCCACAAACTACACAATTGTATAAAATCACCAATCAATTGTGTGGCAATGCAAATCCAGATATGTGGCTTCAGAAATGACAAGCCTTAAGCCTGGAGCTCTGTCTCCTGCAGTGCTGGATATCTGAATCTATATACAGGTTGAGTATCCCCTGTCCGAAATGCTCGGGACCACGAGCATTCCGGGTAGGGGAATTTTTCGGTTTTTGGAATAATTTTTTTTAGGCATATTTACAGATGGGTCTGGTCCCATCTTGGCAGGGGATGGCGCTGGCGTCGCCAGCCGCCATCCCCCGCCAGCGCCATGGCGATGGTGAGAAGGGGACGCGCGCGCACGAGAGGCGCGCGCGTCCCCTTCCGACGGCGCTTCCGTCCGTTCCCCCGGGTCCCCGGCGGCTTGCCGGCGGTAACCCGGGGTCCCCGCCGCCTGCCCGCACCCCCCCTAACCCCCCCTAACCCTGTCCGTCTCCCTGAGGCGGAGACGGACAGGGTTTCCGTCGCGCTGGCGACGGAGACTGAGACGCACGTGCGCGTGAGACGCACGCGCGTCTCAGTGTATTCGCTGGCGTGGCTGCTGGCGGGTCGCCAGCGCGGACGTTCTGGCGACCCGCCAGCAAGGATGGGACCTGACCCATCTGTACCTGTCCCCTGATGGTGTCCGGTGGTCCCTCGGCGTCCACGCAGTCCCCGGGCATCCACAGCAGGCCTCCAGCATCTTCTCTGGGTCTCCAGCGGTCCCAGGAATGCATTGCGCGAGTGTGTGCGCGCGCACCGGTGACGTCACCGGCGCGCGCACACTCGCGCAATGCATTCCTGGGACCGCTGGAGACCCTGGAGAAGATGCCGGAGACCTGCTGTGGACGCCCGGGGACTTGGTAAGTATGAAAAGAGGGTTAGGGGGGTTAAAAAAAAACACACGGTTTTTGGAATAATTCGGATAAGGGATGCACGGATACAGGATACTCAACCTGTGTATATATATATATATATATATATATATATATATATATATGGCAAATTGCATGTAGGCAGCACTCCAACTATGCTCCGATAAAACAAAGGTGCCCTCCAGAATAATAGGCCTGCTGACACAGGCTGTGTAGATATCTTCTGTGGCTGGCGGCACTCTGCTTTTAGTAAAGAAATACAGGAGACCTTGTGGTTTTCCGACGTTTCAAGCCTTTTCAGGCTTTTTATCAAGGTGCAAGAGTCTCTTGCACCTTGATAAAAAGCCTGAAAAGGCTTGAAACGTCGGAAAACCACAAGGTCTCCTGTATCTCTTGCACCTTGATAAAAAGCCTGAAAAGGCTTGAAACGTCGGAAAACCACAAGGTCTCCTGTATTTCTTTACTAAAAGCAGAGTGCCGCCAGCCACAGAAGATATATATATATATATATGCGCAGAAGAACACCGTCACTCACTCACGCTGAAGAACTCACGAACACTTATGGATGCATTTGCAGCGCTTCGGGCCCCTTTATTAGGCCCGTCGTCAGGCAGTACAGTATCAATAAATAAATATATATATATATATATATATATACACACACACACACACACACTCACTATACAGTATGTATATGTGTATGTATATGTATACATGTATATGTCTTTTCTTTGTTACCATACTCTTGCCTCCCAGTTTTTCAGTTATTACATTGATATAGTGGGTATTGGTTATTAGGTCGACAGTGTCTAGGTTGACAGCCAAAAGGTCCTCCACTATCGGTTGACAGTCAAACAGTCAACATGAATTAGGTCGACATGGCCAGTAGGTTGACACAAGCAAATGGTTGACATGAAAAAGGTCAACATGGAAAAAGGTGGACATGACTTTTCATTTTTTTGGGGGTGTGACATAGGTCGACAGGGATATCATAGAAGTGTACTGTGATGCCTCACTGCATTCGGCACACTAGTATATTCTCCCTCCATGCCCACTGGGATGGTAAATTCATGTTGACTGTTATCTATGTCAACCTTTTTTCATGACATCATTTTTATTATGTCGACCTTTTGACCTTGTCGACCTTGTGACCATGTCGACCTAATGCATGCCGACCCTTTTCAGGCCTTTTGTCTGTTTCCAGTAGTGGTCGACCTTTTGCCGGTTGACCCAGACACTGTCGGCCTAATGACCGATATAGTACAGCACAAAAATTTGCATGTCCTTCTCATAAAATGGGTTTTGCGACCAAGGGGGGTATTCAATCCCGATGCTATTTCCTACAGGCGAAATAGCGGTGGGTGATATTCAATGCTGTCGTTCCCGACAGCATTGAAGAGGCAGCTCGACACAACGTACCCGACAGCAGTTGGGTCGTTTTGCTGTAAACGTCCATGAATTGTTGAGATCACGGCCTTATCTTGACAATTCATATCCGTTTTTCACTGACACACCCCTTTTTCGCTACTCGACAGAAGGGACATTGAATTCCACCTGACAATAAACTGGCGAGCGGACCAAAAACGGGCAAGGGTCCAGACTGTTAGGACGTTCTGAAAGTTGGAAACCCAGGATTGAACACCCCCCACCAAACCTTTGCAATTGCTCTCTTCTCTAATTGCCTACTTTATGTTGGGAGATGTTGTAGTAGCCCATTGATATTATTTGGGATGTCCTTACATATGAAAGCTCCAAGCAGGTAACCCACATAAAATGCACAGGAAGGATCATATATATATATTTATGGCACAGAGATGCATATTTATATTTAGTTTAGGATTCACCACAATGGAAAGATATATATGGAAGAAACAAATAAATAAGGTTGCCGCTTCATTAAATATTGTATCAAAATCCACCACAAGTGCAATAATTATTCTGATTACAATCTCATGGTCAGTTCTTGAACAACCAATCAGATATATTTTTATCTAACCTGCTTTAAGTTGCCCGTACACGTTGCGTTAAGCAATGTGCAATGCGACGCGATGCACGCTCCCACGGGCATTGCATCACACAGTACAAAAAGTATGTGCTGCACAAACTTTTGTACTGCCTATGGATTGCATTGCACGCAAATCACATGCAAAACGCATGCGTTGCGATGCAATCCGCCC
This sequence comes from Crinia signifera, assembly GCF_055691185.1. Taxonomy (NCBI): domain Eukaryota; kingdom Metazoa; phylum Chordata; class Amphibia; order Anura; family Myobatrachidae; genus Crinia; species Crinia signifera. Next base: position 173,929,184 of record NC_139222.1, on the reverse strand, counting down.
GATAACGCGTCGCATTGCACGCTGTTATCGCAACGTGTATGGGCACCTTTACAAAAATGACTATAATTTGTACCTAAGAAGTACAACATTTACCACAGAACTCACCTTCGCTAAAATGCACAGTCCATTTTGGCAATTAAAAGTACGTAAGTTTAAAAGGAACAACAATAATAAATAAATAAAGAACAATAAGATTTGTCTGGAACTCACCCTCAGTTTGCTCAGTCTGGTTACATATTGACTCAGAGCAGTGCAGAGGACTAACTTTATGCATCCAGATCTCTTATATACTCTCATCTGTAATCATAGCAAATTGAAATCTATATTAGGTAATTAATGCTGGATGCATGCAGCTGGAAAAGTGCTGATGCAGTAGTAATTTTACTGGTGTTGACCACCAGTTAAAGATTAGCTGATGGTTACATAACACCATATGGACAAGTCATTTTTGTTTGAACTATCATCTCAAGTTTTCCCAGGTCAATGATTTCCTTGAATAGCTCCGACCATTGCCTGGATCACATTCCATTGCTTACAGCGTACTCAAAATTTGGCAGGCATTTATTCAGATATTTAAATATATGGATACAGATAGAAATACTATATATATATATTGCTAGAATGTTTAAGAGAAACATTAAATGACATTTTAATGTTGGTGGCTATGTAAGGATATAGAAGAAAATGTAATTTAAAAGAGGGGCTTTTTTTAGAAGAAATCTTCCAGTCATTTAAGTTTAGAAAAAGTACTTTGTATTTATATTAAACATATATTACTGCATAATCTTCTTCATATCACACACAAGTAGAGATCCATACATACATACATGCATACATATACACTGTATGTACGTACGTACATACGTACGTACGTACGTACATACATACATACATACATACATACATACAACAGACCCACCTTGGCATGCATCCCATTGGGTATGAAATCTGATATGGGTACCAGATAAATACCTGACAGTCGGGATTCCGATGGTCAATACTCTAACATCGGGGCACCGGCAGCCGGGATTTTGATGTCATGATACTGACCGATTGTCGACCACCATACCACACCCATCTGATATGTGATCTCTTTAGGAATACAAAGATTTATTATGGGGGATGTTTACTCAATAGCTCTGTCCATGATACCTGGAACTTCAACGCTCGTGGCAAAACTGCGGCTAATTGGATTCTCCCCAAAATTTTATTAAATAGACATTTATGTGTTAAAAAGTCACAATGAATAAAGATGATCACAGAACATGTGGAAATATAAATACTAGTACAGAATTAATATACTCTCTTATTAAGCAGGGCCTGATTAACCCCTTGAGTGGTGGGTTTTGCTAGGGCAGGACAAACCTACCAGGGCAGGTTTGTCCTGCCCCAGCAAAACCCACCACAGAGCTGTCGTCCACCCCCCCCCCCCCCTGTCTTGCCCCCTCCTGTCACTTCCTCTCCCCCTCATCTGTGCTCCAGCGATCGTATGCCGGAGCTCCTGGGCCCTGCCGCTGCCCCAGCCGCCGAAAATAACAGGTGGCAGGCTCAGGGATGTTCGGGGCGGCTCGGGAGGTCTCGAGTGGCTGAAATCCCGAGTCCCCCCGAGCAGCGCCGAACATCCCTGAGCCTGGGAGCTCCGGCGTACAATGTGGAGAGGTGAGGGGGAGTGATGGGAGGGGAGAGCAGAGCAGACACTGGGGGGGTGCCCGGACAGGTGATGCGCCAGTGGTGCACAGCTGTAGGCACCACTGGCGCACACCTTTATCTTATTGGTATGCCCCAATATTTTCCGGGACAGCCTGCTGCAGCAGCGCAGCTGAGCCCAAAAAATTTACGGGCATACTACTCAAGTTGTAAAGGCTTGTGGGGGTCTTGGGGCAAAGAAAAATTCCAATAAAATTACCCCTAGCCCTGAAAATTCTAAAATCATTTATTTCATTTGAAACATTCTTCCATATACTAACATTAATTGAAACAAGTATGTTAAGATGTTAATCTGTTTTGCAAATGTTATATTGCAGTATTACCAAATTTCAATATACGGATGGCTGATAGACAATGTCTAATTCGACATTCAATAGGGCAACACCATGTGGTCGACATACATATGATTGCCATGTTCAAAATTTTGACACAAGAAAAAACACAACATGGCTATGGTCGATACATGAAAAGATTGACATGTGTTTTTTGGGAATTTTGTTTAACTTTTTTAAACTGTACCATCCACACAGACTCCAAATGGGAACGGTAATGTGTGCACAGTGTAACAGAAGCGGAGTGAGGCATCTGGCCTGAAGCTCAAATTAATGTTTTCATGTGTTGACCTTGTGCACATCAACCAGTCGGTAATGACCTAGAACTGTCGACCTAATATTCAACACACCTATGTCTAGTAATCTCTTACATATTTGTTGTCTGTTATTTTTTGTCTGGTATGCATTCGGACACTGTTGGAGCTATTTGGACAAAACCAAAGCAAGGTGGCTTAATTGGGTCTAGCTTAGATTCACAGCCACTTAGACACCCAATCCTGTCCCCCATGGGGGTCCCGGGGGCCCAAAAAGGGGTCCAGCCACTATACAAAGTTGGTCAGGGAAGCAAAATATGGCAAAGTTGCATAACATAGAGGGGGTAGAGGATATGGGGTTTATGAAAAAAAAAGTTGTCAAATCCAGGACCCAACCACAGAGAGGTGTATCCTGGGCACACCATGGGCATGGGAAGCATGTTCAGGGCCTTGCACTGGATAGATTTTTATGAGAACTTCAGAGGGGACTCTTTCAATCTATGTCGGATGACTGACTGAGCTGTCGGATGACTGACTGACTGAGCTGATGCTTTCTGATGCATACACCAGATAAGCAAACATTGTATGGATTTTGAGTTATCATTTTTGGTAATAATAAACTGTGTTTACAATATTACACTAGTCTGCTTCCATACTTTCTCTCCATATATGTATCATCGGTGACTAATACTGGGGGAAAAATTGGGGCGTATCCAGAGCCTGTGAAGTGTTCCTGATAAGCCAGAGAAACTTTATTCTTGATGAGCTCATATTACGGTGGTGGGATACCACTGATAGCGGTACTTCTTTTAAGTGTTGGGGTGCCGTCTTGTCTTCTTTGGTGAAGGGATTCACTGCCAAAATACTAACATACCGCACTAGGAGGCGCCCATCTCATCCTTTCTTCTAGATTTTCATTTGAGAAGTTTCCAAGGACAGAAACCCACAGGAGATGAGCTGCCGTTCTGAATAAGAGGGATTGTGCATATATGAATAACAAGTAATTTGGACTCTATAGATTAAATCAGGGAATATATTAGCGCTAGTACCATCTTACTCTTTATATATATATATATATATATATATATATATATATATATATTTATATGTATAGATGTGTCCACTTACTAGGGCATACAAAGTTTCAGGGTGGGGTGTGCTGCTGATAGCACTTGTCAATTATCTGTTTTAATTACTTTTGCTTGTCTTCCTCCTCTTTGAGTACCGGCACTTCCTGGCCATCCATGTGTACTTCCCCTACCTCTTCTATCAGTAATACCTATACAACATTCATGCCAGTGACAGTTCCAGATGTGGGGTTGCAGCACAGTCACTAATTCAATTTGGAAAGCCACACCCACTGTCACCTCCAAACACTGCCAAACATCGCTGTCTGGGACTCACTGGCATAATGGACATTTTGTACTAAAATGGATCATGTTGGAGGGTATGACTAATGTAGAAAATTAGTGATGGGAACGCCATACTGTCCTACCACATAGCCATTGTGCTGCCTCCATTATCTTCACACAAGGACTGCTGGGTGACTTCATGACATTACACTCCCAGTCATTAAGTGTGTGCTGGTAACATAGGCTTCTGCTGCAGACATGAGCCTCTAACAAGCCCTGACAAATAATTATTGTCCAATCCCCTTCCCACTTGGCAGTACAATATAGATATGCCACTGATTGGGACCTAAAGTATGCAGCCAGGAATTTCATCCTGACCACCAGGGCTATTAGGGTATTAGATCTGTTCTGTTTGGGGAAGGGCCATCTTAACATGCCCCTCCTGTAGTCCTTCCACCATCTCTCCACTTGCTTCCATACAATGAATTGCTGTTAGCACTCTGCTCCAGCCATCCACCAATCGGCATGCTGGCAGCCATGAAGAGAATGCTGCCTGGCCAAACTGATATTCTCTACTGCCTGCCAAGAAGCTCAGGAAGCAGATGCTCACAGCCAAATCTGCCCCTGATTGAAGGGCCCTAATATTGGGGGGCCCTTGGGCAGCTTCCCATTAAGCCCATACATTAAGATGGCCCGGGTTTGGGATCTCTAAAAGTTTAGAAGCACTGTGTGACACCTTGGAAGGCCTTTTACACCCCCAACATGACTTTACAATGTCTCTTTTCAGAGTCTCACGGCTCCCTGTCCAAATGATATAAATAGATGACTGCAGACAGAGTGCTCAAGTTCCCTTTAACACTTTGCTTTCAGCCAGAACATGACCGTAAGAAATACAATATAAAGACATCTGTCCAATTACTGAGTAACAAATGTCAACACCACATTCAGAGATACAGTATATTTCCATGGCAATCTTACTAACACGAGGAAAGGAGCGATTCTAAGCTACAGGTGTGAGTATCTGCACCTGTTCTTCTACTGTAACTGACAGTTACTGAACATATGGAATGATAGGAACGTGTTCTTATACATCTGGCCTCAATACAATATGCAGCGCTAGATGTGTCTCATGAGTGAGTGGCCAGGTCCCATGCAACTCTGTTAACGACGGGCACCCTAGTCAAATTGCTCTGCTCCTAATTGTCATGTTACAGACTGTGTTTTAAAAAGGAAAGTTAGGAGCTGACTGATTTTTACTTTATCACTTTCCAATGCTTAGTACATATGCCCCATGATATTACAATTCCTCCATAAAGTAAAGAATACTAGCATTAATCAATATTCATTCATTCATTTTGATTTAAAAAAGAAAACGTAATCACTTACAGTAAGACATGGACACAAGTGCTGGCGTTTCAAATAATTGTCAAATTTATTGATTGCCAACTTGACTATAAGATCTGACTATAGATGGTTGCGGCACTAAAGGATGGTCCAGGGTAGCGTAAACACACACATACCAAACAGCCACTGATGAATTACTCTCCAAAAGCAAACCACTCGTGCAGGTGGTGTAATCCATCCGGGAAGGGTTAATGACATATCCATGTCAGGAGAGCGCACCCACTAGCTACTTAAACTAAGACATATAAACAAGCGACCGTTCTTTACCGCTCCCGGACATAATGTAGAACATAAAACATATGGATGATAAGGTCCCCATACATGGTCCGTTTATCGGATCCGTTTTGTACTTATATAGCACGCATCGCATGCCTTGTGCATGCATTGTGCATGCAATGCGATGCGATGAAAAGCCAGTACAAAAAGTATGTGTAGCACATACTTTTTGTACTGTGCGATGAGATGGCGCGGGAGCACGCATCTCAAAGTACAAAACGGACCTGCCGGGAACGGACCGTGTATGGGCACCTGTAGGGAGGGAAAAACACCCAAAGAGGATTATCAGACCACTTCCTAAATTCCTAAACTGCCCATTCCTCCCCTTTTCCACCCTATTGGCTAATGCCCCATCATTAGATCTCACAGTAAAACTAACATGCTACTTAGAGGGACAGCATCACAGAACCCTTCAGTGGTTTATGTCACCTCTGTGCTTAATCAGCCATCAGTTTTCTACACATTAAAAGCCAAGACCCTACAGGTCCCTCCTCCTTTTCTGGTGCCATCTTCCGAATGAATACTAGAGAGTCACCAGTAAAAAAATGAAGTGGTTGTGACTATAGCTGCTGCTTTAAAAGCATGTTGTTTGACTTATGTGCTAACTCTGAAAGACTCATAAGCATAATGAAGGCAAGTATTATATATTAAAAAGTACGTCAGTAACTGGTACATTGATAATTAATTCCCTTATGAGGGATTTACTATATTATGAATATATTACTGGAAAAATGATTGCTTGATATTACTAATATATCAATACGTTTAATGATATAAAAGGGACAATATTAAGTAGTCGGGTAATATATAGCCAAACAATTATAAATGCTATCCCCATCATTAAAATACATTTTTAAACACCAATTTAAAAGTACTTAATATTGCACTTTAATATAATTAATATACACTGACCTCTTAAAAAATGAAAATATAATTTTTTCACTAATATATTGATAAACTAGAATTTCCCTCATAACAGGATTTTCGCGGTGACAATTTATGACTTTACTTTCCTTCAATAATAATTGTCTTCATTATAAGTGCGTTGTTACTACTTATTCCTCTCATTTTGCTTGGCCAGCTAGATACACTGGTTACATACATGTGTAATGGCATTATAAAACCCATACAAAACTGACAAAACAGTTAAACCTTAATGATGGTTTTCAAAACTCCATTGAAACTTGTGTATACAGTGGGTTGGTGTTTTAATTGCCCAGAGGTGTCCAAAACTCCTGAAAAACCAATGCTTAGTAAATGTACCCTTAAGCTATTTTGTGATAATGCTTCAACAATTCAACAACAGTATTTTAGTGGATATTTATTTCTTATGTGGTCCACTGCTTAGCAAATAATTGAAACAGCCCACACACTAGTGATGGAAGCGGATGGAAGCGGATTGTGATATGAAAGATTCCCTGCAATTATTCTGTGCCCTCAAATACAATTCGGTACTACAGGACTGGTAAGAGATGGGAGGAGCTATAAAAGATGGATGCACCAGCATTATAAGGCCACTAGGATTATTGCATATGCATTTATAGCCAGCAGATTAATAGGGCCTGCATTGTAAATACTGTATTGCAGTTATATACAGATCTGCATGCTAAAGAAATACTAAGGCCATCATTCTAGTCTGCACGTTTCCCTGTGTGTTCGCACACGACTGCACATGTGCATAACCTTTAATGCACATGTGCAGCCGCTTGGTGCGAGCGGGCGGGGGCGGCGGTGAGGGGCTGCGCTTATGGGAATGCCCAGCATTTCATGGGCGTCCCCATGAAAAAGCTGGGGGTTCCCATGTAAATGCGCCCGTGACGTGGGTGCAAGGGGCGTGCAGCTGATGTCAGCGGATGACCCCCTTTCCCGCACAGGGTGCCAGAGAGATGTCTTACATCTGCGAGCACTGCAAAATCATTCTCCAGGTGAATTTTTCACCACCCGCAAGGCTGCGAATGGATGTTTATGCAAAATATCCATTCGCATGCATGCTGGGATATTCAGAGTTGCGGGGGGGCAATCGTGCCGGTGGCCAGTGGCATTAAAATGACATGGGGTACTTATGTAGTACCCGGGCACCCACTAAGCAATTTGCTTAGTTGGCTATTCTGCGTAAGGAAATTGCATCGCATCATATGACCTGTTTTAGTGACATACCATGCGTGCGATGCAATGTGATCTTACTAAGTAATTTATTTACTGCTCTTTTGCCGCGGGCTTATTTCATCACATCGCATGCCATTGTACTTCATGCCAAATCGTATGCAATTTTTTAGGGTGTGATGGCATTAACTGTACTACAATTTTTAGCCACTTCCCCACTATCCACTCCACCCCAAAGCATTGCAAGCGCAGCGAGCCCCCACTAACCACGCCACCCGAAGTTTGGCGAGTGGCGGAGCACGTCCTCCCGACCTTTTCATACCCCCACTAGCCACGTCGGCATGGAGTTGATTGTATATAGTGTGGCGAGCGCAGCGAGCCACCGAGCACGAAGCGAGGCGAGCGGACGTGGATTACTTTACACATTTTCCGTGTCCCCTCACGGGGCGCGCTGTGCTCGCCACACTATATGAAATCAACTCCACGCCGACGTGGATACTGGGGGTATGAAAAGGTCTGAAGGACACGTTCCGCCGCCCCTTGTGGGGCTAGCTGCGCTCGCCGCGCTTCGGGTGGTGTGTATAGTGGGGGGGGGGGTTTAGGAACACATTCACACCAGCCATACAATACATCTGACACAGTAATGAGCACAAACTCTTCCTCCACATACATTCTTGGAGGTATGACTACAAATGTTGCCTGGAGGTTCCTCTGTGCCGTTTGTTCCTCCATTTGCAGACCCCCCACTGACGGTCAATGTTTTGGGTGTGGACCCCTGTGTCTGGGTCAACAAAGTTATATCGATGATCGACCCTTGCATGTTCATAACCTGCCTGCTGTAGTTGCTCTGTATTGTATGCCCTCCAGCAATCAGAGTATATTATAGATCCGGGAGCGACATGTGAGTTGATCGCAGCCATCAGCGTAGTGGCGTCTCTCCTTTCCACTGCAGTAAGAAAGCAGGCACCTGTCTCCCTGCAGATCCCGCCAAAAAACCATTGCTGAGGCAGCATCTTCCCCACATGGTTTTCTCTCTTGACGAAGAGGCTTTCGTCAACCTCTAACACCATGACAGGGCTGCCAATTTGCCTCTGCGGCTGGGACAGCAAATCCATCGCACATGCCTCCCTCATCAAACTGTTGTACTGCACAGTTGTTTTTATGGACATGTGCAGTTCCCTTTCGCAGTACAGTACACTGGTCATCTCCTCTGCCTACGAGTATATGAACCAGACCAGGGTCACGAAGGGTAACTGGCCCCCCGGGAACCAGTGGGTCGCTCGAAGACTGACATTTTTCCTGCATGGAGACACATGGCCGTTCACACAATTCTGAGTGACGGGCAGCAACTGGTGTTGCTGAAAAAATACCACAGCATCCTCCTCAGAATTAGGCAAGGTGAACATGGTCAGTTGTGCACCTGCCACTCCTGTCACGCCTGTCACCTCTGTCACATTCTGAGCACTCACTGAAGCAGCCATCACTGTCAGCTAATCACATTGGATGGCCATTCACACAAGCAGCCATCACTGAAGCAGCCATACTGTCAGCTAATCAAATTGGATGGCCGTACACGCAATTCTGAGTGACGGACAGCAACTGGTGTCGCTGAAAAAACACCACAGCATCCTCCTCAGAATTAGGCAAGGTGAACATGGTCAGTTGTTCACCTGCCACGCCTGTCACCTCTGTCACATTCTGAGCACTCACTGAAGCAGTCATCACTGTCAGCTAATCACCTCAGAATGATTCTGACAGTGACCGGGAACACTTACGCAAATTCTGACTAGGGTGGCCGATCCCGATTTGGCCCCCAAAATGACGGGATTTCAATCCCGGGATTGGAGTTTCCAATCCCGGGATTTCGGGATTAGACTGAGCATGCGCATGTTATGGGGTTCCGACAGTCGGCATCCTAACAGTCATTAGCCCGACATCGGGATCCAGACTGCCCGGACTCTGACAGCATGGGTAAATGACTGTCGGGAACGCGTCCGGCACCCAATTTATTATTTATAAACGGTATAGCACATACATATTCCGCAGCGCTTTACAGAGTATAGTTGAACATTCACATCAGTCCCTGCCCCAGTGGAGCTTACAGTCTATGTTCCCTACCACATGTACACACACACACACACACATTCTCACACATTCTAGGGTTAATTTTGTTGGAATCCAATTAACCTGTCTGTATATTTTTGGGTTGTGGGTACAGAGTATTGAACATTCACATCAGTCCCTGCCCCAGTGGAGCTTACAGTCTATGTTCCCTACCACATGTACACACACACACACATTCTCACACATTCTAGGGCTAATTTTGTTGGAAGCCAATTAACCTGCCTGTATATTTTTGGGTTGTGGGAGGAAACCGGAGTACCCGGAGGAAACCCACGCAAGTACAGGGAGAATATACAAACTCCTCACAGTTAGGGCCATGGTGAGAATCGAACCCATGACCTCAGTGCTGTGAGGCAGTAATGCTAACCATTACACCATCCATACTGCCCTTATGGAGAGTGTCCACAAATTGCCTCACAGTAGTAGTGGGTTAATGTAAGGGACAAGTAGTGTCCTCCGTTATGATTTCTCTTCTCTACAATTTTGTAATTTTAAAATTGATTTTAAAAAATAGAATCCTGCACAGATCCTACTGAGGTTAGAAGCGAGAATTTGGCAAATTTTCAATGAGCGGATAGGAGTTTTGAAACCAATCATTTCTGTTTGGAAATCAAGCCAACCTTTAGTAAAAGCTGTATTTGAGCATTAGTAGATGCTGTCAATCCGCAGCAGATCATGTCGGCTTCAATAACCCTTGAAAACTTCCCCTGAACAAATCTTGTCTCAGAGGTATACATACTGTAGTTGTCTAGTATTAGAAAAACGTTTATCCTGCATTACTACTGTAGATACTGTAGATGTGGAATTAACTAGCTACAGTAAATCTCCATCACAATGCAAATTTTATTTTACAGAACCTTTCAGAACTAGTTACACTTAATAGACGATTCTTAAAAGTCTGTGAATGTTTCCCAGAATAGTATAGTAATAGCCACTGCCTGACTAATTATGTGGGGAGGAATCATTTATTTTCAGAGGTATGATAACTGCAATCCCTCTATTACTTACAAATCTATATTTATCATATGGCATATCATGTTCTATTGCCTATTAAAATAGATGCTAAGAGCCTGTTAATGCAGTATACAGTATAACAGGAATCTCTTCAATATTAAGATATAGGGTCAAATGTAATAGGGTGTGCTTTTTTAGTTACTTTAAAAAAATCGCACCAAATCACATACAGTATGTGAATTTTTCTGAAAAGGCCAAAAATCCATTGCGATTTCTGCCAATTTATTTAGTTACAGGAATGTGTGCTTTATTAGTAAAGTTTAAAAAAGAAACGGCGTGGGGTCCCCTCCCCATGAGCATAACCACCCCCAGGCTCTTTGATCTGGTCCTGGTTTTAGAAATATGGAGGACAAAATGAATAGGGGACGCCATATTTCAAAAACCAAGACTAGGCTCTCGGGCCGGTCCTGGTTACAAAAATAAGGGGGATAAAAAAGTAGGGGTCCCCTGTATTTATGAAATCAGACCCAGGCTGCAACAGTCTGCAGTGTAATGCCACAGCCGGGGGAATTTTTTTTACAAGCTCTCCTGGCAAAGCATTAGCATTAGATTACCGTCCAAGTGCCCTGTGCTGGTTTTTGAAACTGTGTCAACTTAGTTGTGCAATTTTAAAAATCAAACCTCATTACATTTGTGTTTTTATGTTTTCAATGAGAAAACATCTGGGTGTCATTTTTAAAGTGTGATTTTTTTGGCCACGGAAAAACCAATGATTTTTAATGCAAATAAAATCATGCGATTTGCCGATAATTTACCCAAAAATTGCTTAATTTTCAAATCACATCCTATTACATGTGCCCCATAGTGGCAGAATCTGAGTTGCAGGCTGCAGCGACAGTCCTATAATATGCATGCAGAAGATGGACCATGGGCCTAATTTAGCATTAATCGCTATATACAGAAAATGTGGATTGTGAGCAAAAAGTGCAGCTAAAGCTAATTGCCCTGCATTCGCTTATCCATTCCCGGAACATCGAAGAGTACGTACTTGCTGATTGAGCAAATCTGAGTAACTGTGCATCTCAATCGCACTGTGTGACTTTTTATCAACTTACATGCATGCACAGTTGAAAAACAATGACCGTTTTAGCTTTGCGGGGGACTCAGAATCAGGCCCCAAGAGTGCAGCTGTAAGCAATCCCGTAATAAGAACACTAAAGTCAATAAGGTCATATTAGAAAAAGATTATATTGGTCTGCTCTTGAGTGGCAAGGTCAGTACATGAGTTGCCAGTTTTTGCATTTGGACAATTCATTTTCCAAAAGTACACAAGAAATCAAAATGCTGGGCACACTTTTGGAGGTCACATTAGTGGGATAATATGAATCTATTGAACATGGAGAGTAGGCAGGTGCAGTTATCACATTGCTAATAGGAGCTATTGTTGAAATGTGAAGCTAATCCACTAGACAAAATGCACATTGGTGAGCAAATCTATACTTCCTGAGCTTTCATGTTTACCTGATATTGAGCTTCAGATACCCAGATCAGTTTTTTTTATAAATGGATCCTCTCTCTATAGTTTGTAGAACTTTGTCTCACTGCCCTGTCATTAGCCTTATTTAAGAGGGGTGTGGTATGGGGTTCCGACAGTCGGGATTCCGACGGTCCTTAGGCTGATGTTGGAATCCAGACTGCCAGTACTCTGACAGTGGGGCGAGCACAAATAAGCTCCTTGCAGGCTTACCACACTGCATGCTTAGTGGTTCGCTGCACTTACCACAGGTTCTATTCTCCCTCTATGGGGGTCGTGGACCCCCAAAAGGGAGTATAGCCCCTGTAAGTTGGAATCCCAACTGTCAGGAGGTCACCCAGCATCCATTTAAGAGATAAAGGCAATTTTGCAGCATATGCAGTTCAAAATGCTGTGTAAAAATGCAGCTGCATCAAGATCCACTTGAGAATGAATAAAGTAATATTACCAGTCATCACGTGACCATTATATAGATACTATAAGAGGCAGTATTATTATATATTGTCTAAAGTAGGGTTTTTGTCCTCAGGACAGGGGTGGTTTAAGGAAAGCCGCTGGCTATGTCCCCTGTCCTTATATATGCCGTGAATTGATGCTGTGTGCACAGCGTCTATTTTCCGCTGCTCTGGTAAGAAGAGCAGCGGGTGAAAGGGGGGTCTCCAAACTGTCCCCCCACAACTGACAGCCACAGATGGGATGCAAGACAGTCCCAAAAACTGGGACTGTCCTGCTAAAAGTGGGACAGTTGGAAGGTATTTCATTGTGTGTCAGGTAGCCTGTGAAGAGTCGTGAGAGAGATTGAGAGACAGTAGTATGTATTTTCTCTTAAAAGAGATACAGAGGGGCTGTATGGGAGGGAACTCCAGCAATATTTGAACTGTGCTGATGATGTGCTAAGCCACTAAAGAAAGTGGTAAGTGTCTTCACTGCCAATATGACAGGTCATATTCAACATGTGACTTAGGACTATGTTAAAATGGGAATGCTACATGTTTGCTTACCATCTGGAAACATTTGAGAGACTCCTGAACTTTTAAGAACCCTATAGACTTTCAAAAGAGAAAATCACATCCCCCTACGCCTTGTCAGCAGGGCCAGATTAAGGTCCCCATGGGCCTGGAGCTGATATTTCTGAAGGGACTCTTGCATGTCACCACATGGGGTGTAACCAGAAGTGAGGATGTGTGGCTACTGTAACATGCTGGGAACTGCCATGCTGGGAACAGCTATGCAGCAATTCTTAAGTGAGCAGAAGAGCAAGACTGGAGGGGCAGGCAGGTGCGTGGCTGCACAGTGTGACCTACATACAGTAGTTACATAGTAGTTGAGGTTGAAAAAAGACTTGCGTCCATCAACACCACACCCAACAGTGGTGGCAGTAGCTGTTATGTTAATGATAGCGGCTCATGCATAGCACAGCATTGAGGTATTTTTCATGAAAAATACCCCAATAGTGTTGCGGAGAGGCATCACATGGACAGAGAATGATCGCAATCTCTATCCCTGCATGCAATAATTGATACATCCATGTGATGTATTCAATTATTGCATTGCAATTTGGGCCATTGTTATCACAGCACATCTATATCTGACAGTTTTTATGTATGGCTGCAGGGCCGGATTTCCCACTAGGCATGTGAGGCACGTGCCTAAATGCGCAAGGGGGGTCAGGAGGTACAGGAGGGGGGGAGGGAACACTGTTGTGCCTATGGGCGGCCTGTCACTTAAATCCGTCCCGGTATGGCTGTGAACCACCTCTCACACTGTCTTGTTTGCTCTTCTCCTGGTGGGTAGGTAAGCTCTTTTACATGGCTGCCGCCCATCCATTATTTCCACACTGTCTACTATCTTCAGGAGCTCTTCAATGCTCCTCCTCCACCGTCGGACTGCCTCTCCAGCCTTGTGCAAGCTAATATTACAGTAGCTGCCTCTCCAGCCTTGTGCAAGCTAATATTACAGTAGCTGCCTCTCCAGCCTTGTGCAAGCTAATATTACAGTAGCTGCCTCTCCAGCCTTGTGCAAGCTAATATTACAGTAGCTGCCTCTCCAGCCTTGTGCAAGCTAATATTACAGTAGCTGCCTCTCCAGCCTTGTGCAAGCTAATATTACAGTAGCTGCCTCTCCAGCCTTGTGCAAGCTAATATTACAGTAGCTGCCTCTCCAGCCGTGTGCAAGCTAATATTACAGTAGCTGCCTCTCCAGCCTTGTGCAAGCTAATATTACAGTAGCTGCCTCTCCAGCCGTGTGCAAGCTTATAGTAGCTGATAGAGGGGGCTAGGGTGATGATGCGGCTGAGTCATTAAAACACAGTGTAACAAATGCACAATTGGCAGTTTTTAGTGATTTCCATCTTATTCCATTAGATGGAGGACATTATGAAAGGTTTAATGACCAAAACACATACCAAAAAGTCAATGTTAACATTGTAATGCCTCTGTACATTTGTAAATAGGGCACTATCTAGAGTTGCCACCTCAGGCATCTTCGATTCCTGGAGTCCCCCCCCCCCCCCCCCCCACACACACACACCTTCATGTGCTTGTGTGCTCCTGGAAAAGTGGGCGTGGCTTTGTAAAACGGGCATGACCTTTTCAGAAAAGTGGGCGTGGCCTCTAATACAGACATGTATTGAAGTCACTATTGTTACATTTAATAACACAATTCCCCTACTGACAACTCCTACACAGAGATACCTCATACATCCTCCCCTCACCCTGACACCAGGGACAACAACTTCACAGCAACCTCCCCCACCCCCTCACTTCTCTAACATGCATATCTGCCCCAAAGACTGTCCACACACACAAATCCCACCCAGGGCCACCACTGGTGATTTTGGGGCCCGGGACTGACCTTCAGTCAGGGCCCCCCCTCCCCCCTGCACTCGCACTCCCCCCGCACTTGCACTCCCCCCCGCACTCGCACCCCCCCACTGTGGGGCTGTGTATCCTGTACATGGATGCCAAAGTTCTCAGTCCCTCAACGTGGGGAAGCTTTTTCCCTGCTGTTACTCAGTACTGAGGGGGTGGCCAACGGGGGTCTTTCGAGGGGAAGTGGACCACTGAACTGATGGCCAGGGGTTGGCTGAAGGTGTGGGGGGAGTTCTCTTCTCCCCACTGGTGCCGGTTAGGGTACCCAAATTGTGTATGGCCACACTTGCCCCTGGCTAGGTGCAGGTAGGCGGAACCTGGATACTGCTGCTCCTGTCCCTGTTTCTTGTAGCTACCGCCTCTCTACGCGGCCATCATTCACCACTCACTCTGGCCACCATAAAGGTGCCAGGGGGGGCCTTGGGTGGTGCTGCCGTGCACTGGTTGGGGTACTGTGGCCGGGCACCTGCTGGAGCCGGGGTGCCGCTGTACTGCGCCACTCCGCGCAGGGAGCTGCTGGGTAGTGCAGCGATGTGTGGCTGGCGCAGCTGTGTGCCGTGGCCGCCGGATAGTGCGGCTCTGTGAGGCTGGGTGTTGGGTGTTACTGCGGGCGCCCGGACACCGCCAGACCCTGAAGCTGGGTGCCGCTGCCGCTCTGCCGGGGGTTGCGGAAGCCGCCGCTGTCAATCTCCGCTCCATCCTCCAGCTGCTGCCATGCTGGCTGCCTGGACGCCGCTCTTCTCTCTCCTCACGTGTCTGCTATTTCCTCTCTACCCCTTCCTCGCCAGCACACATCACATCAGCTCCTTGTCCCTGGACCTGTCAGTCAGGTATGTTCAGGGGCATTACATATCGTGCATGCCTGGCTGGGGGGCTGCCGGGTGGGGGAGGCGGTGTGCGGGGTGTCACTGTGGACAGCTGCCCGGGCCCCTCCAGAGGCCAGGGCCTGGGACAGCTATACCCACAACACCCCCTTGTCAGCGACCCTGATCCCAACCCTCCACACTGGTGTCACCATTTCCTCAGCTGATAGCACAGATGGCAGAGGTCCTCTGAGACTGATAAACAGCAGCAGCCGGCTTATCTCTCCTCTGAGGCTCAGTTTGGGAGGAAGTGCTGCTGCAGCATCCTCAGCTGTTGGCTGCGCAGTGCTCCTCCCTCCTCTCCTCTCATGCGGCCCAGTTTAAATATTTCTGGAGGTAGAGGGAGCTGTGGGTCGGGCAGCAACGCACAATTGCTGGAGACGGATGCACTGTGCATGCCCTGTGGCCTTTCTGGTGCCCAGAGCTCGCTCAGTTGGGAGGCTGTGGAGGCTTTCAAAGTCACCTGGATTCCGGGAGAATCCCAAAATCCAGGAGACTGCAAAAATGTCCTGGAGGGTTGCCACCCATTCATGGAGAATCCAGGAAATCCTGGAGAGGTGGCAACCCCAGCAGTATCACAGCACAAGTACAGCAGATCAGGACGATATTACAGCATTGTCTCACAGATCTTTCTATTTACACCAACAGAACCTTGTGCAAAAATGGTGTCAAATTATATGTGATCTAATTTGGACCGTATAGCCTGACTGGTAGTGATATCATTTCCTATATAGTAACAATATTAACACAAGGTCCCAAAGGTACAAGAGCAACAAAAAAAAAAACATTACATTGTTGAACATTTAATTAATGTAACCTCAGGGTACCACATGAACAACAGGTGGTACCATGTGCCCAAACTGTGCATCTCATGCAGGAATGCAAAACTGGATGTCCGCAGCTGTTCCCGTGGAACACAAACAAGCTCTAATGCAGCAATGAGTTACCAACAAGGCTGGCTCTACCTTTGGGCAGATTGTTAGGGCACCAAGATTGGGGGGTCCTTCTAAGCAGGGAGTTTTAGGGTTAAGGAGAGAGTTAGCATACGTACCTAAAAGCTGTTGGGATCCTGACCACCGGCATCTGAAGTGCCGGGATTCTGATACAATACCGTGTGGAACAGTAAGAACCAACATACTGTATTATAGTACTGAACTGAAGTTTTGAAGGACAAGACAATTACAGGAATAATTCCTTAAATTCTGAATACTCCAAACAGGAGCCTAACCTTATCCATCCTCCCAGCAGCCAGGGCCGGTGCAAGGCACCAGAGCGCCCCAGGCGAGTCGGGGTGGGGGCGCCCCGGTGCCGGGGGGAGGGAGGAGGGGTGGTACCTGGTAAAAAAATTGCTGCCCCGGCGTCCCGCATAGCGCTAGTTATTTGCTATTCACTACAGGGACCCCGCCGGCCGCAGTCAGCTTTATACACATGACGGCGCAGCAGGTACTCCTACGGCACGGACACCCCTGACCGCCCCAGCACTGCAGGGACGCCGGGGCAGCAATTTTTTTACACAGTTCGCTGGGGGTGAGGGGCGAACTGCCGCCCTCCAGGTGCCTAGTGGTGGCGCCGGCCCTGCCAGCAGCCAATCCTAACTGTAGCCCCTTTGTATATCTCATATTAACATTGTTCGAAACAGGAGACTGACTAGCAAACCTTATCGGGTAGGCACTCCCCTGTCACATGAAGATACAGATTGAGGGGGTTATTCTGATTCACTCAGAAAGGCACAAACACTCTTTAATGGACAAAACCATGTGCACTGCAGGTGGGGCTGATGTAACATGTGCAGAGAGAGTTAGATTTGGGTGGGGGTGTACTTCAAACATATATCTATATTGCAGTGTAAAAATATAGCAGCCAGTATTTACCCTGCACAGAAACAATAAAACAACCAAATCTAACTCTCTCTGCACATGTTGCATCAACTGCAGTGCATATATTTGTGTCCATGAGAGAGTGATTGTGCCTTTCCGAGTGAATTAGACTAACCCCCTTAATTTCATAAAAATAAGTATTATGTATAAAAGTGCAAAAAACAGCATTATAAAGTCCAATGTTTCAACACTGCACAGGGTGTTTTTCTGTATTATATCCTTGAAATATTCAGTGTTTGTGAGAGAGAGAGAAAGAGAGTGTGTGCGTGTGTGTGCGTGTGTGTGCGTGTGTGTGTGTGTGTAAGAGAGAGAAAGAGAGAGCGTGCATGTGTGTGTGAGAGAGGGAGAATGTGATTAAATCGCAAACATTTCCAGTAAAACTATTTAATGGTGCCCGATTCAAATTTAAATTTTTAAAACTGCAGCCATATACACAAACAGGGAGTCCATGCACAGGAACCAGGACACCATCAATATAGCAGTCTTTATCTAATTATGATCTAAAGTGCGTAATGCAAAAAAACTAGAGTATAGTTACGGATGGACGCAGCCGGAGGATCTGGTGGAGGGGACGTCTCTGAAGCTAAGGAAGAACGTGGCAAGAGGGGTTGAAGGAGGGAACGTGGCTAGAGCTGGGGGGGGGGGCAGGATGCGGCCGGAGTAGCCGGGGGAGTGGACGCATCGAGAGCATAAGGAAGGGGGGGGGGGCTTGGACAGGATGGGACCGGAGTAGCTGGGGAATGGGACACGGAGCCATTACAGTACATGAAATAGAAGTATATACATGCTCTAGAAACAATGTATGTAAGAAAGAAATTTAAGAATTTATTATATACATATATTGAACAGGACAGTGACATTTAACATTTAAAATAACATATAGGTATAAGAACACATCAGTGGCTGCAACAATTGATTATAACATGTAGCCAGTAATTTCATTAATAGACGTCCTCCATAGGGTAATTATAGCCGGAAGTAACTTAAAAGCAGTTCTAATTGTCCATTGTCTGGCCAGACAAAAGAAAAATATCCATAAAAAATGCAGTACATGTTGTTGTAGCAAAAAAATGTTCTAGTCTATACTATCTGCTGATGCTGTGGGCCTATTTTAGTGGGGAGGAGGGGGGGGGGGGGGGCTGAAGCTGTGGCTCCATCTGGGCCTGCTTATCAGTAACCCTACAGAACATCTCCTACTGAGGAATCAACAATTGCTAGCATATATTTAACGCGAGCAGCATTGTAACAAGCGCTCAAGGCGCCGGTTTCTGGGCCGAATCTTTTATGAGTGGGTCACGGGCCACCGAAAAACACTGACCTTTACAGATTGCTCAACTGCACATTGCAGTGCATCACTGTGTGCTCAGCGATCTGAGCATTCTGAGCGATCTAGCATAGCTCAGAACGCTCACCTCCCCGTGTGTAGGCCCCATTAGGGGGTCTATTTTTTAACATTATTTTCTCTAAAATAATTAGAAAATGGGTGTTTTTACACCCTTTTTCACATTTTCTAACTGAATTTATTTAAGTGGTTTTGGAGCAGTTTTCATGAAAAACTGTTCCAAACTCTTTAATTCGCATTTTTTTTAAGTAACCAGATCGCATTTCCAATACTTATAATGGGAAATGCAATCTAGCTGAATTTACCACAAAAAAAAGAAAAAAAATCACATTGACCCTGTGATAATAATGCCAGCTTCAGCTGGCCGATCACAGGGCTCAGTTGTAAATTGGGGGCTTCTGCACTGCTTTCTGCCCATAAACAGACAAAGCAGTGTTAGGACAGAGCCAGAGTGATCAGCTGCCTATGTGTCCAATGGATACACATTCTGATCACTGTGTAAAAAAAACCTAAAACATACTTTTAAAAATTCATACACACCTCTCCCATGTTCTTAAGATCAGTACTCCGGTGAGGGATACTGGTCTAGAGGGCTTCCTGCTGCTCTGTGAACCCCGCTGCAGTACAGTGATGCTGCAAAGCAGCAGATCATTTTATAGGACTGGGAACACAGAAGTGGGAATCCCCGCAGACCGGCAGCGCTGCAGGAGCTGATCCCTGGGGGTTGCGAGTATAACCAGGGTTTTGGGCGCTATGGGGGTCATTACATTGGGGTGGGTGGGTGGGGTGCCGGTGGTGATAGCAGAGATATTGATGGCACAGGTGCAGCACAGCATTGGGGTATTTTGGTGGAAAAAAAGCTGTTAGTGCTGCCACGACCTATCGCAAGAACAGAGATTTATTGCAAGCTCTTTCTCTGCATGATACATTCCTGCGATGTACCACACTGCAAGTTGTCACAGCACATCTGTATCCTCAGATGCGAATAGTGATAAATTGGTCCCAGAAGCTGGGTACACTACACACCACACAACTATATCGGCGGCATAACCTAGTACCGATGTTGCTCTCTCTACCTGCAGCCTCATGTCCTGGCTTTACCTGCCATACCCAATTCCTGCACCTCACGTCGCCTTTAAGTCTCCTCCTCCATATAGACTGTATGCTCCTTGGTGCAGGGCCCTCTTCCCTCCTGTTCTCACAACCATCTTCTCTCACACTTCAATTACAGCTCCCTCTTACACATGTACCCACATCTCTTCTCACTTATTCATCTCTACTACTGACAACCTGCCCTCAGTAGCATGGGGACAACTCCTCTGCTTCCTTACATGTCAAATGTATTGTGTACTGAGAATTGTGCTGCTAATTGTTACCTGTGTTCTGTTTAGTTTTTCTGTTACTATTATAATTAGTTCTGTGTACTCTGTATTTTTCTAATGCGTGCCATATGCAGATCGGGCGACAAGGGGGGTCAAGGGGGACAGCAGTCCTTGGCACAACCGATCCTAGGGTCCCCAAAGTCAGCCCCCCGTATAGTCCTGCAGTGCACACTCATCTGCCCCATCCATTTAGTACTGCACTACACAGGCTGGGGCCTGGCATCTGAGTGAAGTAGTCATGCATGCTTGAAGGCTGAGGAGCCCCACCTCTATGAGGTGGAGATTCCTGGCAGCTCTTCTGTGGTAGGCTCTTTCCCTGCACAGCATTTGGAGGAAGCGCTGCAGGCATAAGCGGATTCACAGGCAGGAAGCATTTTTTTCATTACTAATGCTGCAAGTTAGCAACATGCCTTTTCGCAAGTCGCCAGGTCAGCCACATGCAGATTTTACAGCTGCCAGCAGACAGGACAGCACATTTTCTACTTGCCAGGTGCTCATCACTTGGGGTGCACCCGGCTCCATTCAAGCAATCCGGGAGTCCGCCGCCAAGGCAGATCCCTGGCCAATGTCAGTGGAGGTGAGCAGGGCAACAGCCGTTCACCGATGGTAGGTATGGCCTGGAGGAGTGTGAGGTAGCGAGAGACAGAGGAGGACTCAAGGCTTCAGGGGTACAGGTACAGTTCCGCATGTACCTCCCCTCAATCACCCACTCCC
Source organism: Crinia signifera (assembly GCF_055691185.1). Lineage (NCBI taxonomy): Eukaryota > Metazoa > Chordata > Amphibia > Anura > Myobatrachidae > Crinia > Crinia signifera. The sequence goes on along the minus strand of NC_139222.1, from coordinate 173,908,096 downwards.
ATCCAAAGATCAGCACCAATTTAAGTATGCTTGTACTCGTACTCCTTATCACAATGACCTTGGCCATATGTACGGCGCTGCGAAAACTTGTGGCGCCTTATAAGTTACATTTTATAATAATATTGTTCCGTGATGTCACAGAGACCCTCGCCAAACATACAGTTGCTGAAGATATAGTCAGATTTTACTGCATAGTCAGATGACAGGGGGATTGTTAATGATAATTTGGGTACTGTTGAGACAGTGTGTTGGTAGTGAATGAAAGAGGGGAGGGGGGGCACCAACAACTATCTTGCCTCTGCCTCTAGTATGAATGCATACCCCTACAATAAGCTGCCAGTTTTAGCTTGGCCAAATAGCAAATAGCAAAAAGGGCATGCTGGTATGTGCAGTTCAGCAACAGCTGGAGGGCTGAAGGTTTCCCATCCCTGACTTAAAGCAACAGCTACAAACCTTTGTGTGGTGTATACGCCCCACTTTCTGTTGAATTACCTCATAATTTAGCCACTCCTAGAATATCCAGCCACTTTAGGAATATTTTCCATGGTCACTTTAAACTCAAAACCCACCCTTCCATCACATTGTGGTCCAATGAAATAAAATATTGACTTTATGCGGTAGCAATTATCGTCCGACTGCATGTATAACAATTGCATGGCGCATTTACTATGGTACAGTACAATAGCAATATGGCTCACAGTGAGGATTCATTTGCAGTCAGGGACCGTTTAGGGGAGATAGTAGGGAGTGATGGCAAAAATGCAGATGGGTGGTATGCTTTAAGCACTTCCATGCTGGGATTGAGAAGATACTGTAGGCTGCAGTTGCTGCTGTTGCCACGTAACCAGGGCATCACTGGGCACCTCCTTCAGACCTGGACCCAGGTAAAAAGCAGCCCCTCCCTTCTCTCTTAGCACCATTGTGTGTACACAGTGTGCCCAGATACTGAGTTTTCAAGGCCACCAGTGGGCATCTGAATCCATTGCCAATCAACATTATCATACTATACATACACACAAAATCACAGCTATGCCTGGCCAACTATAGTAATTTTAATTACAGACTGTCAGGCTATATATATATATATATATATATATCAAAGGGAGATGTTCTGCGTGAACAAAAAATCAGAGTCGGCACTCTCCAGTAGTGGTATAAATCTTTAGTAAAAAGAATGCATTACAAGTGCTCCAAAGGTCATCGACGTTTCATGGCCCAACCGGCCATTTCATCAGGATGTGGGCTGCGGGTAGAGGGTGTGCAGGTGCCAGGGTGCACACCCTCTACCCGCAGCCCACATCCTGATGAAATGGCCGGTTGGGCCATGAAACGTCGATGACCTTTGGAGCACTTGTAATGCATTCTTTTTACTAAAGATTTATACCACTACTGGAGAGTGCCGACTCTGATTTTTTGTTCACGCAGAACATCTCCCTTTGATATTGACTTTGTCAGTAAGGCACCCCCACAGCTGATACCCTTCCTCCAGAGTGCCAAAGCTTTTTGCATTTATTTATATATATATATATATATATATATATATATATATATATATATATATATATATATATATATATGTACCTGTTTGAAAGTCTCTTGAGGAAGGGGTTGAGCCCCGAAACGGCCGTCGAGGCTAATAAACAACATTTTTTCATTCAAGAAATTGCTGCAGTGACGTGCTTAATCCTCCTGAGGGTTCCTGCTTGATATATATATATATATATATATATATATATATTTGCAATTTTGGTGAATTGCGCACTCGCTGTGTGTACAGTTGTAATGGACCTCTTGTGTTGATTACATATACATTCAAATGGTGGTAATGATGTACTGCACACTGTTGTTAATGTTAAACAAAATGCTTTTATTTTTACACTTGAAAAGTGGGGGGTTGTCAAAAAAGGGGCTGGGTGGGTGGGGGTTGGGTAGGTCTCATGGACCTCCAATCTTGCAGATCTCACTATGATCTTTCATATTGTTAAAAGGATAACCTATAGCCTTTCTTTTTGCAGGAGATAGCATTTGTTTAGTATTTAATTGTATTAAAGGTGATACAGCTGTTACATACCTGCAAGATCACGCTGAATTGTTATCTTTGATTATTGCGGGTCTATGCATTATTGGCGCTGTGTCCCTCTGCATTAATTCACCTTCTTTATGCTTACAAATGTGTGATCCTGCATTATATGGACAAACTGGGTTAATAGCAGAGGCTTATTTATCTTAGCCGTTGCAGGTTATAACGTTTAATTGTAGCTGCAGTATTTGGTTTCTGTGGGTCTTGGTTTTGCGCTTAAACTGACATAGCTGATACACATATATTTGATTAACTACACCTGCCACTTTTGGATAAGGTGAGTCTGTCCAGTGTTGGCTTAATAATTTATTGAGCATATATCTTTGAGTGTATCAGGTGTGACACTGTTAAGTGTTCATTTGTACAGAAAACCCCCCCTTTTTTCTGCTATTTGAGTGCATTTATTGTTGGAGAATTGTGACATTAGAATCAAAGAATATTCTCTTATGTTGGATACAATTGTGTTTGGTGAGCTGTGGTTTTTGACTAATTTGTAATCTTGTGGTAAATTGACTAATTGGTTTGACCAACTAATAGTCCTGAAAATACACATGAATCGAACATTATACAGCTTCACAACAGAACAGGTCAATTATAAAGGGAATTAATACACATGCACGAGTGTAAATATTATATATACTTTGTTTGAATATTTTGCATTTCTTTACTGACCTATGATTATAATCCTGATCTCATTCAATTGAGACAAAAACTATAATGCCAATTGGTGAAGGCATTAAGGATTTATGAAGGTCAGCCCTATATAGCATTGGTGCATAGGTATATTCCTGGTGTATACATACACACGTAATTTAATTGCACCAATCCTAGCTACTAGCCCTAATTTAATTGTCTATAAATAAATCGCAAACAGAGGCAATATTAGTGTATGGGTAATTTTGCATAAAAAATTAAAAATTAAAAATATTCCTATAGGAAGAATTTGCATAATATAAATACACGACTAAATTGTTTTATTAAAATTGTTGTGTAGCATATACTGTCTTATTGTATATTTACAATCAACTTTTTTACATTATAGATTTTCAAGCACATAAAATTTATCACAAAAAAGGGATAAAAAAATGACATAAAATAATTAAAAAATAAAAATAGATTTTTCACTTGGCATAAAAAATTAAATAAAAAAACTTTTTTCGAGCAGCTCAGCAATTGTAGATTGGGGATTAAGAGTGCACCCCACCCGAGTTTCTTTTTTCTTTTTTGTTTATAACTAAACGTATCCTTACTCGGGGGTGCACCACTGACCATCACACTTCTTAAGGCTATAGCCTCGGCTTAGGCTGGTAGGTGATGTGAGATAAGATTTTCTATCATCAATTATAGTCAGTTTTTCTCCCCATCTCCTTATCCTTTCAACCTTATTATTCCCATTTTTAGTGCAGGCTCTTCCCACCCAACTTCTTCTTTAGTTAGATCTCACTATGTGTCTTCTGCAAATTGGGTTGCGGTATCCTCTCTTAGCAGACCTCTGTGGTTTGGCAATGCACAGGGTTTACTAATGTGGATAGGGCTGAGTGGGGTAGGGTGGTGAGGGGCTGCTCGCAACTGTGGATGGGCACTTGTAAGGCTTGAGTGACAGCGGAAGTCTCTTGTCGAACAAAGTTAGGGTGGTCAAGGAAAGTGTCCGGTGGTACCGGTGGGCTGGCGTCCCTGACCCTCCGGTGGTGCACCGTGCACTTACCCGATACCTGGTTTGTTGCTAGCAGGGGATGCTTGCCGGGTTCGGCTTGACGGCGTTTCGGCACGTGTGTGCCTTTATCAAGGATCCTTGATAAAGGCACACACGTGCCGAAACGCGTTGGACACCAGGACAGAAGCCCTGCACCCACACAGCAACCCCAAAGTCTCCTCCGCAAGGAGTTGAGCGCGCGCCACCGCAGGACCTCCGTCACCCCGGGTAACGCCGTCAAGCCGAACCTGGAAGTGGCGTGAGCAACTGCATCAGCGGTGCGGACCAGACTGCCGGCTATCGCATCAAGTGAGGACGCCGGTGAAGACACGAGGAAGGACGCGGCAAGCATCCCCTGCTAGCAACAAACCAGGTATCGGGTAAGTGCACGGTGCACCACCGGAGGGTCAGGGACGCCAGCCCACCGGTACCACCGGACACTTTCCTTGACCACCCTAACTTTGTTCGACAAGAGACTTCCGCTGTCACTCAAGCCTTACAAGTGCCCATCCACAGTTGCGAGCAGCCCCTCACCACCCTACCTCACTCAGCCCTATCCACATTAGTAAACCCTGTGCATTGCCAAACCACAGAGGTCTGCTAAGAGAGGATACCGCAACCCAATTTGCAGAAGACACATAGTGAGATCTGCAAGATTGGAGGTCCATGAGACCTACCCAACCCCCACCCACCCAGCACCTTTTTTGACAACCCCCCACTTTTCAAGTGCAAAAATAAAAGCATTTTGTTTAACATTAACAACAGTGTGCAGTACATCATTACCACCATTTGAATGTATATGTAATCAACACAAGAGGTCCATTACAACTGTACACACAGCAAGTGTGCAATTCACCAAAATTGCAAATATAAGTACCCCGGGCTCTATAGGCAGAAGAACCCAGAATCTGCTGCACCGCAGAACCAAATAATAGTGGAGCGCAGAACCAACCCCCCAGAACCATATATATATATATGTATATATATATATATATATATATTATTTTTTTTGGTACTTGTGAAATATCACAGCTCCCACGACCTTCATCGTATGCTGATTGTATGCTAAAAATCGCATCGCATTGCATAGTGGCATACGATGGCATACGATGCGATGCGATGTTTTACCGATTTTTGAGCATTTTTCATACCCCCCCTATCCACGTCGGCGTGGAGTTGAGAATAGAATAGTGTGGCGAGCGCAGCGAGCCACCGAGCCCGAAGCATGGCGAGCGCAGCGAGCCCCGCGAGGGGACGCGGATACTTGTGAAGCCCGCGAGGGGACGCGTATAGCTGTGAAGGCCACACTATTCTATTCTCAACTCCACGCCGACGTGGATAGTGGGGGTATGAAAAGGTCGTAGGACGCGTACCGCCGCCCCTCGCGGGCTCGCTGCGCTCGCCACGCTTCGGGTTGACGTTGATAGTGGGGGTGGTGCACTATGAAAAATGGCATTTGGGGGCATTTCACTACTTTAATACACATTTCAATGCATTCTGATGCATTTCAGTGCAAAATCGGGTGCCATCGCATCGCATCGGATGCCATCGTATGGCATCCGATGCGATCGCATACGATTTTTGAGCTAAAATGCTCAAAAATCGGTAAAACATCGTATCGCATCGTATGCCATCATATGCCACCACATATGGCATACGATGCCATGCGATGGCATACAATTTTTGAGCAAAAATGCTACAAAATCTGTAAAACATCGCATCGTATGCCATCGTATGCCATTACATATGGCATACGATGCCATACGATGGGAGCCGTGATACTCCACAAGTACCTTTTTTTTTATATATATACTGTATATGTGTATATATATATATGTGTGTGTGTGTGTGTGTATTTATGATAGTGTTACTTTAAATATAAAATTGAATACAATTAATCTGCATCTAAATAATATGAGAAAATGCATAATTTGAAAGCAAACTGAAGGATCTGGCAAGGAGTGCGCCTATCCATACAATGCCAGTAACTTAACTTTTCCACAGTAAGAAAGGAGTACGGTAGTTACACATTCCACATTCTGCTTCACAACGACATTCTTTATACGCATTATCTGTCAACACAAAAGCATCTGTTTCACTGCAAACGATACCCTGCCTGTGCCATGAACACATCTGAAATAAAACTTCATTGAGAATTATATGGAATTTTGTTCTGGTCCATAGTGACACAGATATCCCTGTCCCGTTTCAGATCACTGTTCTATATTGGGAATCAGGGCAGCTTGGACATAAGCACATTGCCGAGGACACTTTATACAAAAAATTGCTTGCCCATATGCTTACCCTCGTGTACCGGGCGTATCTTGTATCTGACAGTGGTGAACAGAAGTAAAATTACAGCATCAACACATTTACAGCTGAGAGCCCTTAATATTAATTTCCAAATATAGAGAGCTATAATGCTGGAGTGGCAAATCTCAGACTATAAAAGTAATAGGCGAGTAGAGGGAATCTATCCTTCTGCTCTGCACCTAGAGGTAAGTTGGTCCGTGGATGTGTGTTCTTCAGTCATCCCCGTATCATTGCCCAGCATAGGAAGTTCAAACTCAGTTGTTGTTTTTCTTATTCCATTCATCAATTAACCGTAAAAATATAATTTAAAACTTAAAAATCCCTATATATATATATATATATATATATATATATATATATATATAAATATATATGTGTGTGTGTGTAGTGCGGTTGGACTGGCACTCAATCCCAGCGCTGCATTAGTAGTACTGGGGTGCCTTCCGGGGACCCTCTGCGTGGTCCAATGTATGGGGGGGTGTGGAGGTGGCACGGTCTTGGATTTGTATATGATCTAGAAAAAATGGCATCTAGGACCATGCTGCAGTCAACATTTCAGTTTTATTGTTCAAAACTTTCGTCAGTATATATGTGTGTGTGTGTATAGATGCAGACGGCCGGCACTCCATATTGTGGTAGAATTACTTGCCCAGGTGCCCTCCCAGATGCATGTAGCAATCCATTTGTATAGAGAGATGTGTGCGGCGGCACTCACAGGACATTTGTAAGGAAAAAACACAGACCACTTTGGGGTTCAAGTCCAACGTTTCGGTCGTCTAGACCTTTATCAAGAACTTGTTGCATATTGTGTGTGCGTATATATATATATATATATATATATATATATATATATATATATATATTGTCCATCCGTCTCCGAAAATGCTGCCATCTGTTGACAGCGAGTGAAACTACATCTACTTGCTACCGAAGCATATGCTTTGAGTGAGCTTACTAGTACATATATATATATATATATATATATATATACTCAAAACCAAAACAGGTACAGGCTGAGTATCCTTATCCGGCTATCCCATATCCGAAATATTCTGAAAACCGTAGATTTTCAGAATATTTAGTTTTTTCTTTCCACCCCTGCACCTTTTTTTATACTCACCTCGTTCCTTGGTGTCCACGGCGGCCATTAGACTACTCTTCATCTCCGGTCCCAAGAATGCATTGTGCGATTGTGCCAGTGACATGTCGGTGACAATGCATCCTTGGGACCGGGGATGCAGCTGAAGAGGAATTCAGAGGCTGCCATGGATGCCAGGGGACACCGTGGATGTCGGGGGACCGTCGGGGCACTGCCGTGGGACCGTCGGGGCACCGCTAGGGAACCAGGAGAGTATGAGAAAAAATGATTCCAAAATCCACAACAATCCCTTATCCAAAATGCTTGTGGTCCCTAGCATTTCGGATAAGGGATTCTCAACCTGATTTTCAAAGCTACTGTATTACAATTTTGCAGGTTACACATATTTTTTGCTATGCTTCTGAATTATGCAGATAGGCATTGTTTATTCTGAATGCGTTTTATATACATGTTAGTGAAAAAAGTATGGACAAACTAAATTCTATACAAAATCCACATTTGCTGCTTAATAATGCTATTAGTTTTAGTGGGGTCTGCATATTGGTTGCCTGTATGTCCTAGTAGTCAGATCATTATAATGTATTATTAGAACAGTATGAGGAAAGACCTCCTGTTCTTATATAGCGGTTCATGAGAATAATTGGAATGTTTATGTTGCACTCATAAGTAGATTTATACAGTACATAGCAGAATTCAAGCTGATAATTTGTAGGCAGCATAATAAATAGTGAAAGAATGCAGAGGTAAACATAGAGAGATAGAGTTTAGGGCAGAGGGACAGAGTTTCCCAGAGGGAACGGGAAACAGAGTGAGATGGGGAACTAGCGAACATTTACTGTATACTAATCAGTTATGCAATAAGTTTCAATAATTCTTTTTCCACAGCGAAAATCCTTTGAACATTTTTCCATCTTAGAAGGATACTAACAGGTATGAGACCCGATTTACACCCTTTACTGATTATAATAATAATAATAATAATAATAATAATAGAGTTAATATAACTACCAGAGAACATAATAAAAAATGTCCATATATCATCTAAATAAGAACATTAAAAAACATTTATTCAAACCAGCCATGTAATCCCATTTATATCCACATTTTGATTTATTTACTGTAGGTGTCATGTTTTATCATTGCTACTTCCAGCTGTGACTAAAATTGTTAATCTTTCCATGTAGGAAATCCTCAGCCATGGGTGACGGTGAAATGGCTGCCTTTGGGGAGGCAGCCCAATACCTCCGAAAGTCAGACAAAGAGAGACTTGAGGCTCAAAATCGCCCCTTTGATGCCAAAACATCTTACTATGTGATTGACCCCAAGGTGATGTACGTAAAAGGAACAATCACAGCTAGAGAGGGGGGCAAAGTAACCGTAAAAAAAGAAGACAACACTGTAAGTATACATTTGAAGTGACTGGCTCTTTCAGAAAGATAATGCAGTATTAACTCAGCATTGACATCTTATCATGCATCCCTGTTATTTCCAGACTGTAACAGTGAAAGAAGATGAAGTTTTCCCCATGAACCCACCCAAGTATGATAAAATTGAAGACATGGCGATGATGACCCATTTGAATGAACCATCTGTTCTGTATAACCTCAAAGAGCGTTATGCAGCCTGGATGATCTACGTAAGTCTCATACATTCTCTATTTTATAAAAAAAAAAGCAAAAAAGATTAGACAGATTTCCACAAATACTGCAATTTTAAGAATGTTTGAAGTATATTAATTAGGATTTTAGTAAATAATTGTGTATGTTTTTCTCCTTTTTCCAGACCTATTCTGGCCTATTTTGTGCCACAGTCAACCCCTACAAGTGGCTGCCTGTGTACAACCCTGAGGTGGTCAATGCCTACAGAGGGAAGAAGCGTGTGGAGGCCCCACCACACATCTTCTCCATTTCTGATAACGCCTATCAGTTCATGTTAACTGGTAAGTACTGCTTAGAATTATGACTCTGGGAATATATTTTTTACAGTCTGAAATGTTACCAGTCTTTACTGTATGTCTCCCAATGCGAACACTAAAAAATGTGTATGTGTCCCAGAGATATTGTAACTATTTGCATGTGTCAAAATGGTGTGTGGTCTTACTGCAGAGTATGTGGTCTTACTGTAATATGTCGGCCATTTTCTACAGAATACCTTGCAGATTATCAGGCTGCATGGAATACTGTCTGAAACAGACAGTGGCCATGGCTGCAGGTGCCCCGTGCAATTGCATGGCTTGCCCGGTTCTAGAAACGGCCCTGGTGCACACTAAACTAGGATGTTTAGACATTTTGAAGGACTGCATCACTTAAAATATAAGCAGGTGATTTCATCTTTGGAACTTTAACATACATTTTCTGATTATTAAAATACTGTAGCTTCTATGCAGTTGTAGAACTACTACAGAGGATGCAACAACTATAGCTCACTGGGGGGGGGGGCAGGTAAGACAACAATGGTAGGTTTCCATTGAGAAGTTTACAGCAAGGGGCACTTCTATGCATGGAGCAGATGGATACACTGAAGCCCTGAGTAAATCCTGTACATCTTGAGAAGAGCAGTCATATTCTAGTAGAGCCAGGGCCCTGAGTGTGGAGCAGTACCACAAATGGTGTCACAGGGTCCAGTGAAGCTGTGTCCTGCCCCTGCTACCACTTGCAGTTTATTTACCTATAGACTTTCATTTCAAATTTTTGATAGCCCACAATTATATTTTGCATATTATCCTGTATATTTAGAATGTGCTGTTATTGCTACTTATATATCATATTTAATATCACCATTTTCTTTTTTCCTAATAGATCGTGAAAATCAGTCTGTCCTGATTACGTAAGTATTAAAACATTAGTAGCTTTAGCATGCTAAAATGTATTCCATAAGAGTCTTAGACAATATGTACCCAGCCCAACATCAGCAGCTATGGGACCAAGTGGGCGAGCCATCATTGACAAGTGCATACACACTGGCCGATGTAGGCAGCAATCAAATTAAGAATGGGGCCACGCTACATTCAGCAGCAGGGTCCTCACCATTGACATCCCCAGTCAGCCCTGCATGTAGGGCCTATGGAGGACAAGTGGAAATATCATTCGTTTTCACCCCTCTTGATCTGTCATTTCTATTTTTGGCCATTGTGGACATAAAAAAAATAAACATGAATTGGGAAACTCATAATATGTGGAACTAATCTTCTGTCCCTTTAATATCAGTCATATCTTAACACTTACAAACTGCCCTCAATAGGGAAATGTATTGTGTAATGATTGATGGAGGGTTGAGGACAAGGAAGAGTATTTAATAAAATGTAATACATTTCTTAATTTCCAGATCAATTATATTTAAGGAAATATTTGAGTTAAACTTTATAAATATCTAACTACTTAAATTGCTTGCGTCCACAGTGGAGAATCTGGAGCTGGGAAGACTGTGAACACAAAACGTGTCATCCAGTACTTTGCAACAATTGCAGCTGTCGGTGACAAGAAAAAAGAAGCGCCGGCCCCTGGCAAAATCCAGGTTTGTTGGAACTTACTTCATGTTAAGACCTAAGAATGCATTATTCACTGGAATTGTTGCCAGTTACATTTGTATTCTATGAAAAGTGTGTCAATTGTCTCATATTCTTGTATATTGCCAGGTGTATCTAATAAAATATTTCTAGTAACATTTTACTCACTTATTTACCTTCTGTAGGGCAACCTGGAGGATCAGATTATCTCTGCCAACCCTCTGCTGGAAGCCTTTGGTAATGCCAAGACCGTGAGGAATGATAACTCATCACGTTTTGTAAGTGTGCTCTAATAACATTATACTGTTCCTGTTATATATACATATTGTGGATGAAATGTCTATTTTAGCCAAATTCCATGATCAGTTGGCTCTTTTGCATCAATCTGAAATGTATGAGGGTACCATCAAATAAACATTAAATATATTCTTCTCAGAAATAGATTCAGGGCCAAAAAGTGATAACATAGAGTATGATAACAGCCAGACAATCAGCTCCTAACTGTTATGTCACAGGCTGTGTTTGAAAAATGACAGGTAGGAGCTGATTGGCTGGATGTTTATTATTCTCCATTTTATCACTTTTTAAGCTTGATACATATGGCCCACAGTGTTCAGAAATCGTATACCACAAAATGTCATGAAAATAACCAATAACTAAATTTCTATAAATGTTAAAACATTTAGGGTAAATTTATCAGAATTCACTTTGGGACCACCGGAAAACTGTCTTCTGCTGACATTGAAACCTGTAAGTTTGACTGAACAAAGTTTATATCTTTTTTTGTGGTTAATTTTAAATCCTAGTTCTTTCTAAAGTGTACCTACTGTATTTGTTCAGATCTTCTGGAAAAATCCAGAGTAACATTCCAGCTGTCTGCAGAAAGGAGCTACCACATCTTCTATCAGATCATGTCCAACAAGAAGCCAGAGCTTATTGGTAAGTTACCACAAAATAATATTTGCTCTTTAAAAGGATTGCCAATGGGTTGCATAGTTATGATCATGATATATTGTCATGAAAAACATTTCATGTTTTAGACCAGCTCCTGATTACAACAAACCCATACGACTTCCCATTTATCAGCCAAGGTGAGATCACAGTGGCCAGTATTGATGATCAAGAAGAGCTGATGGCAACCGATGTAAGTTGATTTATATTTAGTACAATATTTTATCTTTCCATTAGAGTTCCATCATAACAGGCTTCTTTTGATCACAGAGTGCCATCGATATTCTGGGTTTCAATGCAGATGAGAAGCTTGGTATTTACAAGCTGACAGGTGCTGTAATGCACTATGGTAACATGAAGTTCAAGCAGAAACAAAGAGAGGAGCAGGCTGAGGCAGATGGTACAGAAGGTAGGTGAAAAATTTTTATATCAAAACTTACAATACCTCATAAATCATGTTTAAAAAAAAAAAATATATATATATATATATATATATATATATATATAAAGCTCCAATAAACAGAGGCACACAATTCAATCAATGTTCACAGCAAGTGTATTGGGCAAACGCACATCAAATGCACATCTAGCGCTTTCAGGGGTCACAGCCCCCGTCCTCAGGATGATAGCCAACAGACAAAACGTGTCTGTGGGCTATCATCCTAAAGGACGGGGGCTGTGACCCCTGAAAGCGCTAGATGTGCATTTGATGTGCGTTTGCCCAATACACTTGCTGTGAACATTGATTGAATTGTGTGCCTCTGTTTATTGGAGCTTTAATTATTTGAGGGGAGTGCACCGATCACGCTGCAATGAACTATTGGAGTGCCGGCATATATGGATATTTATATATATATATATATATATATACAGTAGGTCGTATTTAAAATAATCTTTCCCATTTTCATTATGATTCATTTTTCTGGAGGTTTTCATAGTTTAAATCTATTTTAACGGGAAAGGCAAGTTATTTACCTGTCAAAAACCTCTTCAACACACACCTCTTACACTATTGTACATTACTATTCAACCCTCTTGTTTAACTTCAATAAAATATACAACATTTTGTAATAAAAGTATTTTTTCAAATTTTCGACAGTTGCTGACAAATGCGCCTATCTGATGGGTCTCAACTCCGCTGATCTTCTCAAGGCCTTGTGCTACCCTAGAGTCAAAGTCGGAAATGAGTATGTGACCAAAGGTCAAACTGTCCAGCAGGTAAATATCTTTCTTGGTTGTATTACAGGATGTTTTAATGTAAAGTTAATGTAAGTTATGCTTTAACAAAATAATAACAATGTTATATCTTCTGCAAAGGTTAATAACAATGTTGGGGCCTTAGGCAAGTCCGTCTATGAGAAAATGTTCTTGTGGATGGTCATCCGTATTAACCAGCAGCTGGACACTAAGCAGCCAAGACAGCACTATATTGGTGTACTGGATATTGCTGGCTTTGAGATCTTTGATGTAAGTAACATACAGTACTTTAACTTATATTGTGAAATATGACGTGTTTTATGACATGTGCATATTTTACATTTATGTAACTTTAATCGAGTACATTGCCTTTTTGTGGACAGTATAACAGCTTAGAACAACTTTGTATCAACTTCACCAATGAGAAACTGCAACAGTTCTTCAACCATCACATGTTTGTACTGGAGCAAGAGGAGTATAAGAAGGAAGGAATTGAGTGGGAGTTCATTGACTTCGGCATGGACTTGGCTGCCTGCATTGAGCTAATTGAGAAGGTATACTAAGCATTAAAAGAGATGTTACAATTTAAAGTAAATATACATTAGATAAAATAAATAGCTATATAATGTTGTGATGCAATTTTATAGCTAAGATGTAAAAGTATGTAAGAGTGCTGTTATGTAATATGGTCCAAGGTTTTAGAAACAACATGATTCTTGCGATTTCAGTTGCAGATGCAGAATAATAGCAAAACTTGGTTGTGACTTTTAAATTATTTCTGCTTTGAATCTGCAACTGGGATTGCTGTAGTCATGTTAGTTAGAAAGACATTGACCCTATTACATAATCCATTCAAATTTTGTCTATCATAATAAAGTATTCCTTTTACTGAGAGTTTTCATCTGTTATGCAGCCAATGGGCATCTTCTCCATCCTTGAAGAGGAGTGCATGTTCCCCAAGGCAACAGACACTTCATTTACAAACAAGCTGTATGACCAACATCTTGGCAAGTCTAACAACTTCCAGAAACCTAAACCTGGCAAAGGTAAAGCCGACGCCCACTTCTCCCTGGTCCACTATGCTGGGACAGTAGATTACAACATCTCTGGATGGCTTGACAAGAACAAGGATCCATTGAATGAAACTGTCATTGGGCTCTATCAGAAGTCTTCAGTGAAGCTTTTGGCTTTCCTCTATTCTAGCCATGCTGCTGCAGAAGCAGGTATTACATTTGGTATCTTCTTCCACCACTATACTATATATTCCAGGCATGATATCCACACAATTATTATTACTGTCAATAACAACTGACATTCATGACACTACCAAGATATATTCCTTTGTTTGTAGAGGCTGCTAGTGGCAAAAAGGCAGGTAAAAAGAAGGGATCCTCCTTCCAGACCGTGTCTGCTCTTTTCAGGGTAAATTCTGTTGCCTTAAAATTTATTTACTTTATATATTTTCCTGACTTGCCTTGTTGATTCTGATATGATATTTATTAATATCTTTCATCTACAGGAAAATCTGAACAAGCTGATGAGCAACTTGAGAAGCACTCACCCACACTTTGTGCGTTGTCTGATCCCCAATGAAACTAAAACTCCAGGTAGATTTGAGCTGAACTTTTGTATAATACAGTAGATAAAAATAAATGTTTTATTTAAATGATGTCTTAGTAATGGTTTGAATTCTTTAGGTGCTATGGATCATTACCTGGTCATGCACCAGCTCAGGTGTAATGGTGTACTTGAAGGCATCAGGATTTGTAGGAAAGGATTTCCCAGCAGAGTCATCTACGCTGATTTCAAACAGCGGTATGTGTCAATTATTTAGGAATATATAGTTGATAACAAGAAAGAGTCTATACAGCAATAAAATATTTATGTTGAGTGGTGTCAGATTTATATCTACTTCCAACCATTACAATAAAAATGTAGAGATGCTTTTAGAACTCACTGAATTATAAATGTACTTTTAAATCTAAATAGTTTTGTACAATTCAATTTACCACCTTGCCCTGTATTTTTAATACAGTTACAAGATACTCAATGCAAGTGCCATCCCAGAAGGTCAGTTCATTGACAGCAAGAAGGCTTCTGAGAAGCTTCTAGGGTCCATTGATGTAGACCAAACACAATATAAATTTGGACACACAAAGGTATTTACTTGATTAGTTATTGTTTACTTTTATTTGTTTACTTTCTGGATGAGTTAAAGAATAATTGTATCCTACTGTAAATTGCTTTGTTTATAGGTGTTCTTTAAGGCTGGTCTGCTGGGTACCCTGGAAGAGATGCGAGATGAGAAGCTTGCACAGTTGATCACTCGTACTCAGGCTATTTGCAGAGGATACCTCATGAGAGTTGAGTTTAAGAGGATGATGGAAAGGAGGTACAGTATTTTTGATATTTTAGAAGAGCCACAAAATATCAAGTAGTTGCTGGCAAAGTAACAAATCTAAATATGTTCTAATTTAGGGAGTCTATTTACTGCATTCAATACAATGTGCGCTCATTCATGAATGTTAAACATTGGCCATGGATGAAATTGTACTTCAAGATCAAGCCTCTTCTGAAGAGCGCTGAATCTGAAAAAGAGATGGCCAACATGAAGGAGGAGTTTGAGAAGACAAAGGAAGCTCTGGTAAAGTCAGAGGCAAAGAGAAAAGAGCTGGAAGAAAAGATGGTGTCCGTTCTTCAGGAAAAGAATGACCTGCTACTTCAAGTCTCATCTGTAAGTGTTACACCACTTGTAGCTCCCCCCAAGAAACATTATGGTTTGCAAAACTTTTCGAAAAGAAATATGATTTAATGAAGAACTACTAACTTATACTTCTAAATATACCTCACAGGAATCTGAGGGCCTGGCAGATGCAGAGGAAAGATGTGAAGGCCTTATCAAAGCCAAGATTCAACTGGAATCCAAAATCAAGGAAATTAATGAGAGGCTTGAAGATGAAGAAGAATCAAATGCTGAGTTAACAGCCAAGAAGAGGAAGCTGGAGGATGAGTGTTCTGAACTGAAAAAGGACATTGATGATCTTGAGCTGACTTTGGCTAAAGTAGAAAAAGAGAAACATGCCACAGAAAATAAAGTAATCTCATTACCATGTTAATCTAACTGTCAACTAATACAAAGCAAGAACATAATACATCACTTATTTTATCCAGAGTATACATTTATGTGTATAATTGTGAATTATTGTGTGTCAAACAATAGGTTAAGAACCTAACAGAAGAGATGGCTGTCCTTGATGAGAGCATAGCCAAACTTACAAAAGAAAAGAAAGCACTTCAAGAAGCTCACCAGCAGACTTTAGATGATCTGCAAGCAGAAGAAGACAAAGTCAATACTCTGACCAAGGCTAAGACTAAGTTGGAACAACAAGTTGATGATGTATGTATATGCTTTAAAACACACCAAGTTCAATATAATGTCTCTTCAGTTTTATACAAAAAGCATGGTAAAAGGTAAAAGGCAATGGTTAACCACTTTTTTATTTTCATAGCTTGAGGGATCTCTTGAACAAGAGAAAAAGCTCCGCATGGACTTGGAACGATCAAAGAGAAAGCTGGAGGGTGATCTGAAATTGATACAGGAGTCTACAATGGACTTGGAAAATGATAAGCAACAGCTGGATGAAAAAGTTAAAAAGTAAGAAATTGTAATAACCATTAGGTTTTCCATTATACAGTATTTAATTGTGAGAGGGGGAACAGTACCATAAGCATTGCATATATGTGTGTCCCAATATATTGTTGCTGCATATAGCAGCTTACTGTACCAAGACTGCAATGTATATGCAATGGGGACCCCTATGCTCTGGTCTCATTGAAATGAATGGGTGGTGGCCCCATGTCAATGCTGGCTCCCATTCGCTTCAATGACATACAGATGGAGCCCTCTTTATTTAGCCTGTTAATTGGATTAAGTGAGTAATATGATTAGCTAATCCCCTACTGTATTGTTCTATGTATTGTATTGCTGCTGAGAACAATAGGATAGCCATGGCTAGCCATGGTGAGCCACGACCTAAAGAACAAAGTTGACAGGGGCTCCAACTGTAGTGGTGAAGTAAATGGGAAGCGGACGCATGTGCATTTCAGCTCCCATTTACTACAACAGCATAGCAGTGGCATGCAAATGACTGCACTCCACTATGCTGCAGGAATATAAAAGGATCCATCTATATACACACACACATATTGTTTGCTATCAATGCTGAATACATGGCCTATAATATGAAAAAATATTAAATTTAATTCAACAGGAAGGAGTTTGAAGTAGGTCAACTACAGAGCAAAATTGAAGATGAACAGGCTCTGGCAGCTCAACTGCAAAAGAAAATTAAAGAGCTCCAGGTACTGTAGCTTATATCAATCAATATAATAATGCATTTTCATTATAAAAATGCTCACAGGATTTCAGTAGCTTCTGTTTACTTTTAGGCCCGCATTGAGGAGCTTGAAGAAGAAATTGAGGCAGAACGTGCAGCCCGTGCCAAGGCAGAGAAGCAACGTGGAGACCTTTCTAGGGAGCTTGAAGAAATCAGTGAGCGACTGGAAGAAGCCGGTGGAGCAACTTCTGCTCAGATTGAGATGAACAAAAAGCGTGAGGCAGAATTCCAGAAGATGCGACGTGATCTGGAAGAGGCCACCTTACAACATGAAGCCACTGCTGCTGCTCTCAGAAAGAAGCATGCTGATAGTGTAGCTGAGCTTGGAGAACAAATTGATAACCTCCAGCGGGTCAAGCAGAAACTGGAGAAAGAAAAGAGTGAACTTAAGATGGAGGTGGATGATCTTGCCAGCAACATGGAATCTGTCTCTAAAGCCAAAGTAATTGCAGTAACATTTTGATTTATGTTAAAATGTTTGTAGTACCTTACATTCTCTTAAAAAATAGAATAATAACTTTTTTTTTAATTTGTAGTCAAACTTGGAGAAAGTGTGTCGAACTCTAGAGGACCAGTATAGTGAAGTTAAGACAAAGGAAGATGAGCATCTAAGAGTCCTTAATGACTTGAACACCCACAAAGCACGTCTTCAGACAGAAAATGGTAATTCTTCCTATAAATATAATAGAGAAAAATTTAAAGCAAAGAATTTGAAACTCTTACTTTAATTTAATTGTTTTAATTAGGTGAATTTGGTCGTCAACTTGAGGAAAAAGAATCTTTAATTTCCCAGCTTTCCAGGGGTAAACAGGCCTTTACCCAACAAATTGAAGAGTTGAAGAGGCATCTGGAAGAGGAAACCAAGGTATTCCGTTAGATTGTTTCATTTTTAAGTAAAGAATAGGTATTAGATTGTCACTTTGAAATATAGCTTAATAAGTCTAAACATTTCTTTCATCCAGCTGTTTCATCCTTGTAACATGAAAAATGCTTACTAATACATGTAGCTGTATCATGTCTAGGAATATGCACCGGCCTCCATCATTAGTTTTGGTTTTGCATCTGTATCTCCTTTTGGTTTTAGATCAGTATTTGGTTTTGCCAAACTGCCCTTGTGAGTTACAGTGCAGATTGGATACAGTGCAGGATACAGTACTCATCAGATATAGTGGAAGATACAATGTGGTATATAGTGTATGTCGTAGAGTGTGTCTAATGGCTGCCGGCATTGTCCTCCGTGAGTGCAGGGAGGAGGGCACCATCTTCCAAGTGGTTCCCCATTGAATTCAATGGTTCACCACTTAGAAGATGGTGCCCTCCTCTCCGCTTTCACGGAGGACAATATCCATTGATTCAATGGGACTTTTGAAAACGTGGCAACAGATTCAAAATCAGTAGATCTGACAGCGGGATCTTGTGGTTTTGTATTGGGAGATCCGAGCTGCAGCTCTGATTGCCCTGGATCCCCAATTTTCAGAATGGTTTGGATTTATTAAAATCTCTAATCATGACTGCTCATTGTTTTCATTATTACTTACATAAATTAATTTGCTAACATCAAGGCCAAGAACGCACTTGCTCATGGACTTCAATCTGCCCGCCATGACTGTGATCTATTGAGGGAACAATATGAAGAGGAACAAGAGGCTAAAGCTGAGCTGCAGCGTTCATTGTCCAAGGCCAACGGTGAAGTTGCTCAATGGAGAACAAAATATGAGACAGATGCCATTCAGCGCACAGAGGAACTGGAAGAAGCCAAGTAAGTTTTAGATATTTTTACGGGTAGATCTATAACTCCTAATTTCATTACATGAACTGGAACTCCTGAAAATGTATTTATAATAACAAGCACAATATGTCTTTGGGACTGTCTTGTTTTTCAGGAATTGAAAGAATGAATGTTGACTAATAATTGTGGCTATGGATTCCAATCTGTTACAATACTATGCTGTCATTCCACATTGTATCAATCTAAAATAAATTGTAATCATGTACAACCAGCCTTGCATAAAATATATATTAAATATTATTAGAGTAACAACATATCCCAGTTTTCCCTGAGCAATTCTGCATTGTTCCTATTACTATAAATCAAATACCTACAACTGTTTTGTAGTGATAACTATAACTTTTACTGTAAATATCAGAGAAAGAAAAATATGTATTTCACGGACAGCAAATAATTCAAGTGATGCAGCTAGCCTTTGAGTTTACAAAGTATTGAAGTCCTGTATTTTATCTACTTCAATAATAGGAAAAAACTTGCTCAGCGCCTTCAAGAAGCTGAGGAGCAAATTGAGGCTGTTAACTCAAAGTGTGCCTCTCTGGAGAAGACTAAACAGAGACTTCAAGGTGAAGTTGAAGACCTAATGATTGATGTAGAACGTTCAAACTCAGCCTGTGCTGCACTTGATAAGAAGCAGAGGAACTTTGACAAGGTTTGTGGTCTATAACACATACTGTGCCATTTTTCTTAGTGAAAACTTTTTAAGATTTAGAATATTACTATAGTCTTGGATACATTTGAAAATGGTCTGAAATTGAAAATTAAGAAACAGTAACAGAAAGAGTAAAATAGAAAAGTAAAAGGCTCAATGTATTGTGTCCATGTTTTGTTTTTTGTTTGCCTTTATATGTCATTAATATAAAAACTATATCTTGTGCACTGTAGGTGCTGTCAGAATGGAAACAGAAATATGAGGAGGCCCAGGCAGAGCTAGAGGCTTCACAGAAGGAATCAAGAAGCCTAAGCACAGAGATCTTCAAGGTCAAGAATTCATATGAGGAATCACTTGATCAACTTGAAACACTAAAGCGAGAGAATAAGAACCTGCAACGTAAGTTTCTTTTTGAAATATAGTGTAGGTAACATGCATAAGTCTTCTTTATTAGGATTTAGTGGTTTTTTTGCTAATTAGTTTCAAAATTGTTCATTGAAATAATAATATATTTTTCACAGATAATAGGGTTAATTTTAACTTGTTCTTAAAAGTGTAGTTGGAAAGTTCCTTAAGCTAGACAGTGACTGACTCAATTGTTCTTTTATTTTGCTTGCAGAGGAGATTTCTGACTTAACTGAACAAGTTGCTGAGAGTGGAAAGAGCATCCATGAAATAGAGAAAGCCAAAAAACAGATTGAACAAGAAAAGTCTGACCTTCAATCAGCACTTGAAGAAGCAGAAGTAAGTAGACTATAAAAGTTTAAGCTTTGAACTTAACTGATATGATTCCTTTATTTATTTCCTAAACCTTCTAATCTGTACAACCTAGGGATCCTTGGAACATGAAGAGGCCAAGATCCTGCGTATCCAGCTTGAGTTAAATCAAGTAAAGGGTGAAGTGGACAGAAAAGTTGCTGAGAAGGATGAAGAGATTGAGCAGCTCAAGAGAAACAGCCAGAGAGCTCTGGAATCCATGCAGAGCACATTGGACTCTGAAATCAGGAGCAGAAATGATGCTCTGAGACTGAAGAAGAAAATGGAGGGAGATCTTAATGAAATGGAGATTCAGCTTAGTCATGCCAACCGCCAGGCTGCAGAAGCTCAGAAACAACTTAGAAATGTACAAGGACAGCTGAAGGTAAAATAAAGTATCTGCATGCAATATATTTCTATATATATTTATTGTTTATAGAAATATAGAAATACTGATGATGTTTAATTGCTTACATATAGGATGCACAGCTGCATCTTGATGATGCTATTAGAGGTAATGATGATCTGAAGGAACAACTGGCTATTGTGGAGAGGAGAAACAATCTCATGACAGTAGAAATTGAAGAGATGAGGTCAGCCCTGGAACAAACTGAGCGTGGCCGCAAAGTGGCTGAACAAGAACTGCTTGATGTGACCGAGCGTGTGCAGCTTCTCCACTCTCAGGTGAGGCTTGGTTCTCTTTGTACACAATGGAAAATACTTTTAGACAATTTTCTTTATTAAGTACTAATATTTGTCATTTTATCCCAAAGAACACCAGCCTTATTAATACTAAAAAGAAGATTGAGTCTGATGTATCTCAACTTCAAAATGAAGTGGAGGAGGCAGTCCAAGAAGCAAGAAATGCAGATGAAAAAGCCAAGAAGGCAATCACAGATGTAAGTATGGAAATAATTACCAATAGGTGTGAGCTCTGATAATATGCAATAGTCTAAATGACTATATAAAACAAATATAAGCATATATTCAAATTAATTTTCAATAGCTGAAGGCATAAAACACCATTGTCCTATAACAAGACATTTAAACACTCATGATTCCTCTTGATTGCCCTAGGCTGCCATGATGGCTGAAGAGCTCAAAAAGGAACAGGATACCAGTGCTCACCTTGAGAGGATGAAAAAGAACCTTGAACAGACAGTGAAGGACCTGCAACATCGCCTGGATGAAGCTGAGCAACTGGCATTGAAAGGCGGCAAGAAACAACTTCAGAAACTGGAATCCAGGGTAAAAAAAATGTTGCTGAATCATAAATTATTTAAAACATTTAAATGTTGCTTTAAAATACAGTTCACAACTTCTCAATAATATAATATACGGTTTACTGCAGGTACGTGAACTTGAGCAGGAACTTGATGCTGAACAAAAGAGAGGTTCTGATGCCATCAAGGGAGTTCGCAAGTATGAGAGGAGAGTCAAGGAATTGACTTACCAGGTATTTGTCATGTAAGACTACTGTTAAACAAAAGGTATGCACTTTAGAACCAATTTATTATAGTACTTCTCTATATAACAGACCGAAGAGGACAAAAAGAATGTATTTAGGCTTCAGGACTTAGTGGACAAATTGCAGCTGAAGGTCAAAGCCTATAAGAGGCAAGCAGAAGAGACTGTAAGTATATATTCATTAAAAAAAGATTATGTCTGTATCCTGTTAGATCTTGGTCGTTTACACATTTTTACTAGCCAAGAATGGAAAAATGTTACTAATAAACCTATTTGCATTCTAGGAGGAACAAGCCAATGTACATCTGTCCCGATTCAGGAAGACCCAACATGAGCTGGAGGAGGCTGAGGAACGCGCTGACATTGCAGAATCACAGGTCAACAAACTAAGAGCCAAGAGCCGTGATATTGGCAAGGTAATATTAGTGTGTTCCAAAATTCTCTTTGGTGTGATATAAAAAGTGCAAATTCTTTACAAAATATTATTATTAGAATATTCATATATTGCCAATAACAAATTTGATTACCAGAATAGTAAGATGTTTTCAAGAGGGATAATGAAAACAATTAAATATAAAACTAATTACTAATAACACATTTTCTTTTCTTTTTTTTTTCCCTCAGAAAGCAGAAGAGTAGAGAGAAGAACCTAAGAACTTGAAGATATATTTACAAAGGATGTTCATAAAATATGAGCTCGTTTTGTAAATGTGCGTTCTGCTTTGTAGTATATGTGGGCTCTAGATGCAAATAAATTTTCTGCACAGCGTTCTGGCATATGTACATTTTTTTTACATGAATTTACATGGATATGACATAAAACGTGTGTGAGTGTGATATAGTATATAAAGTAAAATATCGTTAGATCCATTATGCTAACAATTATTGTAGCATTGACAGATATACAGTACATACAGATGATAGTAGCGCACATGAGGGGGGCCTGGTCATGATATCAAGAAGCCCCACAAATTTGCCATGATTTACGGGTGACTGTGGAGGGGGAAGTGACGATATGATACAATTCCATTAGAATCATTTCATTTTGGCCCCACCCCCTCCTGATACATATACTTAATAATATCTGTAAATATGGAGAAAAAAAATCCGGCTTTTTTCCCTCGTTGTTATGTTATCTATGCCCTTAACTACAAAATATTGTCCTCTGTAGTTATGTAGACTCCATAAAATCTTCTTTAACAGGACCACAAAGCATACAGTACATCTGATATGCATAGGAAAATGGTCTACCTCATTTAAAAATATTGTATTACTGTATGTCCCCCTTTTTTTCGGCTCTTTAATATACATTTATAAATGTATTAGAACATTTATACACACTTTACTTGTATTGGTGGTTTCAGGCAAATCAATTAAATCTACAATCAACAAACAATATTTTGATGGCTTTGTGAAGAAAACAAAGTTATAGGCAAATGGGTAATCAACAACTGAAGGAAAGTGTGGAATAATTAGACACTGGTGATTAAATTCAATCGGGAAATATGTGGGAACAGAGGTTAAAGTGGGGGGATGGAATGGAGTGGAACTTAGACCTCCTGTAATGGTGAGGTAGAATTGGTTCAACCTTTACCTTGGCCCTGCAAAGTAAGTTTAACAAAAAAGCACTGTAGTTTGAAGGGGGTGCCAAAAATTGTACCAATAGTGGAGGGGGATTATTTGATGGTAGAGGAAATGAGTTCCCCCACCTCTCCATGACCACTTTAAGCCCTGTGTGGGAATTAAAAAAATATATAGAAATAAAAGAAAAATCAAAGAATAAAAGTTCATAAACTAAAGGCCACTAATATAAATGTCACAAGAGTTTGCAAAAACGCAACAGTAATAAACACAACATCAACAGTATATGATCCAGGTGAAGCTTAAAGTAAATAAAAAATTCCTAACATGTTATATAAGGCACTAGGAGTAGTTGGACAACTGGAACAAACAATTGTGAAAGATTTACTTGTATTAATCATTATTAATATTCTATTTATGATTATTATTATTATTATTATTATTATTATTATTATTATTATTATTGTTGTTGTTGTTTATTTCGACAACACTACAAATACTCTGCAGCAACAAACAAAGTACAAAAAAAATGTATCCAAATGTAGGACAAGCACATTATATATAATTTGTGCATCAGAGAGCATGCCACTGAAATAAACTTCATTGTGGCAGAAACTGATGATCAGGTGCCGTTGTATGGAGTATGGAGTAGAAAATGGTCATAAAGAGGGAAAAGAACATGAGGGGAGAGGGCCCTGCTTTTGGGAGCTGATATTCTAAAGGTGCTGATACACGGTGCGATGGGGTGGTGATATGAGATGCGCACTCCCATGACACAGATCATCGCACAGCTCAAAAAGTAATTGCTGCACAAACTTTTTGTACTAGATCTCATCTCATTGCATCTCATTGCATTGCAAAACCTATGCGATGCGATCTAGTCCAAATTGTATACAATAATTGCACCATGTATGGGCACCTTAAAACAATAGAATTCACGAGTCTCAGGTCTCTTTTCCTTCTATATCAGAGAGTAACAAATAGAATAAACATCACAGTTTTTGATAAGCATTGTTTAAATAATGTGAGGAAACCACCCTTAGCTGGGATGGTAGTTACTCTGTATGGAATCAAATCACTTGGGCAGCCAAGACTACATAAAAAAAGAATTCTTGATTATGACAACACAATACCATAAGATGATCACATGGTACAGGATAATTGGTAGCATAGATCCTCCAGTGGCCTCTTGCAGTCAGCACCCTGAAATAGCAGTCTCAGTAATCAGCAGCCATATGACTACTGTTAGCTAGTCCTGTGTCCCCCAGCCTGGGGTACTGGCTCACACAGACTCTGCTCTGGAAGGGTTTCCTCTAAAGTCTGTTATACAGGATCTACCAGGATAGAATGCCCCTCCATTGAGAGACTGCTCTCCATATATACCTGGCTGGCAGATCCCCCTTTGTGCCACAAAGTCTACTCAGGGGGTAGTCAGATATCCCAATGCTATGTCAGCCAGTATAGTGCAGTAGAGACCCATTGTACATACTCTGGGAGGTCTAACCTATTACTGTAGCTCCCAGATTACCTGCTGACCTAGATAAATCCCTTTGTTTGGCAGCTATTTTAACAGTCACTGAGGCATTGTTCTGTTACATTACCAGCACTATCTACCAATTATTTGGCAAATTGATGTAAAGTCACTGTGGTAACTTATTTCAGAACAAGACCAAACTACCAATACCATCCAGTGTCACTTGTGCTCAGGTCTATCCCCTCCCAGATCCCCTTTTCCCACCCCCTCTCCCATTTACACATTACCAGTAACACCTATCACACCTCACACAATGGACTAGCATACAGATGGAGTCCCTCTCATCCAGCCCGCCAGCTCGCCATGGCACCATTTCAGGGGAAGCTGGTGGACGGCGTCTCACTCGCTCACATGTCACACTGTACCTGTACTTCAGCTGGGCGGGAGGGATCCAACATCGGTGCTTCCCTGCCCATCTCTGCTTCAGGGAGATGGGCAGAATGGAAAGATGGGCAGGGAGCACACAGAAGGGCAGGGAGCGGTGCAGGGCTTCTGGTAAATGGGGCCCCTTCCTGGTGTATAGCCTCGCCAGGAGCCGCTCTAATGAGAGCAGATCCATCTGTATGCCATGCTATAGTCATACAGTATGGCAATGGCCTGCATATTCCAATAGCTACAATATTGCAGATAATAGCAAGGGCAAATTATACCTAATAACAGGAAATAATACACATAACACACAGGTGCTCTTTTGTATAACCCTATACTGGGCCAAGGATGAAAAAGTACATTACACTGTGAGAAACATGATGTGAATAAAAGATTCTCAGTCCAAGTCCATAGGACTGAACTTACACAGCCTGTATAATAGCGGTTAGGAGCTGATTGGCTGGTACTTTATCTCTGCCTACTTTATCACTATCCAAGGCTTAGTACATCTACTCCAATAGTAATTACCTCAGTGACCCAAGGCTCCATTCTTTATACATCAGGGTTGCCGGCCCTCCTGGAATGGCCTGGAGAATCCCGAAAATCGGATCCTCCTCCCGGCCCCCCGGAAAGGTGGGCAACCCTCCCGGATTCCGGGGGACCCCCACGCCACCCCCCGATTGCTGCGTCTTCCCCCATACCTTTGGATTTAAATGCGGCAATCCATGGGTGTCAGAGGAGTGGGCGGAGCTAAAATGGCTACAATCGCGTCATTTTAGCCCCGCCCCCCTCCACGGAGATCCGTGAAATTTTTTTTACATCCTGGGGGTGGGGCTTAATGATGTAAAGTTCAAGCCCCACTCCCCCAAACTGCAGCTGGAAGTCTCCTCTCCGGGCTTCTCCCAGAGAGGAGACAGAAAAAGTCGGCAACCCTGTTATACATACATATCACAGATCAGTAGGTTTTATAGTTTTTATATTTTACAGTTGCATGTGCATTACCCTTACATAAAATACATAATCTGAATAGAGAATATTAAACAATCTAAATGTACAATTCAAACTTCTACATCTAATTGTATGCCTAAAGTAATAAATGGATTAATTAAATCAAAATCCTTTCTACAGACTCAGCCTTAAGGAGCATACACACGGTGAGGTTTGTGTCATGGACGATTTTGACTATGCACTTTGCCTTGAACTCCTCAGAGACCAGACACCATGTTGATTATATTTACTTGAGATTTTGGCTATATATGCTTAAGGTTTTAACTATACCAGAACACTAGATTGTACACAATATAATTCATTTTGGCTTGCCTGCACAGTCTATATTTTATTGTGATTCCAATACCACTGGGGTGAGTATCGGCATCGCAAGCTCACACACTATGCAATATGTGGCACACACTATGCAATATGTGCCACATTTTCTTCCAATTTTTTTCTTCAAAATAGGAAGCTCACATTGCACCATGTGCAGAGGCGTAACTAGAACATTCAGGGCCCCATAGCAAAATTTTGAAAGCCCCCCCCCCCCCCATTACAATTCCCCTGGGGGGGTTCAGAGAGAGAGAGAGAGAGGATTTCATGGAAATAGAGAGATGGGGTGGTGTGAGAAAGGGATGAGATACATACACTGTCTCCCTCATACATACATACATACATACATACATACATACATACACTGTCTCCCTTATACATACACTGTCATACATACATAGATACGCTGTCTCCCTAACATACATGAGGCCCGCCAAGAGGCTCCATCATGGACAGTAACCACACTCCCTCTCTCCCCCAAGAGGCTCCATGGCTGACAGTACCCCTCCCTTAGCCACCACCTCCCGGTGCACTTACCCTTCCCACTGCTCGATGATGCTAGGGGTGCTCGGCGCTGCTGTTGGTAGGGCCACACACTCATTGCAGGCGGGAGGAGTGGCTAAGCAGCTAGCGCCGGGGATGTGCATAAGTTCCTGTCGCTGATGCTGCCAACCCCGCCGGTGGGGAGGGACAGGGATGGGAGGGAGCAGCAGCAGACAGGGCAGTGCCCTGACTCTCTCTAGTACTGTTAAGGCACAGCTCCGCTTGGTGCAGGGGGTTCCTTGCTGTGCCCATGGGCCCCCCCAAATGACAGGGTGGCAAGGCCCCATAGCAAGTGCACCCCCTATCGTTACGCCACTAACAATGTGTATGCACCTTTAATCTTCTTAAAAATGAGCAGTACAGCGCCCAGACCTAAGAAACTCTGAAATAATGGAAATCCTTTGCTTTGTACAATCTGATTGGTTGCTATGGGCAACATCTGATCTTTAATGGAACTCCCATCTTAGTATATTTGCTCCAAAGACTTCAGAAGTGCACAAGCATAATTCTTGTCCATATCTAGTTTGCTACCTATCATTTTATTTTGAGTGCTGGATAAATTTTAGTTAGAGATGGAGCAGCTCCCGTCGGAGCTGCTCCTGGCAATCGAATCATCAACCGCCAGCTGCCGCTAGGGGCTGGAAGGGGGCACGTGCACACGAGACACTCTCATGCCCTGTTCTGACGGAGCCCTCCGCCGCCCGCTGCAGCTGCCCCGTGCCCCCAGCAGCTGCCCAAACTACCCCCGATCCCTGCCCGTCTCCCTAAAGCAGAGACGGGCATGGAAAGCAATCCTGCTGCTGTGTTGATGGGGACACGTGTGCGTGTGAGACGCTCACGCATCCCCGTCAGATGATCGCCAGATAAGGGAATCTGCTTCTGTAGAAGATTGGTTGCTATGGGCTACTTGTCCACTTCTCCACACTTTATAATGCATTACAAATCATTTCCTATACTATCCATGCCAGTGAGAAACAGCTATGTGATCAGGAGCTGTTGAGTAATGTGGGGTACACACCAGGACGACCCGCTCACGATGCATATTGTAAGCAGGTCGTCAGTGTTTCATCCGACCAGCTCACGATGACGTGGGGGGCACGACCCGCTCACGATGTGCACCGTGAGCGGGTCCGATCCGATGGCGACCCGCACCCGGGAGTATGGTCGTTTCCAGATCCTACCTGCTGCAGGTAGGATCTGAATAACGACCAACCGACCCGCGGGACCAACATCAGATCGGTATCGGTCTACACCAGGACAGAAAAGGGCCCAATACCAACACAATCTACATCCAATCGGTCGGAATTGCTGTTAGGATGCGTTCCAGAAGTGCACTGAAGTTTTGTTCTGAGAGGAAGCAAAATAAAGAATGACTTGTCAGTCTGCTCTTACCAGTGAGATGCGAATGATTGTCAGTTAGTCAGCCAGACACTAATGATTTGTCAGTTTGTCAGTGGGCATACCTACATTGAGTAGGAGTATTAGCAGCCACTCAAAGTAAATAACACCCTGACATAAAGCTTGTATGAAGAGCAAGGGATATAGGAAAGGATTAGGGGAAATGGAAATACAGTAGGAGGTTCAATCGGGAGGGCTATGGAGATTAGAAAAATTAGTTTGGATATTGAGAGGAAAGACAACAATATCAGCGAATACCAACATAGAACAACTCTGGTCACACAATTAAGGACAACTCTGTTCACTCTATTGGGGCTAGGAAACTGGAAAACAAGCCACTGATATCAGACCATGGTTCCACATATACAACCATGCAGATATGATAGATAGATAGATAGATAGATAGATAGATAGATAGATAGATAGATAGATAATCTGTTTTATTGTGGATATTATTTTGGCACACAGGTCTATTTAACAACTCTGTATTGTCTATGTAATTGATTTGTTTCTTATATTATTAAACATTGTTACTTTGTTATAATGGTAAATGTGCTACTCTCCTGCTTGCAATTGCATTAAGGTGCCTGTAGATGTGCAATGAACTCTGTGCTTTTAGTACTAGATTGCATTGTATCTAGTACAAAAAGCATACAATGTGCTACAGCACACGTGCTTTTTGAACTAGATAAGATGCAATCTAGTACTAAAAGCATGGGCTGCACAGACTTTCTATGCTGTGCGATGTGATGTGCGCGGCAGCGCGGGAGTGTATGGGCACCTTTAGAGTTCATCTTAACGGAATTGGCTTGTTCCAGAGTTGGCATCCTTCCAATGTTCTGATAACATGGACTGAGTGTGCTGTATCCATTTTTAATTTTGGTGGAAATCATCCATGGAATTTGTCCAGACCCCAAATTTCATTTATGGGTACTAAGTGCAAGATGTACTAAGCCTTGAAAAGTGGTAAAATGGAGAGTGATAAACCACCAACCAATCAGCTCCTACCTGTCATTTTTTAAACACAGCCTGTGACATGGCAGGTAAGAGCTGATTGGTTGGTGGTTTATCACTCCCTATTTTATCACTTTTCAAGGTTAGTACATCTGGCCCTCATTTGTCAGATGAATACACATGCTGCAAGTAAAATATAGCCTAATTTTGAATATATGGAGGAGTGAAGGTCATATAAAAGCATGAGAGAAAATCTGGGCATTAGAAAAATTTATTTCTTTTCTTTTCTGTTTAGGTTACCTATTGAGGGGAGTTCTTTGGGAGAAGTATCAGGTCTCATAAGGAGATCTTTAATTGTTTCTGCCCCTAGTGTAACAGCGTATGACAGAGGGACCATGTACTGTAGTGATAGAATCAGAAACAGATCACTATTATAATGTGCCAAACCAATGAATAATCCAAGGGATTACAAGGGCACATAAATGGGTTAAATGTCTGTGTCAGCCTTGATGGGGTGCCACATTCCTTTCAGCTTATCTTGCTTCAGTAACTATGTCAAAGCATTTTGCTCTAGTGTAAACCAGCAAAACTGCTCCAGTATTGCTACACAGTATACAGTACTGTATATCGGATTCAGTATTGAATCCCGGCGGTCGGGATCCCGGCGTTCAGAATCCCGACGCCGGAATCCCGACAGCCGAAATGCCGACAAGGGGGGGACGTGGATCGCCCCCCCTTGCGGGCTCGCTGCGCTCGCCACGCAGCGGGCCCGGTGCCTCGCTACGCTCGGCACGCTATTTTATTCTCCCTCCAGGGGTGTCGTGGACACCCCAGGAGGGAGAAAGTGTCGGCATTTCGGCGGTCGGGATTCCGGCGTCGGGATTCTGAACGCCGGGATCCCGACCGCCGGGATCTTAACTGCATCCCCTGTATATCACTGCAGCTTGCTTCACTAGTGCTCCAAAACCCAGATTCTGGGTGAAATGTAATGCTCAAGTTCGGCGGGTGTGCAGGATGGCGGCCAACATCAGACTTTTAATAAAGGGGCAATCACTTGCAAGGCATGCTTTTGCCTTGCAAGTGATTACCCCTTTAAAAAAAGTCAGAGTTCGGCCAGCATTCGGCATGATCGCTGAACTCAGACAGCATTAATTTCGGCCCTCTGTGTCTTCTGCAGTCAGTCTGCTTAAGTTGTGCTTCTAACAACCAGTTCCAGTTTATTACTGCAGTCTGCTTTAGACATGCTTCAGCGCTCAGTTAAAGTGTAATTGTGATCTTCTCAAAGATTACTTGTTTTCTATACTGTAGCCCATTCTGCAGCATCAGATTTCTGCTACTACTATAGGTTTGTATGATGAATTTCATTATTATGCCACTCAGTTTCACTTACTCCAGCACATGCAGCCCAGCTTGGTATAAAGACCACCAGCAGATCTAATGAACCAAATACAATGGTGGAATTATTAGCAAAGCTTAATGTACCTTGACTGTAATCATCTTATTACTGTATATTTTGCTTGTTGCAAGATATTTACCAATTTGTGTATGGTAGTTGTATCTCTAGGAAATTTTTGGTAAAAGATCAGTTGGATAGTTCTGTTTACAAATCAGATATATAGTCACCTATATTCTGTCTGGATATGGAGGCAAAGTGGACTTTGTGAAAATCATCAAATTATTCGGTACTCTTTACCTAGAAGGGCGCCCATCGCGGCCATCGCGGGCATTGCATGCACTAAAAAATCGGGTGCGATGCGACCGACGCGATGCCTACGATTTCCCATAGGGAACAATGTTAAATGTCTCAATTGACCCGATTTTTCCATAGGAAACAATGTTAAATGGGCCACAGAGGCAAAATAGGCACCCTTAAGTGTGAAATGGCCCCCACAATTGTTAACGCCACCCCACGATCAACGTGAACCCGAAGCGTGGCGAGCGCAGCGAGCCCGCGAGGGGCGGCGGTAAGCGTCCTACGACCTTTTCATACCCCCACTATCCACGTCGGCGTGGAGTTGAGAATAGAAAGTGTGGCGAGCGCAGCGAGCCACCGAGCCCGAAGCGTGGCGAGCGGACGCGGATACCTTCACAGGTATCCGCGTCCCCTCGCAGGCTTCACAGCTGTCCGCGTCCCCTCGCGGGGCTCGCTGCGCTTGCCACGCTTCGGGCTCGGTGGCTCGCTGCACTCACCACACTTTCTATTCTCAACTCCACGCCGACGTGGATAGTGGGGGTATGAAAAGGTCGTAGGACGCGTACCGCTGCGCTCGCCATGCTTCGGGTTCACGTTGATCGTGGGGTGGCGTTAACAATTGTGGGGGCCATTTCACACTTCAGGGTGCCTATTTGGCCTCTGTGGGCCATTTAACATTGTTTCCTATGGAAAAATCGGGTCAATTGAGACATTGAACAGGAAAATTGGGTCAATTGGGACATTTAACATTGTTCCCTAGGGGAAATCGCGGGCATCGCGTCGGTCGCATCGCACCCGATTTTTTAGTGCATGCGATGCCCGCGATTTTTTACTAACGATGCCCACGATCAAAATCGTGGGCGCCGTTCTAGTTAAAGAGTACCAATTATTCTGCAGAGGTGTAGAAGTGTATCTTTACTATCTGCAGTCATGCTGAACAAAGGCTACAAAGGCACATCCTGCAAAACAAAGGCTTCCTGTACAACTAGTGGATAGCAATGATGCAACTTCCACCATCCACATTCAGCATACATCTGTATAATCATCCCCATTATCAGTAGGGCAGATGCTCATACTGTAGTAGGCTGAGCTGACGAAGACATCCTGGAGTATGATATGTCTTTGTAGGAGCTGTCAAAGACAAGGAGGAGCTGAGGAATAAAATGGATGCCTATAGTAGGGTGAGCTGATGAAGACATACTAGAGTATGATACTGGCAGGTGTGAGATTAGGTCACAGTGTCGTAGTGTCATTGGTTTGTGTGGACCCCACAAAACATGCTAGCAATGCTCCAACGAGTACATAATGCAAAGAAAAGAGGTTCAAGATGGAATATTCCTTGTGTCCTCCCCCCTCCCTCCCACCCCTTATTGTAGGAACAGGACATGCACACTTTAACAAACCAAACATTTCAGTGACAGGGTCTGCCACACAGGAGCAAAGCAAAAGTCAGTGCACCTATTTGCGCAGGCAAGAGAAGCTGCGTGGACAAGACAAAGAAAGCTCACCCAACCTTTGATATGAATACAGAAAAAACAAAGTCTTCATCTGTCTCACACTGCGCTCACAACCTAAATGTGGAAAATGGATAAACTTGCTGGAGATCCTTTTTCTTGTCCTGAATCATTTTCAACTTGATGGTCTACTAGTCTGCGGTCCCAGCTCTCCTGGCTGGACATTTTGTGTGAGCTATTTTCTCATTAGTACTGCAGGCGCCAAAATTTATGGCGGGGAGCGCTGTTTTTATAGTTATGCTACCGTCTTCCTTTTTTCTCCGTGTTTGAATATAGAAGAGAAAGAAAGTACCATGTACAGTGCAGTAAATTCGTGGATACAGGGATAAATGATTTTCATAAAATGTAACTTTTATTAATTAATAATGTCAAAATGCAAATTAACACAGTATATGGGTGTTTCAATGCACTCAGTTTTGTATTGTAATAAATGAATTAATCAAATTATTTACAGAGCCATAAACACATGCAATAAAGTCTGGGACTTTTTAATAATTCCAGATTAAAGAGGTGGATTTTTTTGATCTTTGGCCCAGGCATGACAATTGGCTTTTTCCTTCAATGGCCAACAACTGTCTCCACCGCTGCCTTATTCAAACAAACCACATCACCATCAGAAGCCCCATAGTCAACTTCCTCCTCAGCACTAGCTACATGAATATCCTCCTCATCCTGATACACTTCTGCAGTGAAATCCTCAATATCAGCAACTGGACTGCCCATGCTCCTCCCAGCACATGCAGAGGGTGTGCAAATGGTGGAAGGCGCCTCCACAGTTGGACCTTCCTTGGGGATTCTGATATCTGTGCATTAACAAGCTTTATTTTTTTTTTAAATTTAAGAGGAAAGAGGGCTTCCATCTTCATGAAAAGCTGAAACACCAATCATGAACATAGGACATGGCCTTAAACTTTCCTTGGCACTTCCTCTTGTGAATGGCATATTGCCTATTTTACATTTCTCCTCGGATAATGAAAATAAAATGTTTATTATAGTAATATTTTGCTTTTTGGATGCTACATGCCCTCTACGGCCTTAGCAGACATGTCATTACTGGTGGCAGCAGCTTCAGAACTATGGAGTGGCTCCTGATCTTTCACTAGTTTTTGTTCCAAATCTTTATCCTCTATTTCACACTCAGACAGGCAGCACCCAATTATTTGGCAGACAGGCAGCACACAAATTATTTTGTAGACAGAGGGAGCACACAATTATAGGGCAGACAGTGGCAGCACAAACAATATTTGGGAGACAGTGGCAGCACAAAAATTATTTGGCAAATAGTGTCAGCAACCAATTATTGGGCAAACAGTGGCAGCACCCAGTTATAGGCCAGACAGTGGCAGCACCCAGTTATAAGGCTGACAGAGGCATCACCCAGTTATAGGGAAGACAGTGGCAGCACTCAGCTTTAGGGCAGACAGTGGCAACACCTACAGATGGGTCAGGTCCCATCTTTGCAGGGGATGGCGCTGGCGTCGCCAGCCGCCATCCCCCGCCAGCGCCATGGCGATGGTGAGAAGGGGACGCGCGCGCACGAGCGGCGCGCGCGTCCCCTTCCGACGGCGCTTCGATCCGTTCCCCCGGGTCCCCGCCGGCTTGCCGGCGGTAACCCGGGGTCCCCGCCGCCTGCCCGCACCCCCCCTAACCCCCCCTAACCCTGTCCGTCTCCCTGAGGCGGAGACGGACAGGGTTTCCGTCGCGCTAGCGACGGAGACTGAGACGCGCGTGCGCGTGAGACGCACGTGCGTCTCAGTCTCCTCGCTGGCGAGGCTGCTGGCGGGTCGCCAGCGCGTACGTTCTGGCGACCCGCCAGCAAGGATGAAAAACGTCACATACTGTAATTATAGGACAGATATTGGCAGCACCAAGTTATAGGGCAAACAGTGGCACCACCCAGACAGTGTGAGCACCCAATTATAGGGCAGGCAGTGGCAGCACTAAATAATATTTGGCAGACAGTAGCAGCACCCAATTATAGGGCAGACAGTGGCTGCACCCAATTATAGGGCAGACAGTGGCTGCACCCAATTATAGGGTAGAAAATAGCAGCACCTAATTATAGGGCGGACAGTGGCAGTACCCAATTATAGGGCAGTAAGTGGCAGCACCCAGTTTTAGCGCAGAAAGTGATAGCACTTAATTATAGGGCAGACAGTGGCAGCGCCCAATTATAGGGCAGAGAGTGGCAACGCCCAATTATAGGGCAGACAGTGGCCACGCCCAATTATAGGGCAGACAGTGGCAGCACCCAATTATAGGGCAGATAGTGGCAACGCCCAATTATAGGGCAGACAGTGGCAATGCCCAATTATAGGGCAGACAGTGGCAATGCCCAATTATAGGGCAGACAGTGGCAGCATCCAATTATAGGGCAGACAGAGGCAGCACCCAATTATAGGGCAGACAGTGGCAGCACATAATTATAGGGCAGACATTGGAAGCACCCAGTTATGGAGCAGACAGTGACATCACCCTGTTATAGGGCAGACAGTGGCATCACCCTGTTATAGGGCAGACAGGCAGCACACAATTATATGGCAGACAGGGCATCCTTGGACTGATAGGACAGAGCAGACATGGCACCCTGGAGTAAGAAAGCAGACAGTGGCAACTAATTATAGGGCAGACAAAGACAGCACAAAAAATATTTGGCAAACAGTGGCAGCAACCAATTACAGAGCAGACAGTGGAAACACCCAATTATAAGGCAGACATTGGCAGCACCCAGTTATAGTCCAGACAGTGGCAGCACCCAGTTATTGGGCAAACAGACAGCACACAATTATATGGCAGTCAATGCCATACTGTATAAGCACGGAGTCCGGGAGACTGAAAACAGCTGCAGTTCGGGGGGCTGGAGCGCGATGTCATTAAGCCCCGCCCCCATGATGTAAAATAACTAGGGTTACCACCTTTTTGTTGAGAGGTTCCCGGACATTGGCCCGCCCCTTGACACACCCACTGCCCGCCCCCAGCTCCGCCCTTTGACCCGCTTTATGTTGATTTTTTTTTACCCTTTGCTTCACTTTCATTCTTGATTTTGCATACCATAATGCCAGTTACATGTTACATCAAACACAGTAATGCCCATTACACGTTATGCCACACACCGTGATGCCCATTACACGTTATGCCACACACCGTGATGCCCATTACATGTTACGCCATTCACCACAATGCCCATTATACGTTATGCCAGGACTCAAAACTTTTTTTGTAAAGGAGGGACAATATGGACACCGTAACGCCGATTACACATCACACACCCATTACATAGTATACCAAATGCCATAATGTCAATACAATGTTATGCCACACATCGTAATGCCTATTAAATGTTATACCAAACACCATAATGCCCATTACACATTATACCAAACACCGTAATGCCATTATATGTTATACCAAACACCATAATGCCTATTACACATTATACCAAACACCGTAATGCCCATTACACATATTAAACACCATAATGCCCATTACACGTTATCCCAAACACCGTAATGCCCATTACACCACACACTGTGATGCCCATTACATGTTACGCCTCACATGATGCCCATTACATCACACATACTGTAATGCCCATTACACATTATGCGACACACTGTGATGCCCACACACACATGGGGTGACAGAGCTGCATACACAGGGTGACAGGGGCACACACAGGGTGACAGGGGGCACACAAGGTGACAGGGGGCATGCAAGGTGACAGGGGGCACACACAGGGTGACAGATAAAGGGACAGTAGTAAGAAAGAGGGATAGGTTCACATATATACTGCGTGACAGAGGGGCAAAGCTTACAAAAATTCCCTAACATGTCGCAGCCTGCAGAGAACCCGAACCTCCACACCCCCACCCAGGTGACAGCAACAGTACAGACCCTCTATCCTTAACAGGTGATGCATGCATGCTCCTCTGCATGCATGTTCTGGAGTAGGGCAGGCAAGTAAGAGCATTGGAGGGCGCCGAGCAGTGGTAACTTCACTGTCCAGGAGAGATAGCCACGGCGCGAGACCTGCCTGTCAGTCCTGGCATTTCAAATTTTGCACCCCCCGCCAATAGGAGCTCGCATCTGGGCAACCAATCAGGAGCAGCAGTGGTGGCGTGGCTGATCCACACCCCCACCCGCTGGACTGGAACACCACCCATCCGGACTCTGGACACCGGGTTTAATTACCGGACTGTCCGCGTCCGGAGTAATCCCGGATGGGTGGTAACCCTAGGGAATTGGCATATGCAGGGGGGGAGGGGTTCGTCGGTCCTTTGAATCCAGACAGCTGAGCTTGCCCCCAGCATAGATTATAATATGCCCCAGTATATTTATAATATTAATAAAGCTTAAGTTAGCTGACTAGCTAGCTGATATTTATTTAAAGGTGCTGGGCTGGCTGGGCCTGGGGAGGTTGGCTGGGGCCTGGGCTGGGCCAGGCACATTGCCCAGCAGGTGACCTGGGC
This sequence comes from Crinia signifera, assembly GCF_055691185.1. Lineage (NCBI taxonomy): Eukaryota > Metazoa > Chordata > Amphibia > Anura > Myobatrachidae > Crinia > Crinia signifera. The sequence goes on along the minus strand of NC_139222.1, from coordinate 173,870,822 downwards.
TGGGCGCGCAGAAGGGGGACTGCCTGGCAAGTTACAACCCTGGCTGCACTGGCGATTGGCTGCGCTGCTGCTGTAGGTAGCCAGGTAGGCTGTGTGCACCACTGGACAATTACGCCACACAAACTCACACTGCACCGTGCGCCGACCAGAGATGCTGAGCACTCACGTCACGTGTGTGTCTCACAGGTCACATGGCCGCAGCCTGCAGGAGGAGCCAGACGAGTGACACTCATACTGTCACTCTGACTCTGTGTCCCGCCTCCTCCCTTCTCCTCCCAGCCAGCCAGCGCAGCGCCGCAGCGGAGTGTGTGTCACTCAGCAAGAACAGAGACAGTGACACTGAAGAAGGAGGAGTAGGAGGACGGTCCTACTCTCTTCCCCCCCCTCCCCCGGCGCCAGCTTCCCCACGTGGGTTACGGGCTGCCCCGCTGCCCGGTATGTAATAAATTAGTTTAGCTGACTGTCAACTTGTCACCGGGCAGCCACGGGGGGATCAATTACCGGACAAACTGGGGGCCGGGAGGAGGACCCGATTTTCAGATCCTCCCGGCCATTCTGGGAGGGTAGACAACCGTGTGTATAACTGAGAGAACAGAGCAGACAGGGCACCCTGGTGTAAGACAGCAGACTAAAGGTGCCCACAGACGCTACAATTGTACTGTGCTATGCAATTTTGTCTGTACAATGGTTCTATACAATTTTTCTTCCAGCTTGCTATGCAATGTGCACTTGGATGCATGCGATGCGATGTGATGAACCCATGTTTGTAATGTTAAATTTCAGATGTAGTCTAAAAAGTATGTGCAGCACGTACTTTTTTAGACATACAATATCGGGCTCCCGGGAAATCGCATCGCACAAGCCCATAAACACCATCCAATAATTGTACATAAGATGCAATTTGTGCTTAAAAAGTACAAAACGCATTCGATAATTGATGCGTCTGTGGGCACCTTTACTCCAGGGGAGACTTATATAGGATCCAAAACCCGAGAGAATCCGACAACGATATGATGACATTTTGCCTTGTTCTGGGATTCAAGTTTGGGGGGAAAACCCTGGCCTGATCCCTGCTTGCATAATGAAGTTTGGGTGGTTCGGATGCTGGGACTTGTGGTTCCGTGCATACAGGGGAGGCTTGCTGGGCAGTTCTACTACAAAACTCAAGATCTTTATTTAACATGTTATTTTAACTCTTTATTTAACATCAGCCCGGCTTCCACCATTCAAGAGCCTGGTGCTGGTTATAGAAATACAGGACCTTATTTAATTATTACCCCTGTATTTCTGCAACCCGGACTGGCTCAAAGAGCCCGAGGCAGGTTATGCTTGTGGTGGAAGGAATCCACGCTGTTTTTGCAAAATTATTTACAGTATTTCTCAAATTTTTACACATTGTAGCATTGTACGAATCTGATGTGATGCTTCATACTCGTTCATACTTGGCTGCCAGGAAAACTCATCAGCCAAATACGAATCCTGAAAATACGGCACCTTAGTAAATAAGCCGTATGCTCAGTTCGTATATACATCAGTAATTAGCAATGATAGTGAATGTCCCCCTATGTTTCTAAAGACGTGTACACAAGGTGCAATTTTTGCTAGTAGTTGATTTTGACCAAGTTTTTTTACTATGCAATTTTTGGAGATTTTGTCTCTGTTTACTATGATAATCTACAATATTGTCAAAATAGACCCCTGCACTGTCTATTTTGCTATGCGATACGGGCTAAGCAGACCAAGCATCAGTATCAGCTACATGTTGGCTAACCTCCACAGCGATTCGAACTATCTATTCAAAATCGCCTTCCAAATTCGCACCTTGTGTACACCCCTTTAGGCCCAAACCTTGTACTCTAATGGTTAGCCAAGCCTCTATGGGGGCTTGCCACACCCCCTCTGGAGGTTGTCCTCACCCCTAAACATAGGCTTTCCATACTATCCTGGGTTTAAACTAGGATACTCATGAATTACACAGGTTCTGTGGCTGGATGAGACAAGCCTGCATTTTGCATGGCTTTAATCAGTCAAATAATTTGCAAATCACGAGTGTCCTGGATTAAAGGGCTATTTTTGTAAGCCTATCTATGCATGGGCACCTACCACTGCAAGCCACATGTGTGCCCTTCATATCCCACCAGGCCTGCCATCAGGGGTGGGGAGACTGTGGGGTCTAGAGTCCCTGGCCCTGACAGAGAAGGGAGTCCCAACCTGGCCCTACAACTAATAACATGAAATACCGTGGTTTATAAAAATAAAATTATTTATTTTTCTTATTTTTACACAGAGAAGTCTGCACAGATCTCACTGATCCATGCAGGCTTCAGCTAAATACACATGGCAAATGTGGAATATTCGTAGCCGAATTCAGCAGTAGGAAGTTAGTAAATGAGAATACCACCAAAGAACTCCTGGTCATATACAGAGTTCTATCGATGTTGTACTCATTTGTACACCAGAATTTTTTGAGCTTAGCGTATACAGATGTATCGGGCCTTATTGTTGCTGGCGATCCTCCAGCAGCATGCTGCTGGCGATCCGCCAGCAACACGGCGCCTCTATCTGACTGAGACGCGTGTGCGTCCCCCACGCACGCATGTCTCAGTATCCGGGTGGCGGGGCGGCGAGGCGGAAGCAATACTGTCCGCCTCCCGCTCAAGGGGGCTGGGGGGGACCTCTGGCCACTGTGGGGGGGTGCGGTCGCCTGGTGTGGGCACCGGGCGACCGAGGGCAGCACCGTCGGAAGGGGACGCGCACGCACCTCGTGCGCGCGCGTCCCCTTCCGGCATAAAGATGGCAGCGGGGCAGGGGATGGCGATGGTGACGCCATCGCCATCCCCTGCAAAGATGAATCCCGCTACATCTGTATACAGTACTTTATATACACTACAGCAAATCAGCCAAATTCAGCTCATAGTAAATTAGCAAATGCAAAAATTTCAGCCATATTTTAGATCAAATGGGTATTAATGGGTGCATTTGTATCCATTTGATCTTATTAAATCCCACATATAGAATTTGACAAAGGATAAGAACCACTTGTCCCATCTAGTGTTTTTCTTATGTATAATCGCAACCCTTTTTTGGCAAGAATATTCATGTCTATTTGAAGCATGTTTAAATTGCTGTACTGTCTTAGCCTCTACCACCTCTATTTGGAGGCTATTCTACTTATGCTCTACCATATCTGTAAGGTAATTTTTATCTTAAATTACCCCTGAACCTCATAATTGCCTACTTTTGAAAACTAGTTTCAGGGAGATTATAGTGGGTAATACCATTTTGCAAAGCGCCCCATTGAGGGGCGTGTCATGCTCCTCCCAAAGGGCGTATCTAGTTCCATATATGGAGAGATTGTGAAAAGAAATTGTGAATGTGGCACCTAGAAGCCTGGGTGTGTACTGCTATATCTGAGAGGAATCTTTTAAAATGACTTATATCCAAATTTAGATGAGCCCCAAAGCAGTTAGTAAGAGATACTGTACTATACTTGGTAAAGTGCTGGGAAATGGTACAGATTATTTAATGTAAATGTATCTGTCTTTCATTTTTTTCCCCAAAAATGTAACAGTGTAATATGGACTAGGTGAAATGAGGGAGATTGCTAGACTAATGTGGGAGAGAGGGAGATTGCTGCTATTTCAGGGAGTCTCCTCAGAGCCGGCCCTAGCCTAAATGACGCCCTAGGCAAGATTTTGGCTGGTGCCCCCTAGCACCACCACTAGTTCCGCCTCTGACTCTGCTCCCCTTTCCCAGCACCATCAACCCTCATCATAGAAGTCATCATTTTGGTGCTCCTACCCGCAATATTTTAAATAGAAACAGTGCACACATTTGGTGTGCGGCCCAAACGGGGGTGTGTTCTTGCTGGGAAGGGGCATGGCCACACAATTTTACCCCCAGTTCAAATTATGCCACACAGTAGTGCAACTTTATTCACATTATATCATGCGATGGTGTCCTTTATTCACGTTACATCGCACTGTAGTACCACTTTACCTAGTTATATACATTACTCCTCACATTATTCCCTTAGAAAAAAATCCTGAGAAAATAGTGTATTTTAACCACCTCCATGGCCACACTGCAATTCAGCACAAAGCAGTGTGTGCTGGGCAGAGCAGAAGAGCTGATTAAGGGGAAGGGGCCGGGGCCCCAACTGGGCCCTCCCATCAGACTTTGGCCTGGGTAATTTGTACCCCCTACCCCTTTTTCTCGGCACCCCTGATAATACCACACAGTAATGCCCCTTATTAATGTCCTTATAACCATAATGCCCCTTACACATTATGCCAACCTTTATTAATGCCCTTCATACACATAGGGCCTTATTCTGATCGGAGCGGCCAAACGTGCGTACGTTCGCTATTAACGTACGCTAGCCGTACGCGGCCGTTAGGGTTCAGTCCACCCACAAATCAGCCGCTTACGTACGGGCAGAAATACCGTAGAAGGGGAGTGGCGTACAAATGAGCGGACGGCAACGTACGCGGACGGCCCAGCCCTTGCACTCCGACAACTGGCGTACAACTGAGCGTACGGCGCCGTTTACGGACGTCTTTCGTCCGTCTTCCCACCGACTTCTTGCGGAGATCTGAGCGTACGCCAGCTTGCACGGACGGGTCCCTATTGTTTTCAATGGAAAACTCAGCTTATGTCACCGCTCGTGAGAGTGAGCGTACGTCCGTGCACGCTGGCATACCCTTCACATATATGGACCTGCAAATCTTGCCTCTCAACTACTAATCTGACAATTGATTAATTAATCTATTTGTTATTCAATTATTGTTTTCTATTAACTCAATTGTCTACCTTAATAAAGACCTAATAAAACTACATTTGAACCCTCATTACATGTATATTTGTTATGTTCTAATGTGGCATTTTAATCACTATCTATGTGTCCCCATATTGCTGTTACTTTTACATCAAGTTATGTTGGTGTTTCTGTATATGTACTAAATTATGTCCATAATTACTTTGTCCACAATGTGTAACATGTATACCTACCCTGATGTTATGTGTGATGTTTTAATCTAACAACATTAAACATGCATGCATTTTCACTATGTGTTATTTTACTCAAAAGCACACACATTCACACATCAATCATTACCCCTCACCTCAAATTACAAGTATAACGTACAGTACACATCTGTATGTACCTACCCTTACAAGCCCTCTAACATATTTATTAGTAAAAACACAGGCAATTTCGAACTGTACATAAACGTTTATTTTGGTCAAAAATAATAAGGGGGGGGGGGGGATAAAAAAAAATTAAATGAGGTCGTCCAGTTGGGCAAAAAGAATAAACAAATATAGCAGGGTAAGGAATATTTCCCTCCGGATCCGTGCCACCTCCTCCTGCTGCTGTTCAGTGTCTGTAGTGAAGGGATAAAAGAAAAAAAATTAATATATAACATACACAAAAGTTTGTTGTATTTGTACATAATAAAAAGTTCAGAGTTATGTGTGAAGGCCACATACATTTGTAAACTACATTGAAGATGGGTCTGCTGTAAACACAGTACTAAAAAATAATATGTTAACACACACATACTGTACATAGTAAATAACATTAATTCAATTACTCCTTCATCAATGAATGTATGCTGTATCCCAATTGGTACTTTGGTTTTGGGGGACTGTCCTCTAACCTCACAATTAGCCTGTGCTATTTAAGGGTTATGACATTGTTGTGGCTTAAGCACTCCTTAGTATTTTAAATTTAGGACATTGCTGTACAAATTATAGGCCTACAGCTATGTTTGTAAAGCATGCATCCGCATGGCCTCACACACTATTACCAAAACAATCTCTACATTTAAGTTGCACCAGTGGCATATTAAGCCTTTGGGGGGCCCGGGGTACTTTAGAGCGGGGGGCCCCCTTGCACTTGTCATTACTGGCCGCACACTGCATGGGCGAATATTATACTGTCAAAACACAGAGTAAAGGCAGAATAAACTTGGTCAATGGTTACCTGCAGGGGATATATATATATATATATATATATATATATATATATACACACACCACATGAAAAGCCTGTGTTTGTCCCTCTGCCCCTTACTCTGGAGGAGACCTGACAGTCCTAGTGCTGCCTCTGATTAAAAACCCTCCTATGACTAAGCTGCTGCTGCTGTTCTCCATGGACCTGAGAAGCATGTAATGAGCTCCACCAATCAGAGCTCAGCACAAACTTCTCAGCCTCTGTCCTCTGGTGCAAAGTGTCATGGGACTTAGTCAACTCCCAGAAATGCACTGCACACTTGTGCAATCAGTGTGCCTTGGCTCCCGATGCTCAGCACCATAAATCATTGTCACATTGGCAGATAGGTGAAGCTGCAGCACTACCCCACCCATGCACAAAACATTTAGCTAAAAAAACAAAAACATAACTTAAACATTTTATTTATAAAAAATACATGACAACCACAGGGGGCCCCTAGCTAGAGGGGGGCCCAGGGGCACTGACCCCTTGCGCCTCCATTATAATCCGGCCCTGTGTTGCACATCATGCTGGGAACTGGAGTTACCCAACACCTGGAGCCACATAACTACCACACCACTAATGTCGGATATCTCATTGGATGTACTGTTATGTCAATTATTCAAGGGGTGAGGCATGGCCACACTCAAAAAAACCACCAAGGGGAGCCTTGTTCCTGGAGAAGGACAGGACACACCTCATGGTCGGCCTGCAGTGATATGTTGCAACTAATGTTGATGTTGGATACACATATGTGGTTGTTGTGATTGTTTATGTGTAGAAATGTGTAGGTCAACATTAGACACATTATTTACTTACGGCTACTTGAGCCATCCTGGTCGCCGCTGGTTGGCTGTGCAGTGGTTGGGGGGGTCAGGAGCAAGGGGGATGGTCCTGGAGTTTGGACCGAGGTAGTGGGTGTGAGTGGGGAGTGGAGAGGTTTGGGGGTGGGTGGTGGAGAGGTGTAGGGGGGTTGGAAATGGGGTGGGGAGGGGGGGTTGTGGAGGGGGGGGGTTGTGGAGGGGGTGGGGGTTGTGGAGGGGGTGGGGGTTGTGGAGGGGGAAGGGGATGGGGAAATTGTGTGGGTCCAAGCTGCACCCAGTGTCTCCAGTGTTGGGGAGGGGGAGGGGGTGGGGGTTGGGGAGGGGGTTGTGGAGGGGGTGGGGGTTGGGGAGGGGGTTGTGGAGGGGGTGGGGGTTGTGGAGGGGGAAGGGGATGGGGAAATTGTGTGGGTCCAAGCTGCACCCAGTGTCTCCTCTTCTTCCTCCTCCTCTTCTTCCTCCTCCTCTTCTTCCTCCTCCTCCTCTTCCTCCTCCTCTTTCTTCTCCTCCTCCTCCTCCTCCTCCTCTTCCTCCTCCTCCTCCTCTTCCTCCTCCTCCTCTTCCTCCTCCTCCTCTTCCGGCTGCTCCTGGGCTGCCTGGTCCCGGCGTGCCTGCTCCCGGGCTTCTCTGGCGGCTCTTGCCCGTGCTGAAATGTTCATGTTGATGGCATAGAAATCGAAGATTGGGTTTCATAAAAAAGGGGGAAAGAAAAATTCACATTAGTCATGCTCATAACCTTCAAAATTATCATTGCTGTGATATTTCAGACATTTATCATGCAAACTATTTGATATCCTACACCCAAAAACTGATCAACTACTTAAACCCCCCCTATACACCCCCTATACACCCATATACACCCATATACCCCCCATATACACCCATATACACCCCCATATACACCCCCCTATACACCCATATACACCCATATACACCCCCATATACACCCCCATATACACCCCCCTATACACCCATATACACCCCCATATACACCCATATACCCCCCATATACACCCATATACACCCCCATATACACCCATATACCCCCCATATACACCCATATACCCCCCATATACACCCATATACCCCCCATATACACCCATATACACCCCCATATACACCCCCCTATACACCCCCATATACACCCCCCTATACACCCATATACACCCCCATATACCCCCCATATACACCCCCATATACACCCATATACCCCCCATATACACCCCCATATACACCCATATACACCCATATACACCCCCATATACATCCCCATACTCAGCAACATATTTATAAAAAGTACACAAAACATTGCTAAAAAACGCTGACATACTAGTAATCAAAACTTACATCGGGCAATATGGCGGCGAAGGGTGCTCAGCAAAACTGGCTGCCGCCGGCGCAGGTCTGACCAGCGCCGCTCAACCTGCCCCAGGCTTCTGCGGACGCCGGTCGTCGAGAAGATCAGGCGGCGGGCAGCAGTATACGCCCGCCGCTTGTCCACATTCCTTACATATGGGCCCCTGGGCCCCAGGTGACGGTCCATGACGTCGACCAGGGCCAACAGCTCAGGGGTGGAAAATGGCCTAGCTCTGTTAGAAGTCATATTGGCAATGGCGCAGTTATTAATTGCAGGTACATATATCACTTTTGGTGCTTGCTGATTGGTCGAAAAAATTGTTTGTTTGGTATTAACTTTATTAATCCCTCTTACATTAACAAACTGGATGCGAATAGAAACTTACGCGGACCGTTCCGATATACACACACCACAACCAACAGCATGCATTCAATGAAGAGAGAAGTACTGTATTTACAGTGTGCGGAAAATAATACACGCAACCCTCTACTTATAACTACGCTGCTTAAAGGGGGCACGATACACCGATATCCATGGAGAGGAGTACTGTATTTACAGTGTGCGGAAAATAATACACGCAACCCTCTAGTCATAACTACGCTGCTTAAAGGGCCACAATGCGACATGTTGCTGTATGACAATGTCATACACATTACATATGTAAGGAAAGCATTGTAACGTGATGTTTTGAAATGTGACTCACAAGGCATACACGAACTCCAACAGATACCAGCTGACAACACTCATCATTGGAATGACAGGTGCACACATTTCACGATGTAGCCCACAATGCTCCACAACCTGTGTATATGCATATACAGGTGATTGATCAGGTGCGTTGAGACCTGCGTAATTTAAGCGGGAATTATCGGCGGCAAATATCGGCGTAAATTTGCATCTACCTTGCGGGAAAAAATATACGCCCCCTTGTTCATGGCGGGAGATTAACATATAAATATTCAGTCAGATGCAGCCCACAATTGCTGCAAACATGTCTGACTCAGACGATTCCGCAGCTGAGGACGCTCTGCAGAGAGCTACAGCACAATCCCTGCTTGATGCACTGAACAAGAGGGAACAGGAGCGGAGAAGGAGGGCCCAAGAGAGGAGTAGCCTGCAAGATCAAGCGGGCCCCTCAGTAACAGGCCCTGGTGAACCTCCACCAGCTCCACAAGGGCCAAGCAACCAGCCAGAACAAGAGGTTGCATCTCTCCAAACAGGTGTGACCCAGCAGGTGCATGGTGAGAGAACTGGGGCCACCAGAAAACAGGCTGCAACATCTAGGGTGAGGACTGAGCAGGATACCACCACCAGAAAGAGAAACCCTGCATTTGTAGAGGCCGAAATGCGAATTCTAGTGCCCAGGGCACGCGAATGGATTGAATTGGCAACCAGGAAGCCGGGTGCCAGTGCAAGGAGAAACCTTTGGGACAAGATCACAGAGGAAGTGAACCAGGTGGCACCAGTGGTCAGAACTTGGGACGCGGTGAAGAAAAGGTTAGTGTGTTTGTCAGGGCAATTTTTCAGCAGTCTCCAGCAGGAACTGAGGCCCTTATTCTAGTTCACTCTTTCTGCCCAAATATTTCTTAGATGGACAAAACCATGTGCACTGCAGGTGAGGCAGGTGTTACTTGTGCAGAGATAATCAGATTTGGGTGGGGTTTTACACCTGCCTCACCTGCAGTGCACATGGTTTTGTCCATCAAAGAAATATTTGGCCAGAAAGAGTGAACTAGAATAAGGGCCTCAGTTCCTGCTGGAGACTGCTGAAAAATTGCCCTGGTCTTTGTCCCCCTGATAATGTCATATGTGTGTACATATGTTACATGTATGTTTTGAGACTAATAGAAAGGTGTGTTTGTAGATAGTGCTACACTTCAATGTCACATGTGAACACAACCATGTCTAATAACCCACATTGATATATGAAACATGCACCATTGGTGTGATGTGAGGTTATGGGCACAGTTCTGCTCATGTGAAGTATGTGATGGGACAAGAGAAAGTGTGTTTTGTAAAGAGTTGTTGTAACATGTTCCATATGATGCTACTGAAACAAGAATGAGCAAACTGTGCACATGTAGCTGGTGAGAAACTACACATCCCAGTATGCCATTCCATAGTTAAATTACTCCATAATAACCACATTGTCAAGCTATGGTGGAATGTGTAGTTTCACACCAGGTGGAGGTGCCTAATTTGGCCATGGATGATGTCATTTCTGCATAGTGATGTATGTATGTGCATTTAGTGGCCTAATGAATGAGATGAGACACTGAAATGCCTCCTAATTGAGACATGAATGTGTGTGTGGGACACATATGGCAAAAAAACATAAGATCACCCACACTAGGAAATGTCACGTAGCTAGGGGTACCACATAGTCCCTTTAATTCCGGACACATATTAATTACACAGGTTCTGTGGCTGGCTGACTTCAAGACTCCACTTCACCTAATTTTAAACTGCCACAGAACCTGTGTAATTAACATGTGTCCGGAATTTAAGGGACTAGGTGGTAACCCTACACGTAGCACAGTGGTGCACATATCTCATGGTGATATTTGTATTTTTAAACTTGTAGGTGGACTGACTTCAAAAGTACACTGAAGAGGAAGATGACTGACCGGTACAACCACAGCATGTCCACCGGGAGAGGTCCTATGCCTGACCATTTGGAGTATACCCCCCTGGAGCAGGACTCCTGTGACGTGATTGATGTGGGGGAGATCAGGGGGATCTCCAATATGGACAGTGAGCTCCCGGCGGAGGTCTTTGATGCTGCTTTTGATGGTAAGTCACAGTAATGCATTGTATTTAGAAAGATATTTTTTATTGCGTATGTGATGGTGACATTGTTTTCAATTCTTATCCTAGCAGAAGCAGAAAGCCAGGATGTACCGGCAGCATCTTCCTCTGCAGAGCCACAGGTGGAGCCAGTGGTCCAGCCTCCACCAAGATGTCGCCCCCAGCCCCAGCCACAGGAGACATGGGATGAGAGCCTGTTGGTGACGCTGGACAGGATCGAGCAGCAAGGGGTGGATGCTGCGATCCGTCAGCAGCAGGTGGCGGATTTTCTGGCGGAGTGGAAGGCCACAAACAAGCTGCAGGTTGAGGCCTTGAACCGCATTAATGAAACTCTGGCGGCTGGCATAGTAAGCATTGGCCAACACCTCAGCCGCCAGAATGAACTTCTTGCGGAGCAGCTGTCCACCGCCAGGTCCCTAAGGGACAATCCCCCATCTGCTGCCCCACCCCAAGCTGCTCCCCAACCTTCCACCTCGGCTGACCCTCCTGTGTCGACTAGGGGAAGACGCCGAAAGCCAGCTGAGCCAAAGGCCCCTGTCCCCAAGGCCCCATCTAAAAGGGGCAAAAAAGGGCCCAAATGAGACCTGGTTCACTTCCTCTGTGGTTGGAGGCCAAAGGTTTAAATTGCACTGGACATCCGCTTCCTGAGTTGGCCATCGATCCATTTGCGTGCCATGGGCATGAAAGTTCGTATTTTGACCTCTACAAATGCAGGATATTTTTTTTTGGTGGTGTGTATCTTGCTTAGTATTCACCCTGGTTGTTGCAGTACGTATTCTGGTGTCCCCATTTCTTTCACCATTGCATTTGCAGGGTAACACATGTTTGGAGATATGCAACCTCTTGTTCTGGCTGTTTTATTATTTGTGTGTCTATTTTATTTGTTTATTTGATTTCTCACATTAAAGTGTCAAGCTGTGATGCTGAACAGCAAATAAATTTATTTTACTAATTAAATCTAAATTGTGGTATGTGTAATTTCTTGTGTGAAACAAATACTAGATTTATGTGTACTTACTGACCAGGGTATTTTTGAACATTTGTTGAAGTGTGGTCGAAGTTTCCCATGTGTAACCCTCTCCATGGCCATTCCCATGTTCCTATCCAACTTTTCCCTGCTAATTAGTTTGTGTCAGCACATGTGCAGAGCAACTTAATAGGTGAGAAAGCAGTTTGTGTGCAGGTGAGGTAGCTCCTACAGTAGTAGGTAAAAGCAGGTCCAGAACAATGCTTTCCTCATGGAGTGGGTGAGGCAGACAAACAAGGGTGAAAAGGTACATTTGTGTAGGAATGCATATGTGTCCTCCCTAAAAAAAGATGTGTGAATGGGCCAAACATGATAAATTAGCTTGTGAACAAACATGCATAACTTTTTAAATATATATGATTTTACAGTGTCATAAGCAGATGTAGGAATCCTTTGTTAGAGAGATGAGAGTGCAATAATGTGATTGGTGGCATCTTACATCCAGAGTGTAGTCAAATCCAAATCATAGCAGATGAGATAGTGGTACAGGTCATTATTTTGGGTACTATACAAAGATTGTGTGGAAAATAGTGGTCATGTGCTTCAAACATTGCTGAAACATCCTTTGTTGGTGTTAGATGTGGTTTATGTTATTGTATCCTAAATACAAAACCTATGTTAGTATTAGAGTGAACACGTTGACACATGTCGACTTGTGTAGATTGAGTGTGCTACTGCGTAAAGTCTATGAAAGCACGTAGTGAATGTGTCTGTTTAGCAAATACCTACCTTAGCGTATAAAAAGATTCTTACCTTAAATTAAACAAACCTTTAATTGTGGAGAAGTATAGAAACATAAGCTTCCAATGTGTTTGCGTGCTGTGTGTGTGGCTTGCAGGCAGTGAAATCATGGTTTGGACTTAATAGACTGCAGCATTGCTTATTACATTCAGGTGTATGTGTTTGAGTAGTAATCTGCGTTAATTAGCCAACTCAGCCGCACGCTGGCATGCGGTATCTGTAGGGGTGGTTTGAGCTGGCGGTTGGCGGCCGCCTGTTTGGTGTCCGAAATGAACGGTGCCTTAGTCGATCGTGCGGTAGTAGCACCGCTCATTTTTTGTGCACACCCCCGTGTACGCCCATATTTACGCCCATTTTCCCTCATTATTTCGGCCGCTCCCATCAACACGCCCCTATGCCGCCCCATTACCCGTACACTCGCGTACAGGTTTTTTCGCACGTTGAGACCCCGGCCGTAAGCGTTGTGGAGTGTTCGCGCCGGCGCATTAGCGTATCTGCACATGCGCAGATCATGAAAAACCCCGGGACGTACGCGTACGGCCCGGCCGCTCCAACCAGAATAAGGCCCATAATGACACACATAATGCCCCTTACACATATGTTGCACATTATTAATGCCCTTATACCCATGACACACATAATGCCTGTTACACATATGTCGCACATTATTAATGCATTTATACATGACACACATAATGCCCCTTACACTTATGCGAACACTATTGCACAACCAACCCACCCGCAGACAGCACTCACACAGCCACTAACACTGTAACCTCTGCCTCTGCTTGGATACAGATGTTTCCGCATACATCTTGTCTCAATAGGCCATGCTGCTCCTGGCCAGTTCTGCTAACGTTGGGTGCATTTTTTGCTGAAAATTCGTCTTATTTGCATTGTTGGGACCAGCACACACAAGGGGCTTCTGATGATTAAAATGATATGCGGCATGCCTATATTTTATGTGCGACTGTGGCTGTACCTGCATATGGAATGCTATGTTACAGTGATTTCCATGAATACACTATTTCATATGCAAATACAGCCTCACTCACACACAGAATATAGGCATGCTGCATATCATTTTAATCAGCAGAAGCTGCTGATGCCCCTAGGCATTCCAAATGCCCTAGGCAATTGCCTAGCTTGCCTATGCCTAAGGCCGGCCCTGAGTCTCCTGCAGAATGCAGGAGGGTAGGCAGCTACGCTGAACCTACCTCCCTCCAATTTCAGGGTATGTACTCGATTTCTAATACTTCTCTTTCTTTGAAGAATGAAATTTAACTGCATAGAATGGTATTCAATCTCTGACGACACTTCCGACAATTTCCATTCAACATATTCAATCTAAATGGCGATATTCTGACTGTCTGAAACATCGGCGTGGTCGGAAAACACATGGATCGGTAAAAAATCGCCAATTCACGTGTTTTTGTAAAAAATGAACGCATTACCGACAATTTTGGACGTGATTGAATAGGTACTGTATGTACATATTTTTCGGTTACCCAAAAAATCCAGACAAGATTGAATACCTTCCTACTCTGGAGTATGATCCCAAGAGGAGGGGGAGGGCCCTTAGGCTGTGGGGCCAACCAGGGGTTTTTCCCCTGTTCCCCCGCAGGGTGCTGCATGTGGTTTGTTTACAAAATGCTGTTAGTGAATGCATAAATGCAAACCCTCCCCTCACAGATGTTCCCATTGCTGATTATTCTTGCAGCTGCCACCCATGTCCCTAGCATTTAATATCCTGACTCAGTACTCACTTGTCCTCACTTGACTTGGCACAGATATCCAATTTACTTTAGGTTTGGATTACAGCTGTACATTAGGCATCAGCTAAGGAATTTGTAACTTTGCTCACAGTAGTGAGTTTACTAATCGCATGAGACTCCTAGGGGGTAATTTACTAAGATGGGAGTTCTATTTCACATGGGATGTTTCTACGGGCAACCAATCAGATCCTGTCTATTATTTTCCAGAAGGTGCTAAATAAATAAATAGATTCTTATTGGTTGCCCATAGCAAAATCTAATGTGAAAAAGAACTCCCAGCTTAGTAAATTTCCCCCCTACACTCTCTAGAGGGGTACATCTACTAAAGCTTCTAAAAATGGAAAGTGGTGATGTTGCCTACAGCAACCAATCAGATTCAATCTATCATCTCTCTAATGCATCCTAGAAAATGATAGACAGAATCTGATTGGTTGTTATGGGCAAAATCACCTCTTTAATTTTTAGTAAATGTACCCCTTATCATTTAGTAGTGAATGTCTCTATGCTTATGGTAGATCAGTGGTGTGGCACATTAGTGTGCCTTGAGCCATTCTCAAATGTGCAGCTGGAGCTACAGATGTGCACACCAGTTTACAGCCACCACCACCAGTTCAACTGCTATTCTTTTAGTTTCTTGTTTTCATGTGAGGGCCAATGCATTTTATTTTTGTTGCCTGTGGGGACCAGTGTGATTGTTTTTTAAAATGGGGGCAAAGGGGTTTGTTTTATTCCTATAGGGGCCGATATCTATTTTTCCTTGTGGGAGTTTAATGGTGTGCTGCGGGAATTTTAAAATCTTGTTTAGTAAGATTGAACTATCGAAACATTAAAGCAAAAATGGAGCTCTAACATTTATCACAAAAGAAGGAAAATAAACCACTCACATTTATTTATTTATTTATTTATTTATTCAGGAGAGAATCCTTTAAAGCTTGTTAAAAATACTAGTTCATGATAAATGCCGTTGGAGGTGTTCGACTTCACATCTTTAACCCTTGGTGCTTTAATAAATGCATGGCTCTTTCTTTATAACTTTATTGTGCTTTCTAGAAATGCGCGTATACAACCAGCCATACAGTAGTTGTTAATTCCTGGTGTTCTTGAATATGACAGAAAACAGAATTCTGGTGAGAACTGTAGCCAATCAGAGCTATGTCCTATCCCAGGACAATATTTATGCTCAATACTGCCTAGGGGGTATGGGTCATAGGGTCCACATTACTTTGCCAGTCATTAGGTCGACCACTATAAGTCAACAAACATATGAAATAGGTTGACATGGTCCTTAAGTCGACATAAGCATTAGATCGACACAAGCATAGGTCAACATGGAAAAGGTTGACATGAAAAAGGATGAAATTAGTTTTTCCTTTTTTTTGTGTATGTCGACATAAGTCGACATGGATAACGTATAAGTGTATACTCTCATGGCTCGCTTCACTCGCCATGCTTCGGGCACGGTGCCTTGCTACATTCTGCACATTGCTACATTCTGCACATTATTATATTCTCCCACCACCTTTTAAAGAAAATAAATATAAAAAAACTCATGTGGACCTTTTTCATGTCGACCTTTTCCATGTCGACCTAATGCTTGTGTTGACCTCCTGACCATGTCTGCCCAATACATGTCGACCTATTGACTCTGAACGTATAGTGGTCGACCGAGTGCATGTAGACCTAATGACAGCATCCTGATATAGGGCCTAATTCAGACCTGATCTCTACTGGGCGATTTGGAAGAGCCTTGCGATCCGATAACCGTCGCCCAGTCAAAGTGAAAACCGCCCAATACAAATCTGCAAACGGCTTGTGAAAAGCCAACAGCTCGGCGTTCAGCTGCAAATCCGTTCACAATTCGCGCACCATTGAATGATTTTAGCCCAATGTGTGCAGTCTGTGCGTAAAGGCCCCTATACACTACTGCAGCAGTTCTCAAACTGTGGGTCCTGATGCCAAAGTGGGTCCCGACCTTCTCAGCATGGGGTTCACTTCCTACTCCATGTGTCTGACCATCAGGCTGATGAATTTTGTAATCTCAGTCAGTGATTCAAGAAGTCTGAATCTGTTGAATTGTCTGTTATTTTAGACTCCTCTCATCACTCTGTGCCTCCACAATGCTGCCAGGTATGTGCTGTCTGCTGACCTAACATGTGCTGTGATGACCTTCTGCAGTAACTTGCTGGGGTCCTGGAATTATTTTTATTGTATGATGGGGTCCCAGAGCAAAATAGTTTGAGGACCCCTGTACTCGTGTGATTTCAGTCGATTCCGACAGATCAGCCTGAGAAATCAGACGAACAGTGGCCAAATCACAGGTGTTTGACATCTAATTGGATGGATGCATGTTCCCGTTACCATCGGATCGGAGTCCAAGGTCACATGTTCAGAAGATAGGATAAATCAGAATTGGACTCATTACTGGCACATTCGATTTCCCCTGAACTCCCACCGAAGCTTCCCAGGAGTCGCATGCGATTTACCACATGTAAAAATGGCACACCTAGTGCCAAGTCGGCAATAAGCCCTCCCTGGGAGCTGCCGGGGAAATTGAAGGAACATCGGGAATGACAAGTCAGACTACTGTATGGGAGCCTTAATCCTGAACATTTGCTAATTGTGATAAATACAGGCTGATCGAGGCCAGAATTGGTGTCAAACCCTCCCTGAAAAAGCTTGGGCATGCCTGTGTTTTTCCCGACATTCCCAGAAAATTGTCCGGTGACACCCGCAATCTGTATTTTCCTATCAATCAACTTGCGAATGGGTAGCGATCAGATTCAAGGCTGGATTTTGACTCTGTTTGGGTTTGCGCATACCATACGCGCTATGATCTCTTATCCGTATGCATGTGCACAGCAGCGATCAGGTCGGAATAACCCCTATAGATAGGTAATGCATTTTATATGGTATCAGTTAAGAGAGGGTTTGTGCATGGCAATACATTTCATTGTAAACAAAAACCAAAACCTTTTCATCCTGTTCAAACTCAAACTCAGTACATTTTTGCACAAACTATTTGCTTGTCTGCTAGATTACAAAAACATCTACTACTACAAGACCCTGATTTCTGCAAACACCCGTTTCATGTCTTCACTCTTCTCCCTCTTTAACCTGCAAAGAACATAAGACATATTTTCAGTAATGGACCCACAAAGAAAAAGTTGTTTGCAGGTAGACAATCTGCTAAGAACATAAATAAACAATTTCACATTAATTAATGGAGGAGGTCAGAGAGAGGCAAGACAACAGGACACTGGTAAGGAAATGACAAGTCAAAGGTTTTTAGAAAAGAAAAAAAAAGAAAAAAAGAAAGTCCCAAGGTGCTACCTAGCACCTTCTGCCACGCCTTCAAATGAGGACCACCACACAGTCCTTTTCAAGGAAACTATTCCAAAGAAATCTGGCAAACGGTGATGGTACTTTTTGATATACCAGTAGTTCTTTATGATAGAATTATTTTCCCTCATTGTGATTCACATGTATGTGGAAGAGAAATAAATACAATGTCTAGTACGTCTATGCTTTAGACAGGGGATAAAGTGAGGGGGAACTGGGTGGAACCGAGTTCCACCACCACATTCCTGAAAAGTAATTCCAACAGATTAACCTGTCCCAGCGGCTTCTTCTTCTGGCACGGCATACGGAGAGGAAGATAATAGCACAACCAACGGGGGTTACTTCTATGTACAAAGATACCTTTATAGGAGTTATCCAAGTGTAATGTATGTGAGTACGGTACGTTCACTCAATATCCATGGAAGGAACAGTTATTGATATCACGAGGTGGGACTCATATGAAAGATACATTTCTGCACAGGTTCTCACTTTTCTTCATGGGAGTGAGGGTATGCATTTCTGGGTTCTTCATATTCCTACTGAAATATGATCTAAACCAGAGACGTACTAGACATTGTATTTATTTCTCTTCCACATACATGTGAATCACAACGAGGGAATGCTAAGTCAAAGGTTTTTGATCACATGCAGAGGCGTCATCAGGTGACACCCAGTAGTAACTCTGTATCCCAGTCAGGCAAGGCTGAAAAGCGGGCATGGTCTAAGTTAAAGGGGAGCAGCCTTGATGGGAATGCCAATGACATCACACTGGGGAGAGACTATTATATGCACTGTTGGCCCCTCCTCGATGATAGGAGCCAGGTGCTGCAGGAGACTGTAACACTGTAACACCAGACACCTAATACTGTTGACAAGGCAGCATTATGGTGTCAAACCCTCCCTAGCGAACAGGTAAACTACGTCAGCTGCCTGCCCACTGGCTGTCCGATATTTACATGCAAGGGGATGTCGCTACACAACCCCATGCATGCGGCCGCACAAGTGAAAAATCATTCGCTGGTTGCCGACCAGCGAATGATTTATTTTCCCATTCAGGCGGGCGGAGTTTACCTGTTCACTAGGCTGCGCACATACACAGCCTAGCAAACCGGTCTGAATCGGGCACATGATACTATACAGTATATTGTAACACATGTTAAACTATGGTCTAGCCAGCATGTGATCAATGCATATCATGCATAACAAATGAATTGCTACCTTTCCACCAAAGTCCCGACTCTTTGCTCGAAGCTTGTTCAGCTGAGATTCAGCGATATCAGCCCGCTCTTCAGCTTCCTCTAACTCATGTTGTGTTTTTCTCAGTTTCAAGAGGTGGGTGTTAGTTTGTTCCTCCTGTTAAAAAACAAGACCTACAGTATTAATAACGTCCCTGGCTAGTTATTACGTTACACCAATACATCTTCCATTTCTCTGGTGATATTATTTTAGAATACATACCGATTCCTCAGCCTGTCGCTTATAAGACTTGATCTTAGCTTGCAGCTTATCAACCAAGTCTTGCAATCTGAGGGCATTCTTTTTGTCTTCTTCTGACTGTCAGAAAAAAAGCAGATCCATTATTTGTGGCATTGATAATCTTTCTGCATTGAATTAATTTCTACCATCCGGGTGCGATGTTGAGCTCATGTGCCAAAGAAGGGCCTGATTCAGACCCATTTCCAGAGCTCCAAAAAAAATCGCTACTCAGTGATTTCCGGAGATCTGTGCAAGTGGGACCACAGTTTAATTAGTGAGGGGGGCAATGATGATGTGACAGGGGTGGTGACGGACCATTGCAGAGGCAGTGACACACCGTTTTGTGGGAGCAATCGGGATATCTCAGGCTTGCCCGGACCACTCGGTGGGCGGGCCACGGCTGCTGCGTTCCGAAACATGGCCGGCATGCACCTGGTCAGGGGGCCGCGGGTAATGTACGAGCACTTCGCTGTGTAATGAAGTGCTTAGCAAAATTTTGCAGGCTCAATGCGGGGCAGTACCTGGCATGTTGGGCAGCCTTGCCCTGTGCTGCATGTAGTCAAAATCTAGTCAGATCTAGTCAGATCGCCAGTGTTTGTGGCAGAGAACACTGTTCAGCACAGATCGCTCAGCACACTTTGCTGGTGCATCACATGTATGTCAGCAGTGTGTTTTAAGCGATCTGTGCTTAAGCACACAGCTCAGCACGGGGCTTTTGTTTTCCAGTTACTGTTCTGTTTAGTTCTGTGTATCCCGTATTGTGTGCTAATGTATATGTGCAGTGCTGCTAACCCAGTTGTGGTACCTTATAAATAATATGCAATAATAATAGAGGAAAGGATTTTAAAGACATACTGTACTATACATCAATTTTATTATGTATTTATGTTGCACATACTCTATTTACATACCTGAAAGGTCAATTCTTTAAGTTTTCTCTCAACTTTTCTATAGGTCTTTGTGTTTTCATTATTTTGCTTCTGTTCAGACTCCAATTCATTTTCTAGATCACGCACCTGAAATTGTTTGTATTTATTAAATGAATAGCTATGTCTCCCGGGGAAAAAATAAGCTAAAGTGGAATAAAATGCATCAATGATGTTGACGGCTTTTCAGACTTATGCATCTAATCCTTCAGACACCACATTGATGGCAAGCAATCTAGGCAACTGTTAGATACTTGGCAACTCATGCGAAGCACTCCATAGATTTTACTCAGAACAAACTCTATAAATAAATCTGGTAAACTGTTGGCGGCTGTTGCTAGACCACCTAGAAAACCTCTTACTATTACTAGGCTGAAGCATCCAGTTTCTGGTGCAACCATAACTAAATCCTCTGAAATTGCACTGCGATTCTTTACAAATACTCCCAATTTTGCTAACTAAAGCAGATGTTCATCACCTCTTACAGTTCTCTGAAGTGTCTTTGCAGTATGCCATGGTTAGGCCATATCCATCAGTGTTTTACAAGCCAGATTCTATATTACCCATGTTCTTATTCATTTGTCTTCGGCATTTCCGAATGGGAAGCTCTGATACACATTTATGCCCAAAATATTCCAAGCAGAAGCTGACACTTACTACTGTCTATGGCTTTGTCCCATCATACGATACTTCTGGCACCTCATTAGGTTATTTGCAGAAGCCAAATAAGTTACCTTTTACCCCAGAATGGGCAATTTTATATGTTTTTTTATCCTAACCTCAGAATGACAAAACAAACTCAAAACAAGGTTGTTGGCCCTTAGTGCAGCAGGCAAGAAGACGATTCTTCAGGGCTGGATTAACCCCCCCCACACACACACACACACACACACACAAATATATTTGACTGGTCGCTCAGTGTCCACCTGTCCTTTTAGTTTAAGGCTATATGATTGGTTCATAGCGTCTCACATTGCCTCAATGCTTCATCTGGTGGTTAGACAAGGAATGCATTACTTCTGTTTATTACTGAACATATTTTTTTTGTACTGTTCCATATATCTTTTTTTTTTTTTTTTAAATTTAAATTTTATTACATGATTTTTCACAATACATACAATACATTTACATGCCGTCATCTTTTACATACCCAGTAATAATCTTATACATATTTCAATACATTTACGACGGCCCATACATCCCCCAAAAAAAAAAAAAAACAATATTGGATTGCATCGATATGTTATCCCCCCCTCTTTCCTGTACCGTAGTTGTCATAGCCAAAAATATCTCCCCCTTCAGTCCCATAACTCTACTACCCCACTGGGCTCCCGACAATAGTGCCTATCCGCCTTAATTTTTCCCTTTTATCCTAACCAGAGTAAAACTGTCCCCCTCAATGCCCATATGTATATGGTGGTGGGAGGCCATTATACTCAAGCCATGGACCCCAGATCTTGCCAAATATTACGGGTGTATCCTCCACAATGCTTGCTAAATATTCTAAGTGATATATATCCCATATTGATGCTAAAATCGCATGCTTAGATGGGGTATTTATCGATTTCCAATGAAGAGCAATCTTTATCTTTACCGCCCCGCATATGAACCATATTAGTTTTTGCTGGTGTTTTAAGATCCCCGGAATATTTTGTGGTAGCAAAAAATAGCTGGGTTCCTCTGGTACTTGGATTCCCAATACCTTTTTGATCAACTCTTGTGTGAATGTCCAGATCCCCCTTATTTTAGGGCATCCCCAGAAGATATGGGTCATAGAGCCTCTCAACCCACACTCCCTCCAACATTCATCCGACATAGTCGGGAACATTTGGGCCAATTTACTTGGTGTCATATACCAACGTGTGTACATTTTATATGCATTTTCTCTATATCTGATAGAAGGCGAGACCTATACTATATTTTGTTTAATTTTATCCCACCCTTTATTCTCCAGCTGTATTCCCAGCTCATGTTCCCATGCCATTTCATGTGCTGCTAGTCTTGGTTTATTATAATTAATTAGTAATTTATAAATTGTTGAGATCAAACCTTTTGAGCGAGCCCTTTTATAGCATAATGTTTCCACTGCCGTCTTATTCTCCTGTAAATGTCCCCCTACTATGGAGCCATAAAAACTCCTCAGTTGTAAAAATTGGAAGAAGCAATTTGTGGGTAGGTTATATTTCTCCTGTAGTTCTCCAAAAGAAGGGAACATCTGTGACTTTACCATTTCATTGATGAATAAGATGTCTTTTCCTGCCCAACCCTTAAAATATGATTTATCCTTTCCTGCTGGGAAATTCGGATTGTCCCTTAAAGGTACCAATTTTGGGGGATTGGAAAGTAAATCATATTTTTTTGTTATCCTATCCCAAATATTCAATGTAAATGTAATCGTGGGGAATTTACTTATCGTGGAAGGTCTCAGTTTCCGTGGAATCCATAGTAGAGTCGAGATCGACTGCATATGCAGCAATTCCGACTCCACCTGGACCCATCTTCTGGACCCTGGATTAGAATGCCATAATATTGCCTGTGCCAAATGAGCCGCTAAATAATACATTTGAATATTTGGGACCCCCAATCCACCCTCTTTATTTGCTTTCTGTAAGATTTTCAGTCTCACCCTTGGTTTTTTCCCTGCCCACAAAAAGCGGGTAAACATCTTATGTAGATTCTTTATCGTACTACTGGGAATTGCAATTGGGAGAGCCTGAATCAAATACAATAACCTCGGGAGTACATTCATCTTCAGTGCATTTGCCCTCCCTGACCATGAAATGTACAGTTCTGACCACCTAGTTATATCTTTTTGTAGGTCGTTGACATAGGCGAATCTAGGGGGTGGTCCGGGGGTGCACAGGACCACCCATTAGCCCATTTTGTAGCTGAGGGATGGGGCTTTCCAACGAGCCCAGCCCCGTGTCTCTAGCCCCCTGGGAACCGGAGATACTGCCAGGCAAAGCTGGAACGTTTTCCCTATAGGATAACATGGGACCCGCTAATTCCAACCCCCACCCAGTACAAAGGCTGCCAGTTCCCCCTTCGGCATCACTGAAGCTCGAGGTTGATCTCAGTCAAACCCAAATCGCTGGGCATTCAATCTGATACCAGACTGGATCCATATGGGTTAATTGGTTCCAGGGATATTGAGGTTAAACCGTTTATTTTTTTTAATTTCTTAAATGTAATTTCATGACTGTTTATGTTCTTTGAGGGCAGATTTCTCTGGAACCAAACAGCCCAGTTTCACGGGTCCAAAATCATTCGAAGTCAACTCAATATGATACTGGTCTCATGTAAATGGGTCAGTTGGTTCTGAAGTTATAGCTGGTTGGTTAAAGGGGGGTAGGGAGAGGGGAGTGGTTGTCTCTCCCCCTCACACCAGAAAATGCTGGTGTATAAGGGGTCAGCCTGGAAATGTCCCTGCATGATCCTGGGACCATATTCCCGGGTAAATCCCTGCATTTTCTGTTGTGAAAGGGGTATTATTTCAAACAGCCGTGACCTGCAGTGCTCTGAATACAGCCGGGCAGCCCCCTGCTCTCTGCCCAGCTGTCAATGACTGTCACCCCTGCAGCTTCCGCTCCAATTCTTCTCCCCGCTTTTACCTCAGCCCGCCCCCCCCCCCCCTTTAATCATGTGGTGCCGGTGCCCGGGGTGCTCCCCCGACGTCACGCACAACAACAGCACGCACAATATTTCAAATGTCCACTCGGGTAGAGGGGACACCAGGAGGGGAGTGGGAGCATGCTCTGCGCTGCGCTCTGCTCCTCTCCCCATAGAAGCAGCTGCACCGCTCTCCATCTCTCCCTGCAGCAGCAGCGAAGGCTCATATAAAAATTTACAGCAAGTGGCACTTTTGGGAGCATTGCTTAAGGGACGCTACAAGTGGCAGTATGTGGGGGCATTACGCATAATGTGTGGCTTAATGTGTAAGGGGCATTACGGTGTGCAGCATCATGTGTAAGCGGCATTATGTGTGCAGCATCATGTGTAAGGGACATTATGTGTACAGCATCATGTGTAATGGGTACTATGGTGCACGGCATCATGTGTAATGGGTACTATGGTGTGCGGCATCATGCGTAATGGGTACTATGGTGTGCGGCATCATGTGTAATGGGTACTATGGTGTGCGGCATCATGTGTAATGGGTACTATGGTGCCATCAAGCAAGAACCCCCTAGCAATGAGCACGTAGGTAAGCAACAATTATGCAGCAAATATGTAATGGGCATTACGGTTTGTTATATAGTATGTAATGGGCATCATGATGTGTGGCACAATGTGTAATGGGCATTATAGTGTGTGGCCTTATGTGTAATTGGCATTACGGCGTGTGGCTTTATATGTAATAGGTATTACAGAGTTTGCTAAAATGTGTAATGGGCATTACTGTGTATGGTCTAAAGTGTAATACCACACCCCTTTTTGTGATGCCACGCCTCCTTCCCATGAGGACACGCCCCTTTTGCTGCGCGGCTGCTGTTATGTCTAGATCTAGGACCACCCATTACCATAATTCTAGATTCGCCTATGGTCGTTGGTCAGTCTTGGGTAATTTGCTCGGAAAAGATTATTATAATGCTTGGTTAAGAATATTCCTAAATATTTCAGATTATTTTTTTTCCAAACAAATTGGTATAATTCGGCTATCTTATTTTTCAATCCTTGCGGCAGGTTTAAATCCAATACTTCTGTCTTAGATCTATTTATCTTAAAGTTCGAAATAGCTCTAAATTCCTGCAGGATCTGGAACAACGCGGCCAAGGAACCTATTGGGTTTGTTAAGGTGAGCAGGATATCGTCTGCGTACAATGAGATTTTATATTCTTCCTCACCTATTTCTACCCCCCTAAGATCTGTCTCTTCTCGGATTTTTACAGCTAAGGGTTCGATCATAAGGGCAAAAATCAGTGGGGATAATGGGCATCCCTGCCTTGTCCCATTTTTAATTAAGAATGGTAGAGATTTAATCCCGTTTGCTACCACCGTCGCTACTGGCGATGCATATAACGCATTCAATCCTGTCAGGAAGGGGCCAGAGAACCCAAACCGGCTCAATGTCTGGTTCATATATCTTATGTATAAACATTGTAACTATTTTCAAATAATGGGCCCAATTCAGACTGCACACTAGGCTGCACTTATTCTGAGTCTAGCGAGCTGGCTAACGCCACCCCGCCAAATGCAAATTCCCTGGTTGGCCGAATTCCTTCGCTACGCTACAACTGGATGTGTACTCCTACACATCCGCTTGCGAGCACCGATACAGAACAAAAATCTGTTGGTACTTATGTACTATCTGGGCGCCCGATTTAGAAATCGGGTCGGATCGGGCACAACGCATCGCATCGCATGCGACCATCGGATGCGATGCGATGCAATGACCCGATTTTTCCATAGGAATCAATGTTAAAATGGACTGAGTCCATTTTAACATGGAATTCAATGGGAAAAAGGGGTCCTTTTCATACCCCTACTATCCAAGTGAGCATGGAGTTGGATATAAACCTGTGGCGAGCGTAGCGAGCCACCGAGCCCGAAGCATGGCGAGCGGACACAGAATACCGTCGCTTCGCTCGCCACGCTTCGGGCTCGGTGGCTCGCTACAGGTTTATATCCAACTCCATGCCCACTTGGATAGTAGGAGTATGAAAGGACCCCTTTTTCCCATTGAATTCCTTGTTAAAATGGACTCAGTCCATTTTAACATTGATTCCTATGGAAAAATCGGGTCATCGCATCGCATCGCATCCGATGGTCGCATGCGATGCGATGCGATATCGCATCGCATCTGATTGTATGCCTTAACTTAAGGCATACAATCAAAAAATCGGGCGCCCAGATACTACATAAGTACCAATTATTTGATGTTTATGTACCTTCAAAGGATTTTTCCTCTGCTCGTAGCTAAAAGGTAGCCCAGGACTTACTTTTCTGCTGCATGGTCTTCTGTGAATTGGGGGCGAGCGCTAATGTCATGTGACATCAGCCGCCCACCCCGCAAAGGCTGAGGAACGCTTGCATTCCCTGGGTCCCTCCCAGCATTTCTATGGGCGCTCCCACCATTTTTTTGTGGGCACGCCCATGAAATGCTGGGTGTCCACCCCAGAATGCCCACTGCCTTCAAGATATTGACTTAACTTGACTTTGTTATGAAGTATTATGACACTTTAATTTGTCTGGTGCATATTGTATTGTACGTACTCTAGCCTCTAGTTTCTGAAGCTGTTTCTTCCCGCCTTTCAAGGCCAACTGTTCAGCTTCATCAAGACGATGCTGAAGATCCTTCATTGTCTGTTCCAGGTTTTTCTTCATTCTCTCTAGGTGGGCACTGGTGTCCTGCTCC
Source organism: Crinia signifera (assembly GCF_055691185.1). Taxonomy (NCBI): domain Eukaryota; kingdom Metazoa; phylum Chordata; class Amphibia; order Anura; family Myobatrachidae; genus Crinia; species Crinia signifera. The sequence goes on along the minus strand of NC_139222.1, from coordinate 173,844,202 downwards.
TTCTTCAGTTCCTCTGCCATCATGGCAGCCTTAATAAAATAGAACACAAAAATGAATGTTATGTATGGAGGTATACATTTTAGTAAGTCAACTCACTCTTTCATGTTTCCATGGCTTGCTATAATTACATCAATAAAACATCCAGAACCAATTATATAATATAGTATGTAATGACCAAACTTTCCCCTGAATGAAGCAATCTTGAAATATTTAAATCTTTACTAATTAGGGGACCAGCAGGGGGCCAGGTACGCTGCAACCCATGCCTCTCCTCCAGAGTATACCCGTGGCTGGCTCCTTGTTCCCAGTGATATCTTTCAGAAGATGGGGTTGCGCATTGAAAGCAAAGATTCTTGTAATGTGATAGAGTCTTTGCGCTCTAGTGGCCATCTTCCTGAATATCACTGGAAAGATAACGCTGCTGGGCTAAGAGGGACCCACTTCCTGATCTAGTAAGGTAGGAAACGGGTGCGGGTGCCCTCCCCCGCATTGTGTTGAAGGGCCCAGCAATTATTGACATTTTTACTTCATTTAATATTAATGGGCATAGTCATGTCCACTTTTTTGGCACTGCTCCCTCTTTACTATGGCTCCACATGACTCTCAATACCCTGAAAATCTGTGCATTGTTTCTCTATTTAAGTGTGTTGAAATTGTTAAAAAAAATGAAAATAAAATGTGTGTAACAAATCCCCCCTCGCCTATAAGCATAACCAGCCTCGGGGACCCTTGAGCTGGTCCTGAGTTTTAAAAATACAGGAGTAAAAATGTGTGAGGTACCCCTGTATTTTATGAACCAGCACTGAACACTTTGGTGCTGATTCAGAGTTGATCGCTCATATGCAAAGTTGCAGATGACTGCGAGTAGATAGCCACCACCCAGAGAGAAAAAAACCTGAAAGTGAATTGTGAATGGATTGCTTTTTGCTATTCGCCTGCAAATTCATACTCAATTCACAAACCATCAAATGGTTTTCCCAGTCTGTGCAAATGTGAGTACTGTACGTCTGACTCATATGGTCATCTGCCACTGAGACAGAGTGATCGAGGCCATTACTGACATCACAGAACCCTTCCCTTAAAACTTAGTTTTTCAAACACACCCATAAATGGACGATTACTACCCCCAAACGCCATCTTCCTGTCAGTCAAACTGCGAGGGGATTGAGATTACAATCCATACACTTTTTATTTATGCATGCACAGTTATTCGATTATCTATGAATTAGCACATCAGTGATCAGTTCTGAATCAGTTCCTTGAATCGGTTACTGGTCTCAAAAATTCGGAAGAAAAAGATTTTGGGGTCCCCCATATTTTTAAAATCAGCATTGGGCTTCACTAGCCAGGGAGGTAATTGCACATGCTTATATTTGTCCCCTGTCTGTAATATTACCCCTCTAACTAGTCAGACCTTGTCGGGATTTTGTGAGGGAATGGAGACACCCCCAATAAAGGGTTCTCCCCTCCAGGCACCCAATGCCAAGACTGAAGTCTAGGGATGTCCTAAATTACAGACTATCAACTCGGCACCCACTGCCCAAGGGTATCACGAGTTGAAAGTCTGTTATTTAGTTTTGTAAAAAAATATTATCTTTTACAGCAGGGACTTCAGGTCCCTGCAATGCTTCCTGACTGCTGGTAATTGGGGAACCGCAAGTACTAGCATGTAAAGGGTCCACTGGTATCACTATCTATAGTCCCCCGGTAAAAATCCTGAGATAAAACATGATTAGTAAATTTACCCCTTATTATGTGAGGGTTTATGTTATATTCTACACAAAACAATAGTTTCACAGAAGATTTAACCTAAAACTTTTAATTTCCAAAATTTGCAAATGTACATCATGGTCGGCTTGGTGAAAAGATCTGATGATCAATGGCATGCAAAATAAATATCGATCTCTCTCACCTTCCCTGGTACTGTAACCGCAACACTTAATTGCAATTTAGCATTCAAATGAAAATGTTATAAACATTGGAAAGTGTCTTACATCTGTAATTGCCTTCTTTGCTTTATCTTCTGCATTTCGTAATTCCTGAATAGCGTCCTCCACCTCCGACTGGAGCTGAGCGGCATCACTTTCTAACTTCTTTTTGGCATTGATCAGACTTGTGTTCTAGACATTTAACAAATATATTTATTGAGAATTAGGATTATAACCTGCAGAAAGGTGTTTTATGTAAACATAAGCAGCTAAATATTTACAGTATATACTGCATGTCTGGCCAGCTTGCTTTGATTTTGCAGAACATCACCACAGCAAATTATACTAGATGACATCTAACCCGGGTACACCTATGCATGACAGACAATCATGCCACTGGTTGGAGAGTTTTACCTTCATCCCGGACCATAGCAGATTGCTGGTACACATTACCCAATCTAATGAGCAACATCTAGTTCCTTAATTCAATATGCTATACACAGTACACACTATGCCGATATTATCATGATATGTGCATGCATCAGCATAGTGTGTACTCGGCCTATACAGTACTCATTCAGCACGAAAAACTGAAAAACTTGCGTCAACATGGTGACTGTTGACCTCATTTCCATCGATTTCCCACTTGGGTCTAACTCCTGTCACTGTCACTCTGGACCCTATCGGTTATGTTTAGGTGTCTAATTAGGTGCCTTTGACCAAGAGTGGTCCATCCGGTAACTGTCCATCTAGACCAGGGCTGGGCAATTGCGGCCCTCCAGATGTTGATGAACTACACATCCCAGCATGCTTTGCATTAGTTTCAGCATGGCCACATAGCAAAACTAATGCAAAGCATCCTGGGATGTGTAGTTCATCAACATCTGGAGGGCCGCAATTGCCCAGCCCTGATCTAGACAGTGTCAACCCGGCGACCGTATATGAGCCGACAGTTCTACAAGATACTCATGGTTCTGATGGGAGGCAGTCTTACACTGCACCAGGTCAGATATCATCTTCTGGTTGGCTGTGCTGCACGGCTGACTTGAAGATTTCGCTTGTGACCCCATGGAGCACACAGTTGGGCATGCACATTATGTGATCTGCACAATTAGGGTGTGCATTACATAAACGGTGTCTAGATCAGGCATGATCAAGCTGTGGTTCTCCAGATGTTGTAAAACTACAAATCCCATCATGCCTTGCCACAGTTTTAGTATTCCCTATAGCAAAACTGTGGAAAATCATGCTGGAACTTGTAGTTTTCCAAATAGAGCACAGGTTGCCCATGCCTGGTCTAGATGGACAGTTAAAAGGTCAGCAGGTTCTAAATTAAAAAGGTAGACACTTGAAAGGGTCAACATGCGTTTTCCAAAAAATGTTGCTGTCAGTGTCGGCATGGACCCCCCAATATGGATAATGCATACCCTCTCAAGGCCTGGTGCTTCATTCTGCTGGAGCTTTGCTTGGCAAACTACATTTCCAGTTGTAGTCCACGTGGATGGTAAAGTATAAAAAAGTTCAAACATTTTATTAAATAATTGAGAAAAACTCATGTCAACCTATTGCATGTTGACCTTTGGACCCTGTCGACCTATTGGCTGTCTATCTAGACAATGTTGATCTATCAACTGGAACCACACAAATTGCGATTCCACTACACTGTGCCGATATCGGCCTAACGAGTTACCGGCCTTAGTTGTTAGAATAGGTAATAAGTAGCTATATGAATGTCATAAGTATTATTATTATTAAAACTGGTTTCAAACATAAATTGTCAAACCAACTTCTAGTATGGTTAAAATAAAGTATATTTTTTAGAACTCATCTTATGTTAATTTACCCACTCAACAAAGATGCCAATATGTGGCATATTCCATATTCTCCATATAACCATGACCTATTTTTTTTTCAAAAGTTTTAATTCCCCATAATTTTTAACAATATAATTACCTGGCTGTGTAAAAGCTGCACCCTCTCCGTAACATCAAGGAGCTCTTGCTCGGCCAATTTTCTAACTTTATCTGTCTGTTCCAGGGAAGACCGTAGCTCTTCAATTTCTGTCTGCTGCAAGAGATTCCTGCGATCCGACAAGCCTATGCGTTCTTTCAGGTCTTCGTTGGCAGAAACTAGCTCATCAAGCTGTATTTGTCCTTCCTGTGTATTAAAAAAATCAGAATTGTATTTTTTGCTTCTTTAAACAAATGACAGAAAAACCTTAAGATTGAGTTGACACTGAAAAACGTTCTTATTTACTTGCATCTGTATAGACCAGTATAAACCTACTCATTCTAGCATCTGACACTACATTCCAATATACTTTATGGGTGGTATCCAATTACTCCTGATTTGTCACTAATGGTTTTATCAGACTATTCACATAGACCCAATAAAATACCTGTTTTTTATGCGAAAACACAGAGTCAGTGAAACTTGTGTGTTTTCACCCATGGGAAGCCCAATTTTTGTGGAAAACAGGGCTGCTTTCAGGGATTTTGATTCACCTGCCTGAAGTTGGCAAACAAATTCCCAGATAAGCCACGACACATGCCCTCTTATCAGGGCTAATTAGATAGCACAGAGTAAGACTATAATAGGTTATCCCCTTATATATGTCAGTTAGTACAGTTTAATCTTTATGGCAATAGATTTTACTCATGTATACAAGTGTTCTCCATAATTAGAGGCATGTTTACAATGAGATATTTGGAATGGTAGCTGCATCCGATTTGTTTTATTCAGGCTAAATACATAGGAATATTTTTACATTTATCAGTGTTTTATATCTATTAATGTTAGCCTCATAAATATTTTAGCACACTCCAGTTCTGGCATTACATTCAGGGTTAGTTTCCCATTCTGAGGAGATTTATACATCTCCTACAATACCATATCAAGCTCAGCCTCAGGAATGATGCTTCTCTTTTTGCCTTAATGGGTTATGTGCTCATTATGTGCTAGTTCCCCACATCTTGAGCCAGTGTGGCAAAAACCATACTGTATGGCAGCCTGAACATAAAGACATAAAGCTGTGAGCCCAGTTTTGTGAATTTGGTCTGAAATTGAGGTGTGAGCTAGGGTGCTATTGCCAACAATGAAATCCCGTGTAAATGGCAACTCGCACACTTCGCACAGAATTGGATTGACCTCTATGTATAAGAAAAACAAATAGTATATCTGTATAATAGATACAGACCTTCAGTTGGGCCTGAATGATATTCAGCTGTTTATGGCTCTCTGCCACCTGTCTGTTGGCATGGCCCAGCTGTATCTCCATCTCATTAATGTCCCCTTCCATCTTCTTCTTCAGTCGCAGGGCATCATTCTTGCTTCGTATTTCAGACTCAAGGGTGCTATTCAAAATGTCAATTGTCTTCTGGCTGTTGTGTTTTATTTGAGACATTTCTTCATCCTTCTCAGCTATTTTCCTGTCCACCTCTGACTTCACCTGATTTAGCTCCAGTTGGAGACGAAGTACTTTTGATTCTTCGTGTTCAAGACTTCCCTAGATATAAATGCATTTAGTTAAATGCAATAGTTTACTGCAATATTAATTATCTGGAAAGTTTAGCATGTCTCACAGTAGACAGAATGCCTAGTACAAGTGCCATGCACCTTAAAGCGTTTGACTTAATACTCATTACAGCAAAATGTGTCTCTTTCAAGGACTGACTAGCAGTGACAGTGCCTTCCCTTAGGAAGCATTGCAAATCACAGGAAGACATGCAGTTGCAGGGGAGATATTTTATCCCACTGGAATTAACATAGAACAAAGCCTATTCAGCATTGTCAGAGTTAAGACCTGCCTGAGACATAAGCCCCACCCATGTTGTTGCCGGTTGTTAGTCCCACTTCCTTTGATGTCAGGAATTAATTACCGGAAGTGCAGGGCCATGGAGCAGGGGGTGCACCCCCACCACCACCACCTCCCCCTTTTCCCCTTGACAGTTAAAATCATATAAGTAAGGTTATGTATAATCAGAGCCTGATTAAAGGTTCCAGGTGCCCTAGGCTAATACACATGTAGCTCCCCTTATAATGCTGCTAAACACATGTGTATTGGTGTTTAGGGACTCGCCATTCATACTGCCCATGTGCATGTAACAAACATTATACAACTGGCAGATAGGATCTAATCATTGTAGTGTGTGAAGAAGGCTTTGGCTTTATGCTGTTCAGCTTGCGCTGTAGCACAATGTACATAAAATAATGGTTCCATTAGTAAGTTACATTGGCACAGCCATCTGGCAGTCATCTTAAGAATTTCCCCCGTCCACAGTACATCAGGACGGTTGATAGCTAAGAACAGAAAATAAATTAGAACTTTATTCCTAATTTTATTTATAAAACTGTTTCCAGGATTAAGAATGCAGGATAAAGAATCTAAGATAAATTGTATACATTCTCTAAAGTAGAAGATATACTTTCCTCAATTACTCTTCTGCATGAAACATAGCATGATAAAGTACAGTAAAGCAGATTCTCAAACATCTCCCTACTGGGCATACCTCCGCTTCCTCCAAAGCTGACATTAAGTCAGCTTTCTGTTGCTCCACCTGCTTTCTGAGTTTTTCCAGTTCGCTAACACTCTTTGCCGTCATGCCAATTTGGTCTGTGAGGTCTGAGATTTCCTCTTCAGCGAAGAAGAAAAAAAAATCCCAAAATGTTATTTGTGTATGCCTATCATATGTTTTGCAAACACTGTGCAGCAAAATATAAACTTACGTTGGAGATTTTTGTTCTCCCGTTTGAATGTTTCCAGTTGGTCCAGCGCCACCTCATAGGCATTCTTTAGTTTGAAAAGCTCTGTGCTCAAACCTCTTGACTCTTTCAAGGATAGTTCGAGGTCAGCTTGGCACTCCTCACACTTCTGTTTCCATTCCCCTATAACCTTGAGTAGAGAAATAGACACACATTTTATATGAATTATAAATATTATAGTATTGTGTACAAGGACAAAATATTACACACTTAAAATTAGACTAGTTCACCTTAGTAAAGTCACTTCCTTTAAGTGGAAGTGGAATGTAAAATCCTGTTCCCTAATCTATGTGGAGACAATGTTTATAGGTGCATATATGCATATATGTGTGTGAGTGTGGTGGGGGGGGGGGGGGTAGTGTTAGGAGGAAGGGCTAGGGTTTTCACTAAAGGAGTATGGTTAAGGTTAGGCTGCCGAAGTGAGGGTTAAGATGCAGGTAGGAAGGGGACTGGGATTCCGCTGTCTGTCTTCAATCTGCCAGCATCCTAAGAGCTGGAATCCTGCAGCAAACCCTAATATAGCTTTACATTATTATTATTTTTTTATTAACTGTTTCTTATACGATAAAGCAAGTTCTATTGCGCTTTACAATTGTAAATAGAGATAAAACAAAATGAGTAGTTACAGACAGTCAATAGGGAAATAGGAATTGATGAACAAGGATAGGTGTTATCTATTGCATAATGGTCCACCTGGTTGCAAAGGTTCTTGGTGGGCTGTATAATATGGTGCCCCAGCAATGTCAGGGGTCAGGAGGATGGAAAGGTCAGAAAAAAAAATGCTACGGATATGTGTGTACTGTATAGTGCCTTGTAATTGGATAGGAATGATTTATGAAGGTTACAGTATGTGGGCGATTCTGGAATTTGATCAGCTTGCCTGAAAAGATGAGTTTTCTGGGAATGGTTCAATGTTTGAAAACTAGAAAATAGTCTTATTGTGCATGGGTGCAGATTGAGCTATCAGGTTGTTGTTGGTGGAAATATAATACATTTTTTTTTTTAAATATTCAGTTTGAGGTGCCGAGATGACATCCAAGATGAAATAGCAGAAAGGCATTCAGTTACAGGGACCAATACAGATGGAGACCAGTCTTGGAAGATTTGGGTTTAATTTGCGTACAGATGATACTGAAACCCAAAATAACTGATTAGTTTGCCAAGAGATGAGGTATACATTGAGAAAAGCAGAGGACCCAAGACTGAGCCATGAGGTAATCCAACTGAGGTGGAATTAGAGAAAAGGACACTGAAAGAGCAGTTAGATCAGTAGAATGAGAACCAAGAAAAGATTGTAGTGTTTGCATGAGAAGAGTATGGTCAACAGTGTCAACATAAGCAGATATATCTAGAACAGGCATGTCCATCGTTGGCCCTCCAGATGTTGTGAAACTACACATCCCAGCATGCTTTGCCACAGTTTTGCTATTAGAGAATGCCAACGCATGCTGGGATGTGTAGTTTCAAAACATCTGGAGGGCCAACGTTGGACATGCCTGATCTAGAAAATAGTAAGTAATGACCAGATCATTCACTACTTTGGTCAGTATTGTCTCTGTGGAGTGTTGGGAATGAAACCCTGACTGGAGTGGGTCCAATAAATTGCACAGGAGACAGAGCTTTACTTATTTGTGAGGGTATAATATATATTATATATAATATATGAGGAGAGATTTGAGGACAATCCGGACTAGTGTGGGATAACCTTGTCATTCTAAAGTCTAAAGAGACAGGGGTGCTGTACGTTGTGTGCTGAAGAAATAATACAGGTTTGCTGTCCTGTTGCTGTAGAGCAGTGGTTCCCAACTTTGTAGGCCGGTTGTGGTTTCTCAAAAATAATATTGGTAATGGCAGAAGAAGAAAGAATCTCCCTATAGTGAAATAAGTCTCCCATTGCCGTGGAGATGAACCCTGTTGCATCACTTCTGGTTCTGTCTGCAGCATCATCAGCATCTCCTCATGCTTTTGACTCACCAGCAATACACTGGGAGCTACCCACACTGCCATCAGACATCAGTGACCATCTGCACCGTGCTGACACAGATAGAGTAAGCATCGACAATAATCCTACAGGCGTTAGCTGGAACCCCAGAGAAAGTACACAGTTCCATCGGACACTACACCCCCGCTACTCCTTACTATAAGGACATGCATAAGGATATGCATACTGCTCACTTACACTCCACTCATAAGTACTGTGGATATTGACCTCTGACCCAATCTCACTCTTGCCTGTGTTGTCCTCTAGTCTGTCTTCACCAGCTACAAGCCTCTCTTTAAAAAAAAAATCATCTTTTTCAACAGCATCATTTTATTAATAATTTAAAAAAATCAACTTCTTTCAGCAGCATCATTTTTAAGAATCATCTTTTTCAAAATGCATCTTCCTCTTGCTGCTTCTCAAAATGTAAAAAGTCATAAAAATTGGAGGTTGTATGATTCGGAGAACTTGGCCATCTGTTTCCAGGGGTACCACCTGTTGCTGAAATTATGGGTTTATTAAACTTTTTTCTTTGCATTGCAGTGGGGCCTAGTTTTTAAAACGGTCTTCCGGTCAATGGGACACATGTTTGTGCCGCCCACTTATGTCACTTAGCATAGTCATTCAGCTACCTCGGTGCAACCTTTTGACCTAAAAATAATATTGTGTGGTATGAGGTCTTTAGAATAGACTGGAAATGGGTGAAAAAAATAAATTCTGTGATTTTAGCTGTTTTTCAGGTGAACAAGTGGTTAAAAAATGGAAGCAAAATGTCTCCTACAGATTCATAGAAAGGCATTTAAGTCTTTCTAATAGTATACCCCCATATAATTGCAAAGCTGTCCTTATTAATGGGTACACTCAGAAGTTTTACAGAGAAGTGTGCAGCACCTTCTCTGTAAAACTGATGTCTGCCAATCATACCTGCTCAGGCAAGGCTCCTTGCAGCATTGTGCAGAAGATGCTCACAGATGTGGAAGAATGTAACTTTAAATGAGAAATATGTTTCCCTGTTCCAGCATCAGCTCATCAAGTCAACTATTCTACTCTATATTTTAGAACTTTTTATTGTAAATCTGACTAAAAGATAAGTCTCTAGGTAAAAACAAGATTGGATATTGGCTTGTTCATGATTAATCCATGAGATTCTAATGTGTGTGTTATTTTTCATTCAGCAGAAAGGCTGAAGTACTGTAAGGGGACCCATGAGATTGTCCATATAAAAAATGATTATCACTCCTGTGGATCAAAGAAGAGCAACCAGACTGTCATTAATTTTGTAAACTCCCGTGAAGAAGTAATCAGAACAAAATCTGGAACTGATTAAATGAAGTAATTAACATAAAATAAAAGCCTTCACTGCTTGAGGTAGCCTTGATGAAACACCTAAATACAATTAGAACACACTTAAGTTTAAGCACAATGCAGGCTCAACACTACTATAGATGGAGGAGATTGAGACTTGGTAAAGAAAATGTATATTGCTACAGGCCTGCCTGGACCCTCTGTATTCCATATCTACTGATCCCCATTGGATGTAAGAGAAATACATTGACATTGCGTTATATATTGTTGTGACTTTTCATATTCTTTCTGTTAGATGCTCATGTACTGTACTAACATAATGTTCACCAAAATAATGTGAAAATGGGTGTTTTCACACCCTTTTCACATTATTTTAGTATCATCTGAATGTATCAAAAAGCTTTTGGAAAAGTTTTTATGAAAAACTGCTCCCCACCATTGTATTCACTTTTTTTTTAGTTGACAGACCACATTTGCTATGCTTATAATGGGAAATGCTATCTGGCCGAATTTGCTAAAAAATCACATTGAGCCCTGTGATAATAATGCCAGCGTCAGCTGATGAATCACATCTGCACAGCTTTTCTCCTCAGGGTCGGGGGATCGGTGGTCCAGTGAGGGCTGCTGGTTTACAGGGTTTCCTGCTGCTCTGTGACCCCAATGCAGTAAAGTGATGCTGCAAAGCAGCAGTTCACTTTACAGCACCAGGGTTTATAGGAGAAGGGAACCCTGAAGATCTGCAGTGCTGCAGGTGCTGATCACCATCTGCTGTGGGGGGGGGGGGGGGAGTCATCATGACAGGGAGGGGGATACTGGTGGTGGTAGCAGTGATGTTGACTGCATACACGCAGCACAGCATTGATGTATTTTGCATATAGACCAATCACAGGAACAGAGCTTTATCGCAAGCTATAATTGCCTGCAACCGATAATTGATATTTCATGCATTGTAGTCAACGATCGCATTGCGAGTTGAGCCAATGTTATCCCAGAACTTCTGCATCCTCAGATATGGACGGCAATAAATTGGCCCCCTATTGCTTAAGTTAGTGTGGCATACAGTCCACTTAGTTCTCTAAAATCATTGCTTAATAAATAGCAAGGAAATTATTCATAAAAACAATTATCCATGGAGAAAAACGTATCTTGAGCCGCTGTCACTAAACATAATAAGGAAACAGGTTAAGGATAGTGTAAAGCAAGGACTTTAAGAAGCTTTATGCTAAGGAACAGATCAGAGGCGTAATTACGAATTTTGAGCCCCCCCGCCACAAATTTTTTGGGCGCCCCCACTCCCCCTCCCCTCGCCGCCCAACGCTGCTGTCTCTGCCGGTACCTGCCTGCCGTGCCCGGTGCCGTCACGGTCCCGTCTCTCCCAGCACTGGCTAGTGGCTCCTGCTGCTATAATGAAAAGTCTCTTAGAAAATGGCTGCCCCCATACTGCAGACAGAAAACTGTCTGCAGTATGGGGGCAGCCATTTTCTAAGTGTCCGTTTTCATTATAGCAGCAGGAGCCACTAGCCAGCGCTGGGAGAGACGGGAGTCGGGACCGTGACGGCACCGGGCACGGCAGGCAGGTACCGGCAGAGACAGCAGCGGGTAACTATAGCCCCGCAGACCCCCGGCGCCCAAACTTTCTCTGCGCCTCCCCACCACCGCGGGGGCTGCGGAGCTATAGTTACGCCACTGGAACAGATCAATAGTAGGTATACATTTCAGATTGAGCATAGATTACTGCTACTGTAGGAGAGTCTCTGATTACTGTAGGCTCCTTGGAAAGAGAATGATTTAGGGATGAGAGTATGCATATATTCAGTCTCAACATTATCACTTGAACAGTGTTCCTCACACAGCTAATAGCATAGATATAATTTCTACAGAGCAACCGTCCTTTAACCATTTTTCACATAAGCAATGCATTATTTTCAACAAAGGCAACAACCAAAAATCACCTTATCAAAGTTCCTTTGTTTTTTGTCTAGTGCTGCGGCTGCTGCATTTGATCTTTCTACGTCCATCATTAAGTCATCCACTTCCATCTGTAATCGTTGCTTAGTCTTCTCCAGGGAAGAACACTTGGCGTTCAGAGCTTCTGCATGCTCCTCAGCTTCCTGAAGCCTCTGAGCTAGTTTCTTCCTATGATTGAATACACCACAGATTATTACATCTTAAAAGCAATGCAAAGGCAAATAGCTCTTATTAACAAAATATAAGCCCTTCATATTGATAACTATTACAAATATATGAAAAAATATTCTAACATGATTTCCTGCTTCAGTCACAAATATATTTTTGCCAAAATGACCCAGGATGCATTCTGATTTTACATTTTGGTCTAGTGTTGCAGGCTTGCATTATAGGGTTGATTTAATATTTTATGGGCAATATCATTACTTACTTAGCTTCTTCCAATTCCTCCATACGTTGAATGGCATCTGTTTCATACTTAGATCTCCACGTGGCCACCTCACTGTTTGCTTTGGATAAAGTTCTCTGCAATTCTGCCTTAGCTTCTTGTTCTTCATCAAATTGTTCACGTAGAAGATCACAGTCATGACGAGTCGATTGCAGAGCATGAGCAATGGCATTTTTAGCCTGTAAAAAATTATAATACTATATTGCATATTCTCATTTACCTTATCTACTGATGGTTGTACAATAGTTTGTAAAATGTTATTTTTACAGTTAACATAATCACTGCAAGTGATATTCAATTTATTAAAAAGCACTGTCACAATCTATAGGTAATTACTATGAGATTACTCTTCACCGCCAGTATGCACTCCACTTAAGGTATATTTTACAAGCAGACTGGCTATAATTCATATATATTGAGAGAATATGCCTGGTCATTGCCCTTGTGACATTTGTCATTTTTGTTGATTTTTATTATTTTGACTGTGTTTATGTACATACTATTTTTGGAACAAAACCAATACAAGACTCCAAACATTTCTCCAAATGTTATATAGTTTACAATTATAGCGATCAACATCCATCACAAAAAAATATTTTTGTGCCATTTTACCTTTGTTTCTTCTTCCAGTAGCCTTCTAAAGTCCTCCACCTGTTGAGTGAAGCCCGTTTTACCTCTACTTAGATGAGAAATCAGTGCTTCTTTCTCCTCCACCAAGTGAGATAATGCCCCTGAGATAAGTTCATAGAATTAGAAAGTGGGTAAACAGAATACCACTGACAAAATGAGGTTACGATAAGTTGAGATAACCATTTTTTTATTTTCATTTCACAGATTAATCTGAGACACTCGGTTAATAATTATGGCTTCACAAACCTATTCAACTACAATGTTGAGAGGGCTGAGAATGTGTTGTTACAAGCAGTGCCCTATAAGTTGCAGCCAGGTTGTGGCCAATTTGGTGTGGCACTGTGCAGAATCTCAAAAATGGGTGCATGTTATCCCTGTTCTGGGTGTGCTGAGGGCAGCGTCTGTGTTCACTGACACAGATGTACTAACACTGTGAAGCCTGAAGACCCCGGCCATCCTGCATCACCTGAGTATAACTCGGATGACTGATATTCATGCGTGTTGTCTAACGTTGCAAGTTTGGACACCGGAGCAGTCACACACGCAGGTGTTTCTCCCTTATTTGAATTTTGAACTGTTCTGCAGCTCCTCCTATGGAGCCACCATTGCTCACAAGTATCCTGGAAGTGTCTATTTGCACAGGTAGCATTAGCATAATTTATCACAGTAACTGCTCTAAAGATGCAGCTACTATCATACTCCGCCCACCACTGAATCAGGCCATTAGTTCGTGATTTTTGATTTATAATATAAAGCCAGGTGTGTCTCAAACAATGAACACTGCTGTATAGTAATACTACACTAATGCATTTAGCATTGCAAAAAGTAATAATAATGTTGTTAGTATAATTATTTCTAAAATATATTATTGGGACACATTTCCGCATTTGAACTACACATACTTTTAACATTACAGGCAATTTTGAAGTGCCATCATTAATGGAAGATCATTTACCTCATGTATGTTGTATACTAACCATTTTCATTCTGTAGACGGGACTTATGTGCAGTGAGATCATTGATGAGACGAACATTGTCCTCGTGCTTAGTTTTAACCTCGGAGAGCTGATCTTCTACGACCCGGCATGTCTTTTCTAAATTAGCCTAGATAAGGATATATACACAATGATTAACAGGGTGCAGTGGGACAGTTGTTGGGTGCAGTTGCAGAGGAATGAGGGGAGCAGTTACAGTGTACAGAGTAGTGTGGACATAAGGTGCAATGGTAGAAGTTACATGGTACAGTTTGTTACTACATAAGGAGAAGTTAAAAGTGTAGGTTTGGCAGGGGGCGGTGCAGTTTTAATGCATAGTGGGGGCATTGGGCCTTACTGATGCTGGGAGTAAACAGCTGAACAGATCAGGAGGAGAGGGCTAGAAATGCAGTGACGTATATAAGTGGAGGAGCTTTGTCTCATGAGAAGTTCCCCTGTCATGAGTTGAGAAGCTCAGAGCTCCTCCACTCTATAGGTCACTGTCAGACACTGGCGAGCTGCTAGTACCTGTCAGGCAGGAATGGTTGAGGACCTTGACTGGGGTGAGGCCACATAATGCAATTAGCTCCACAGTCTGACTTGCCTTGTGGGAATATTTTTGATGCCCAATCCACCACTGAACTTGACTACATTTGTTGACGTTTACTGATGAGATCTAAAACTAATTAATTGGGTCTGACAGTATTTGATAATGTGAAGTGACATGTAATTTGGAAACCATGTATCAAGTTATTGCTGGTTGCATATCCAATGTTCATACCTTGGATTTAGAAACAGACTCCAAGTTACCAGCCAGATCATCAATCTCCATCTTCAAATCAGTCTTCTCTTTCTCAAGTTTTTGCTTGACACGCTGGAGGTTATCAATCTGTTCTGCCAGCTCAACCATGTTATCAGCTTGTTTTTTTCGCAGGTTAGAGACAACGGATTCATGCTGCAATGCGATATCTTCTAGGTCTCTACGCAGTTTGTGGAACTCTGCCTCCCTTTTCTTGTTCATGTCCACTTGAACTGCGCTTGCTCCTCCAGCTTCTTCTAATTTCTCGCTGATGTCTTCTAACTCTCTCGATAGTTCTGCCCTTTGCTTCTCGGTTTTAGCACGAGATGCCCGTTCTGACTCAATTTCTTCATGCAGCTCTTCATTGTTAGCCTTGAATAGCGTAAAATATACAAGTTTAAACAAAGGTAAGATGGTACAATGTGCATGAATGGATTTGCATGTTAATCTGAAGCGAAAAGCAATATCTGCATATTGATCTAGACAGAAGAAAATACTGCGAAGGTAGATATGAAATAGTTGGTTCAGTTGATGGCTCTGTTGCTAATAGTAAAGGGAAAAACTTTAATATTCCGTCCATTTGTAATTTACATCACAAAGCAGTTCTGATGCTAGACTTTTGATTCATTTACCAGATTGAAATAACTGAACTGTTCAAAACTATTTTATTGCACTTGGAGCCCAAGAGGCAATAATTAGAAATGTCCATGGATTGAGAATTACACTTCCTAACACTCACCACTGCACCATTTTCCTGGAGACCTGTGCATGCACAGCAGACTATGGAACTAGTGCCTAGAGTCTACAGCGCTGTCAGGTAGATAGGAGGGGGCAGATGGAGTTTGAACATGGGCCTCCTCCTCTCTAGACGTGAGCCTGGATGTTACTGTATCTTGGAATATTGTTTTGTTTAGTTTACTAATACATACATTTTTTTAATGTAGGAAACAAACATTTTAGATTAGAACAATGCTGTTTTTAAAATAAAAAGTATTCTAAAACAACTGTATGCCATGGTAATTAAAAAAGTGTGTGGAATTTTATATATATATATGCATACTTCTGGCTTTTTAGCCAGCACAGGAGGGCAACTGAGCAAGCTACCCCTTGGGGGAGTCTGAGTGCCGGGCAAACCAAGATTGCTATATATATATATACACATACACATACTAATAATTAGTAAGAACCCTAAAAAATACAAGACCATAGTATATACCTGGAGCTCCTTAATTTTTTTCTGAAGTTGAACATTAATTGCTTGTTCGTCTTCAATTCTTCTTTGCAGTTCAGCTACTTCAAAGTCCTTCCTAGGGATCGCAAGAAATAAATCCATAAAAAAAAATGTAATTCCAAGGTTAACAGTGAATACACTATACTGTACTATACTATACAATTCAGAACAAATTGTTACTGTTAAAACGGAGTATGTATTTATATTTATTTGAATATTATGGCACCTAAGTACTGATGCAAATATGGAGGAAAGAGTAATGTATTTGTACTCTTTAGTCCATATTTTCTTGCTATAAGTTGTTTATACTGTACATACATTACAGCAGTCAGCACATTGTCATCATAAACATACATTTATAGCAGACAGCAACATGTCACGGCAGTAGCCACAATTTGATTTGTAGGGGACAGCTGCATTTCGAAATGGCGCCTGAATCTCAAATCCAAGATCTGACAATGGGACAGTACATTTTTGCCTTGTTTTTACATCTGAGGCAACATTTTAGACCAACTATAATCCCTAAACTTCAGGTGGGCTTGGTTCTCTGAGAACTGAACCTGCTCATCTCTAGTTTCCATGGGCAACTTCTCCACTGGCTCATAATAAAAACTATTATGGTGAATGACTGCATCTTTGCAAACTGAAGAATCCATATGTGAATTTCTAGAGACTCTCTGTTAATTCAAATTCATCCCATTATGGCCTTTTCAGCAGAGAAAGGTAAATAAATTCTAATTATAAATAATAAAAAATAATTCATTTATAAGCTTGTTTCATGAGTATTGATGTCCAGTGTAAGGATTTAATTGGGAAATATTTCTGAATCATACTGTACCTCATATTTGCTTACAAGATCTCATACCACACGTTTGCATATAAAAGCTATACATGCAAATACTATAATACGCATGTATTTGTATAAATAATGTGGAAAATAGGAAACTCTACATTATAAGCTAAAACATTACTTTTTCAGCCTTTCCTCCGAATTCACTTTGTCATTCTCCGAATCCATTATGGATTCTTGGGTCATTTTTAAATCACCCTCTAGTTTCCTTTTGATTCTCTCCAGATCAGCTCTCAATTTCTTCTCCTGCTCAAGAGTCCCTTCAAGCTAAAAGATAGAGAGATATAAAGAGACAACTAATCATTTTAAACATTTAAATAGTTTCTTTATTTCTTTTTTTATATATACAAAGGGATAAGCACATTTGGGGAGATTCTCTAAACAAGAAATGTGGTAAAAAACCCGTTATCGGGGTTTTTACCGCATTTTGGGATGCTGTAAGCATCCCCCGCGGGGTTAACGCGGCTGGGGGCATCGCCAGAAAAATATGGCGATGCCCCATAGAAGCCAATGGGCTTCTACCGCATGCCACCACCGCCCCACAATGACCCCCGCATATGCGATAATTATAAATGCGATGGGCGGCAAAGGGGGGCGGAGATTCTTAGAAAATCTTCCCCCATTATGTGCTCATGATTTTTACATTGTATGTAATGAGTATGAGGAGATTTAGGAAAGCTAAAGATAGGTAAAATTGTGAGAGATAAAGTACCAGCCAAAAGCTTTTACCTTACATTTTATAGGTCATGAGGGGGAGGTTTTTGGGAGTCGCACAAGGTTTTACCCACCCGGTGTGAGTTGGGTCAAGAGAGACCCCCTTCACTCCTTTAGGTGGGATTTGGCCTGGGTTGCCTGATACCAACTATTTGTGAACCGTGAAGTCCCTGTATGGGGTAAATAGTCTATATGTTGGTGGTGCTCCCCTGAGTCCGAAGTATACAAAATTGGAAAGAGAGAAAAGTGGACTCTTTTTGTGGGGCACTCTTTGTATTCTGTTTTTATTTTTTTTTAAAACTTAACTTTTAATGTATTCAGATAAGATAAGTTAGACATACATACACAGAAAAAACAAACAAACAAACAGACAATCCGAATCTGTGCAGATAAGGATACACTTAGATTTTGCAGTGAGCTTTTAAGATTTAGGCTATGCAAGAATTTAATTAAGAATCAATCTTGTATCTGAACAGGAACTGTGTAATTGTTCAGCACAGCTAATTGCTGTTTAGTGCTTAAATTTGCAGTGAGCTTGTAAGAATTGCTGTGCAAATGGCGAGATTCAGTTCTGTATCAGTACAAAATATATGGTTGTTGTGATAAGTCTAGCAAAGCTATTTGCTGTTTGTGCTAGGCAACAACAACCATATATTTTGTACTGATACAGAACTGAATCTCGCCATTTGCACAGCAATTCTTACAAGCTCACTGCAAATTTAAGCACTAAACAGCAATTAGCTGTGCTGAACAATTACACAGTTCCTGTTCAGATACAAGATTGATTCTTAATTAAATTCTTGCATAGCCTAAATCTTAAAAGCTCACTGCAAAATCTAAGTGTATCCTTATCTGCACAGATTCGGATTGTCTGTTTGTTTGTTTGTTTTTTCTGTGTATGTATGTCTAACTTATCTTATCTGAATACATTAAAAGTTAAGTTTTAAAAAAAAAAATAAAAACAGAATACAAAGAGTGCCCCACAAAAAGAGTCCACTTTTCTCTCTTTCCAATTTTATAGGTCATATTTGAAAAATTAGAGGAGCTGATTGGTTGATATTTTATCTCTCACAATTGTATCTTTTATTTTTGATAAATACCTTTCTAAATGGAGTATGGATTGTATGGTCGACCTAAAGATGGTCGACAGTCATTAGGTCGACACCACTAGGTCGACATACTGCAATGTCGACGGGGGTCTAAGTCGACATGGGACAAGGTCGACAGATCATTAGGTTGACCGTATCCCCCTAAATGGCCTATTTATTATTGATGCAAACCCCAACTACTGTTCATGGGGAAAAAAATATTTTGCACATGCTGACCAATATTTTAGCTACATTTTAATTAGTATTTTGGTTTTGGTGGATTAGTTAACATTTTTAGCAATCTCTTAATATTGCTGAAAAAAAAAATATTTTAGGGTTATTTCCCATGGTTTAAGTAGAATAAATGTTGAATGTACTGTATTGAAAAACTTGAATAATGTATTAACTGTCTGATAAAATGGAGATGACATACATCATCTACTTGTTGCTCAAGTTTCATCTTCATTTTCGTGAGACTGTTGACTTTGTCTTCTTCTGCCTGGAGGTCATCTAGGGTTTGTTGATGAGCCTCCTGGATGGCTTTCTTTTCCTTGCTGAGCTTGGCGACGGATTCATCTAGGGATGCCATCTCTTCAGTCAAAACCTTCACCTAAGAGAGAACATAAAGAGGACATATTCATTATTTTCAATTTATACAAAACTAGTAAGCCCACTCGAAGCAAATGCTTCCAAAGCTAGTACATGTTTCACTCGCTGCCAAAATATTGCAGTGTTTCGGAGCCGCATGGACACTAGACATATATATGATATAGAAATGAAATAGTAAAAATTGAGCACTCCGACGCTACTTGCTCTTTAATCTTATAATATGTATTTGTGTATTGGTGTTTGAGATACAGTATTATACACAACAAGCTCCTAATTTTAAGTATTATAGTTCTGAAATATTATTGAATATTGTAATTGCTGTGTCACATATCATAGGATCTATAGTAATTTAAGTAATAATAAATTCATTATTAATTATGCCGTTTTAGAACAAAACTACTAATAATTAAATGGTGATCACGATAATAATTTCTAATAATAACAACACAGACCTTGTTTTCTGTTGCATGTTTCTCCTTCTCTACTTTGGCCAATGTCAGCTCAAGGTCATCAAGGTCCTTCTTCAGCTCGCTGGTCTCATCTTCCAGTTTCCTCTTCTTGGCTGTGAGATCTGAACTCATTTCTTCTTCATCTTCTAGCCTGTCCATGAGCTCCTTCATTTTCGCCTCCATCTGAATCTTACTCTTAATGAGCTCATCACACCTCTCCTCTGCATCAGCCAAATTATCATTTTCCTATTTTATGGAAGAAAAAAGCAAAATATAGGTAAAACAACTGAATCGTCCATGAGATTTAAAAAAAAATGTATATATAGATCCAAAACTGAAACCAATACAGTACCACTCCAAGGTGGTTTTGCCAAAACACAAAGAGGATTTAGACCCAAAATACTAGAGTTTGCGCACATCTATTATTTATTATTAATTTACAGTTTCTTATATAGCACAGCAGATTCCGCTCCGCTTTATAATTGTAAACAGAGATAAAACAAACTGGGTAACAACAGACAGACTTGGAGGTAAGAGGGCCCTGCTGCAAGCTTACAATCTATAGGGATATAGGAGGGAAACACAAGGACAGGCACCAGTAATACAGTAGCATAGCTTGTAGGGCCAGAAGAAAAGCTATATAATACATAATTGCCTCAGAGGGTTATGCGTATGGAACTTAAATATGATAGGCTTGCCTGAAGAGGTGAGTTTTCAGGGAACACTTGAAAGTTTGGAGGCTAGTGGAGAGTCTTATTGTGCATGGAAAGGCATTCCATAGGGTGGGAGCAGCCCGATGGAAGTCCTATAATAGTGAATGGGAGCTGGTGATCCATGCAGAAGAGACGCAGATCTTGTGCAGAGCGGAGTGGTCGAGATGGGAGATATTTTGTGATAAGTAGAGAGATATATGCTGGTGCAGTATGGTTAATAGATTTATATGCTAGTAGAAGTGTTTTATATTGAATACGGTAAGATACAGGTAACCAATGGAGGGACTGGCAGAGCGGATCTGCAGACGATGAGCATCTTGCTAGGAAGACCAGCCTAGCAGCAGCATTTAGAATGGATTGCAGTGGCAAGTGTCCTTGTTCTTGGGAAGACCAGTTATGAGACTATTGCAGTAATCAATGCGGGATATAATGAGTGCATGGATAAGAGATTTAGTAGTGTCTTGTGTGAGATAGGGTCGTATTTTGGATATGTTTTTTAGATAATTGTAACATGATTTGGTGACAGATTGAATGTGGGGAACAAAGGACAGTTTCCAATCGAGGATGACCCCTAGACAACGAGCTTGTGGGATAGGGTAGATTGTCGAGTTGTCAACATTGATGAAGATATCAGGATGGTAATTGTTCTTAGCTAGTTCTGTTCTTAGCTAGTTCTTAGCAAATTTTTTCAATTTTTTAGATAAACCCCATATTAAAAATCAAACCCAAATCTGAACCAAAATCACTCGAAGGTGGTTTTCTCAAAACACAAAAAAGGATATTGATCAAAAACACTCGGGTGTCCGCACATCTATAATCTTATCGGAATAAGATTTGTCCATATGTGGATAAGCCTTTAAACACCTGAGGATCTCTCCTGAGGCCATCAAGCTCCAACAGGTATTCTTTGGGTCATACTGTATCTGATGAGTCACTTGCCTCTATCAAAGGCTGCCCTTGAAGAGTGCTGGGGGAACTGTGTTTTAGAATGTAAATTAAGAACATCTCAATGTGGAGTAATGTTGACTGGGTTACTGTGTTTCATAATAGGAGAGAAGGTATTACTATGGAGCACAAATTGAACAGCCACTGTGGAGAGAGATGTCTCTTTAAAAGCACTATGACAGGAGCCTCAGCCAAATGTTGCTGCAGGCCCAAAAAGGTTTAGTAACATCCATGGTATCAAACTTATCCCCATATAAAATTAATTGATAATTTGTATTCTATATTGATATATGACGCACCTGTTTGCCAATATTTAGATTTCTTCTCTTCTTTTATACCTATTTTTTTATTGTAATAGTAGTAGATCCACACTCAAAGCCAATATATGTGTCATCAGTGGGGTGCTCCTTTAGGGTAACAATTCATGTTCCACATACTAATAAGTATAGGGCCTGGATAGGTTCAATAAGGGTACTCACCGATCAGTCAAAAAAAGGACAAATTTATTTATACATCACATACGTAGTATGGGACCGTGGTCCCAGTCGATATTTCGGCCGACACTGGCCTTTATCAAGACGCTTTTAAGAGACATCCACACAGCTCCAGAAGTCAGAAGATACTGATTCTGCCTGGGACTCCCCCTTAAGGAGTATCCACAATGAGTTTGAGTGGAAAAGGTCGCTATCATGTGCTACAAACCACAGAAGCCTGGAGTGATCAAACTCATGCCCAATGCAGAGTCAGTATCTTCTGACTTCTGGAGCTGTGTTGATGTATTTTTCTCTACTGATTGGTAAGTTCCCTTATTGGACCTAATCAGGACCTATACTTCTATATTTATTATTGTATATATTCATTGAAAAACACTACATTTGCATGAGAATAGTAGCATACAGTATTTTGCCTTAAAGAAATTTTCCTAATTTTACTTTTATAGTTGCCTGGTATAATATAAATAGAAATCGTGGAGAGACAAATTGGAGAATGACAACGTACTAACCAATCAGCTTTTAATTGTCATTTTATAGGCTGTAGTAGATAAGTGACAGTTATATCTGATTGGTTGGCAGTTTATCTCTCTTCGTGCTTTGATAAATCCAGTACCAAGGCCCTTATTCTGGTTGGTGCGGCCAGAGCCGCACACGGTGCTCTGGCCGCACAAACCAATCCCCGCCCACGAGACGGATCGCCACGGCCGTCCGTACACGGACGGCTGGCGATCCGCATAAAAATGGTGGAGGCGTACGCCTCCACCATGGTGGGAGCTGCCCCCTGCATTCGATGGTCGTCGACCATCGAAGGCAGGTCCGCACGCCCCGGCAGCTCCCGCAAGCTGAGACCACACGGACAATCGTCCGTGTGCTAGCTTGTATGGGGGCTGAGAGCTGACATCCGGCGACGTCAGCTTTCCGCCCCCATGAGTTGCGTCATACCCTCATTACCATGCATACGCCCCGCGTTTGCATGGGAACGCCCATGAAACGCGGGGCGTACACATAGGGAAATGAGGGTATGAAGCCCCTCACGCCCCTATACGCCCCCTTTGCGGCGGACGAAATACGTCTGCGGCGAAGGGGGCTGCACATGCGCAGATTGACCTCTGCGCATGTGCAGAAGAAAAACATCGGCGGTACGGCCGCACGCGGGCCGTACCGTCCGAATTAGAATAAGGGCCCAAGAATGGAAACCAGTTCCAGATAACTCAAGTTAAGATAGTAAATCTACAGCAGTCATATTATGTCAATCACCACCCATAAATAAATGAGTGTCCCACAAATCAGTGAAAAGAAATAGCAACTGTTTTGCTACAGATGACACACTTCTAATCTTTAATGAAACAGGATCAGAGTAGTATTTTGGCATTTAAACCTGAGAGAATTGGAAGGTGTGAAATACCCTGCCCAGTGCTATTTACTGAGGATGTGGGAAAGATTACATTTCACTTACTGAAGTCCTTTAGAATTAAGAATCACCTTGAAGATTAAAAAAAAAAATATATATATATATATCCATGGTACAGTATAAACCAATCAGGACTAAGCTGTTCTTTTTTATTAGTATATTATTATTTTGCACTACAGTCCCCAGCTGGTGCTTTTTTTTGCGTTTAGCGTTTAACGGAGGCTTCCGTTTTGTGCATGGTTGCTGACTTTCTAGCTGTTTCTGGCTGTTTCCAGAAACTTATTTTATGCTAAACAGTGATTTTTCCTTCCTAACAACATGAGGCCAGTGGTGCTGAGAAGGGGGGGGGGGAGGTATTCTTTACATGGGTCCAGGCCTGTTGCTGCTGTGTGCTATGCTGGGAAGAGTGGCAGCCACATCATTCTCCCCTATGCGGGGTCGATCACACCCGCTTTCTGCAAATGCCCATCAGCCCCCATGCTAGCAACCCCCTGTGTGTTGTGTGCAGCCACGAGGGGGGCTGGTTACACCTTCCTGCATTGGCCATGCCCCCTCTCATTACCTGGGCCCGGCACAGCTGTCTGTGCCCCTGCACAAGGCCCCTAATCTGCAAATCTATAACATTTCCAGGAGATATTCTTTAGTGAATGAGGGCCAGATTCTCTAAGCTTCAAAAGTGATAAAATGGAGAGTGATAAACAACCAACCAATCAGCTCCTACCTCACATTTTTCAAACACAGTCAGTGACATGACAGGTAGGAGCTGATTGGCTGGCTGTTTATCACTCTCAATTTTATCACTTTCGAAGCTTAGAGAATCTGGCCCTGTATCTGAATGCATACACTGTAGTGTTCCCTCTAGAAATGAGGGCGGGCAGGGCGCCACTGCACGGGGGCAGCACAAGGGGGCGGACCGGGCCCGCCGACGTCACAGTTGTGGGCGGTCCCGGGCAGCCGACGTCACAAAAGGGGCGTGCCCAGGCCGCAACGTCATGAAAAGGGGCGGGCCCGGCTGGTGCCGTCACTAAAGGGGGCGGGCCCGGCACCGCCGAAGTTATCGTGCTGCAGAGGAAGCACGGTAGAAGATAAGTATATCTTCCCTCAATGGCTTTTTCTCCCAAACTTATTCCGTAAAGTGGTTGAAATGCCTACAGTGTCTAGGTAGACAGTCAATAGGTAACATGTTGACACAGGCAACATATTGGCATGCGCCAGGTCGACACTGACAAAATGTCGACATTCAATAGGTCTGTCAAAAGGTCGACATGGGTTTTTCATTACTTTTTTCATTTCTTATACTTTTTTATACTTTACTATCCACACTCCACCTGCACTACATTTGAGAACTGCAAAGTGTGCCAAGTGGAGGGAGGCACCAGGCCTGAAGCACGGTGAGCATTGTAAGCTATGTGAGGGTATGCATTACACTAATTGTACGTCCATGTCGATAGGTGTCAACATTGATACCAAAAACCATGAAAAACTCATGTTGACCTTTTCATGTGTTGACCTTTCATAATGACCTTTTGACCATGTCAACCTTTAAACCATGTCAAACCTATAGCATGTTGACCTTTTGTCTGTGTCAACCTTTTGCATGTCAACATATTGGTGTTGGCCTATTGACTGTGTAACTAAACAATATAGACCTTTCAATCCACACCCCTTATCCTATCCTATCCTATCCTCCCCACTATCAACAAAGGCACCTTTGGGTTCAGTCTGGGGTGCTGCTTATTTAGTTATTATGACTACTGAGGTGGCATTGTTTATAAAAAAAAAAACCCACAATACTGCGCTAGATTCAGCAATTATAAATAAAATTCGCTTCAGTGTCCCTATAAAGTTTCCAGCATTCAAGGAGACGAAACGCGTTGTCACTTCCACCCCATGTCACCTACTAGTCAATCCACACCCAGACTGCAGACTTCAGCCCGGCCTTGCCCTGACGCTGTGCCAAGCGAATCTGAACACGGGTCACCCGCTCTTGTTGGCGGCCTGTCTCACTGCCTGCCTCACTGCGTGTCAGCTTACGCGCTATTTACTGCTACCGCTACTAAACCTACTAATGCCTATGCTTCCTGATACTATTTTCAAATAACTGCATGCACAGTACAGGGCACTGAACCATCTAAAAGGAGAACCACCATATATTTATATTCAGTTCAGCTAGGACACCAGCTCACAAATTCCTTCTTAGATGGACAAAACCATGTGCACTGCAGGTGGGGCAGATATTACTTGTGCAGAGAGAATTAGATTTGGGTGGGGTTTTTCTTCAAAGCGAGATCTATTTTGCAGTGTAAAAATAAAGGAGTCAGTATTTTCCCTGCACAGAAACAAAATAACTCACCCAAATCTAATTCTCTCTGCACATTTTACATCTGCCCCCCTGCAGTGCACATGGTTTTGTCCATCTAAGAAGGATTTTGTCAGAAAGAGTGAACTAGAATAATGTGTCCTGTATATTTATGAGTTGCGTGAGACACCCTAATTGCTGAACCTATCTAGAGCAGTGTACTGTATATTGTGGGTTTTTTTGTTGTCTAAATGCTGATTGGGCTCTGTCAGGCTCAGATACACATGCAGCATTTGGGTTCATTTTCTCTATAATTTGGGTGGAGTCATTTCTACCCATAACTATGTATTAATCTCTTAAACAGCACCGAGGATCTAGGTTTGGGCGGAATTTCAAAAACTCCTCCTAACCTGCACTATTTCTACAGCATTGTTTATAAACCTTGTAGTTAAATTTCAATTTGTACTGTAGTTAATGTTTTATACTGTAAGGGGGGGATATCCAATCACTATTGTTGGTTATTTGGATACTTTTTTTTCATCACTTTGAACTGTATCTTTGTATGTACTTTGTAAGGGGTTGCTGACCCCTTGTGGTGCAGTATAAATTAAGGACGATTATGATAGTAATAACAATAAGAAGAATGGAAGTTTTTTTATAGTATTTGTGACTGAATATTTATTTGTTAAATTATGATATACTGTATGAGGTTGTTACGGTTTTTTGAGCTTTTTTTATTTTTGCTGGATTTGTTCCTGCACAAATAATTAGACAGATTTTACTAACAGGTGTTTTTTTTTGGTTTTGTTTTTTCAATTTAACGTTCATTTGAGTTGTGGGTTATTGTAGACAGTGATAACCATTCCTTTTCGGGAGATGCTTTATAAGAAATGTGCCGAATTGTATCCTGCAGAAGATCCCATTAGGTCACCATCCTAAGGATGTGGGAGGGTTTCAGCAGCTTTTAGTAAACTTCTACAGATAACCTACTTTTTTTTTGTAGAGCGATTGTGGATAATGACTTAACATTGTACAATCAATCTTTTATAGTTCTAAAATGTTCTATAACTTTAGTGATTGTGGGCCTTATTCTAGTTCACTCTTTCTGACAAAATCCTTCTTAGATGGACAAAACCATGTGCACTGCAGGTGGGGCAGATGTTACTTCTGCAGAGAGAATTAGATTTGGGTGGGGTTTTACTTCAAAGTGAGATCTATTTGCAGTGTAAAAATAAAGCAGCCAGTATTTACCCTGCACAGAAACAAAATAACTCACACATATCTAATTTTTCTCTGCACATTTTACATCTGCCCCCCTTCAGTGAACATGGTTTTGTCCATCTAAGAAGGATTTTATCAGAAAGAGTGAACTAGAATAAGGCCCTTAGTTTGGGTGGTATATGTACTTTGATAAGTACTGAGCATTTATACCTTGGTTTGCCTGTACAAAGCTGACCGCATTTGTACCTACCGAATGCACTTGAAGTAGGAGGTCATTTTTTTCCTGCGTTAGGGTCACCAGTTTTTCTTCAGTTTCTTTCCTCCGCGTTTCTGTTTTTGCAAGTTCCTCTTTGGTCTTTTGAAGTTCTTCCTTAAGATTCTGCATCTCTTTCTCTGTCTCTGCGCTCTTCAGGAGTGGCTTAATTTTGAAATACAATTTCATCCATGGCCAATGCTTGACATTCGTAAATGATCGAATATTGTACTGAATAGTTGTTATAGCGTCTCTGCCAAAAAATTGCAAACAAAGGAACAGATGTACAGTACTGCCAACCCTTCTGCACCACAAGAAGTTTCTGAGCTTGCATTACCAATAGTCATTACATATGAAGGTAGGGTCACAATTACAGAGTAGAGTAACCATTCAGCAACTCCACTCATTTTATAAGCATCGACTATGGTCAACTTATACCATATGAACATTTGTGCAACATATTCATAGAGCCTTGACCACATTGCAATTTGTCATAATTGCATTATTAGAATTACTAGAGCAAAATATTTATTACTCTTAATGAAATAATTATCTTACTGGTTTCTGTAATCAAAGGAGAGAAAACATGTCTTAAGGCCCCCATACATTAGTCTAATTTTGGCCGATTTCACACGATTCCACCCAAGAAATCAGACCAAATCGGATGTGCTTGACATCCCATCACACCGGAGTTGTAGGTCGGACCTGTATGCGATACATCGCATGTGAAAGGACCGCTCAAATGGAATCGGATGGGCATACACTGCTGTGGGACATTGCAGTATCGTATGGCCAGCTTAGGTTGTAGGTGAGTAAGCTGGCATGCGGGGAATGGGAGAAGAGGCTGGCAGGAGGGGAGAAGAGGAGGAGGCTGCATACTACTGCAATATGGAGGTGGAAGAGGAGGCTTGCTTAATGGGAGTGTGTGAGGAGGCTGGCATAAAGGAAGTAGAAGAGGAGGCTGGCATGAGGGAAATGGGAGGGTGGCAGGAGGAGGGGGGAGGAAGGAGGGGGGGGTGGAGATGGTGGCAGGAGGGGAGGATGAGGCAGCATACTGAAATCTGGTAGTGGGGAGGAAGCTGGCTTAATGAGATTGTGTGAGCAGGCTGGCATAAGGGAAGTAGGAGAGGAGACTGGCATGAGGGGGGAGGAGGCTGTATGCTGCTAAAAAAGGTTAAGGAGGCTAAAGCAGGTCCAAGATGAGTGGGTGTGGAAGATCGCATGAGGGGAAAGGAGGAGGCTGCTGTAATGAGAGGAGTGTGTGAGGAGGCTAAAATGTGAATGGGTAAAAAAGGCTCACATAAGGGGAGAGAAGGTGTCTCAAGTGTGTAAGAGATGTGCTGTGAGGTGGGCAGTGAGCAGGGGAGGTTTCTGGTTGCCCGGAATCCCCCCTCCTCTTGGCAAGTGCATTTAATTATGACAACAATAGCACTGGTATATAATATGATCAGTAGAACTACTGGCTACTACATTTTAATTACTACTATATTTGTACTGTAAATATGGTCACTGTAGATTTGGTTATTAAGTTTGTGACTTAACAGCCATTTCTCCATGTCAAACATTTATTTTAGAAGAATTGGTAATAGGATAAATTAAACCGCAAATACAGTACCAATTTTTTGGCCTTTTTGAGGCAGTGTACAGTATATTTCATATGTCTACTTGTATTCCAGGCACACAGTAAATGAAATGTTAAGCTCTATACACTCATCATTTTAATAGTGATGCCTAAAATGCTACCTCCTTTGCATCATCTTCTTGAACTCTTCCCTCATTAGATATCCTCTACATATAGCTTGGGTACGTGTGATCAGCTGTGACAGGCGTTCATCTCTCATTTCTTCTAGAAGACCAAGAAGTCCTGCTTTGAAGAAGACCTGGAATAACATGTTCCACATGTTCAGATAGATAAATAGAGCCCTACGTCTATGTGAGTTTCAAGTACAGTATATTTTATGGTAATAATAGGAAAATAAAGATATGGAGATGAGCATTATACATTTTGGATAAACAGGGGAGTGAAACACTACATATTAACCTGTGATTTAGCCTGATGTCTGATAAAGGATGAAGAACCCCAAAGATATATGTGCAAGCCAATTATACAAACCTTTGTGTGACCAAACTTGTATTGGGTGTGATCAATATCTAAAGAGCCAAGAAGCTTCTCGCTTGCCTTCTTGCTGTCAATGAAATGGCCATCGGGTATGGCACTGGCATTCAGGACCTTATACCTAGCAGGGGAGATAATATATATATAAAAAGTCTTAATTAAAAGTGTTAACAATTTATTTGCAGTTTCTTATATAGCTCAGCAAATTCCATTGCGCTCTACAATAGGATACCTCTAATGACTAGTACTCTTTATTCATTGTAGCCTATTGCTTCCTAGCAGGAGTTAACATTTTAAACTCGAAAAGGTAAATCTCGAAAAAAATTATAATTGAAAAGCATTCAATGACAGAATGAGTTTACCGCTGCTTAAAGTCTCCATAGTGGACTCTACTAGGAAATCCCTTCCTGCAAATGCGGATACCTTCCAGCACTCCATTACACCGCAGCTGGTGGATGACAAGGTGATTATCCATCACACCTATGAATTGAAATAATATAGTAATTATTAGGTTGTAATTACTGTAGGCATTTTTTCTTTGAGTATTACAGGTCCTAACATGCTGGGCAGTATGTAATTTTCTGAAAGTCTACCCATATTTGTAAAGCAACAATCATTTGCTAGGGTGCTCCAAGATGAATTTGCATCACAAAATCGGCCACAAAATTCAGATGTTTAAGTGTGGCACATCTAACTGCAATTAGTGAAACATTGCTAGACTACAATATTGCTTTTAACATTGGATGAAATAGTGGTGGGGACAATCACAGTGATGGCAATTCTGAGAATTTGCTGTGTTCTATACAAAATGGCCATTTAGAACTTTTTATTTTTTTAACACCACAAACAAAATTTTACCTGGAGTTTTAGTCTCATTGGGAATGAGGCAGCGTACAAAGTGAGGATGAGTTGTCTTCAAGTTGGTCATCAGTTTACTCAAGTTTTCCTGTAGTAGAAAATTAGACAAGTCAGAAGAAACTATTATATGAGCAGACATGATTCTTCAAAAAATAAGAATTATATGCATACTGTACCCTGAACAGCGCTGATACAGTCTGGAAAGAGGATCCTTTCTTCTTGCCTCCAGATTTACTTGCACCAGCTGAATAAAAGGAAAACACAAGTAATGTAATGATCTATTTTTCATGACACTCGCGGTCTATTGGTCATTAACTTCTCAATGATAATTTATATTAGGACTAAAAACACAGGAGATGGTTACAGTTAGGATACGTTAGGAGAGGACCAGGGTTAGGATATGGGAGGGGAGGTTTAGGCACTAGAGAGAGGGTTAGGGATAGGTTATAGTATGGGAGGGTAAGGGTTAGGCTACTGGAAAGGTCAGGCTACAGGATTGTAGGTTAGGGTAAGGCTCAAGAGCGTAACTACCATAGGTGCACGGGGTGCAGCTGCTATGGGGCCCAGAGCTGAAGGGGGTTGATCTTTACTGTTTAAGTAATGTTTTACACACATTTAACATCATAAGTTGCTAAATAGGGGGCACTTAAAAACTTTTGCTATGGGGCCTACGAATATCTAGTTATGCCTCTGGTAAGGCACTAGTAGGAGGCTTCAGTTTAGGCACTAGGCGGAGGGTTGAGCTATGGGAGGGGTATGTTAGAGTTAAGCTACAGGAACAAAGTGTTAGATTTACATTATGGGAGGGAAGGGTTAAGGATAGGAATTAGGTAGAGGGTTACATAGAATTCTTAGAAACATAGAATTTGATGGCAGATAAGAACAAAGCGGACCATCTAATCTGCCCCTTTTGTAGCTATATTGTTATATCAAACCCTATTTGATTTATATGTAAGAACATCCTTATGTCAGTCCCATGCATGTTTAAATTGTTCTACTGTATTAGCCTCTAAGACCTCTGATTAGGCTATGTGAGGGATGAGTTAGGGTTAAGTTGCCAATACACTGAGGCTATTTGGTCCGATTTTGGCCGCTTGCGACCAATCGGGCCGTTAAATCGAACCAAATCACCTCTCCCTGACATGCCGTCGGGTCCAATGCACGGTCCCATATACTTCAGACCCGACCAGGTGGTCGGACCTGCTGCCCGTCTGACCACCTATCCTGGGACCTCCCTCCTGGTGGCGAGGGAGGCAGGAAGCAGGGACACATGCAATCCATCACAACGGATTGCATGCGTCCCTGCCGCCGGGAAGGACCTGGCGGCTTGCCAGGGTATCGGGTGTCCAAACACTGCTGTGAGGTGTATGGGCACCTTTAGACACTAGGGGGGGAATTTACTAAGATGGGAGTTCTATTTCACATGGGATGTTGCTATGGGCAACCAATCAGATACTATCTATAATCTTCTAGAAGGTGCTAAACATCCTATGTGAAGTAGAACTCCCATTTTAGTACATTTCCCCTAGGTATCATCAGCACACCTGGAAGACACTGCTAAAGCAATACCAGGTCACCACTAGACCACCAGGGATATTATGTCAACATTCTTATTATATCAACATTCTAATCAAATTAACATTTCTTATATGACAATATAACATTTCAGCAATATCATGTAGTCAATATAAATATGCCAAGCATTTTCACATTGTCACTATGTCAACATTTTATGTAAATGTTATGGATGTCAACATAGTGAATTGGGAAAAAATATACCCCACACCTGGAAATACATACTGTACATACAACATTCATTGCAATTGGATATCATTATTTTGAAATTTTAGATCTGCTAGCATAAGACATTTTTCAAACCAAGAGTAATAAAATATAATGATGTTAGTGGTGGGATGAAAGCAAGTAAAATGTACCTTCTTCTGCAACAGAGAAAGCAGAGGAGATTGTGGCAAGAAGTTTGACAGAAGATTTCTGGTACAGTCCAATTACAGTCTCATTCAATGGGTCCTTGTTCTTCTCCAGCCACCCGGTAACATTATAATCCACGGTACCCGCATAATGGACTAGTGAAAAGTGAGCTTCACTTTTGCCTTTGCCTGGTTTAGGCTTCTGGAAATTAGGTGACTTTCCAAGATGTTGGTCATAAAGCTTGTTCTTAAAAGTAGTATCTGAGGCCTTTGGAAACATGCACTCCTCTTCAAGGATTGAAAATATTCCCATTGGCTGCCAGAATATAGACACATGCAATAAAGTTAGAACAGGCAAGAAAGCATCAGCAAACAATCAAGATTTTATTTTCTAAAAAATTCAAGATAAATGATAAGTAAAATTTGATTGGTTGCTACGGGCAACATTTCCACTTATAACTGTAGTAAATATATATAGAAGGCCATATCCTTCAGTTTTTTGTTTTGTTTTCATTATAAAAGATTTAGGGCCTGATGTATCAAGCGTCACAAAGTGATAAAATGGAGAGTTATAAACAGCCAGCCAATCAGCTCCTACCTGTCATGTTACAGGCAGGGTTTGAAAAATAACAAGTAGGAGCTGATTGGCTGGTTGTTTATCACTCTCCATTTGATCACTTTTTGAAGGTTGATACATCTGGCCCTTCATCTGCTGAAATAAATTTTGGTCATGAGAAAAATCAAGTTGCATAGGTTCATATGAATGCTAAAGCTTCTGGTTAAAACTTGTGGTATCTCAGAGTATCTTCTGAGATGCTGCACACCATTTAACTTATGGAAAGAGAGGAAATTAGATCTTGGAGGCTACATGATAATTGCATCAGGACAAGTTGAACTGTGGCAATGTTCTCAGGAAGACTATGTGATGGGGTAAGTCTTTAGACACTATCTAACTATGGAGAGTCTAGTTATGTATATATCCATAATTAACATAGTAGAACTGGAGGTATTATCATTTTGAGTACTTCATTTCAGTCGGTCCATATAAATGTTTATTCTAAACAGAAAACCTCAAAGTTTCTATGTTTAATCTTCTCTGTTCCAATTTACTGTACATTCATAAGTTAAATACAGTATAGAAAAGAAAAGTAAAAGCAGGATAAAAAGTGTTAACTATGCTAAACACATGGAATTTGAGATAGCATTTTAAACAATTCTAGTAACGCCCCAGTTGTATACACTGATGCACCTTTTGGTCATCATGTCAAATGTTAGTCACTATACAGTAGTAATTTTGTGACCAGATTTACCTTCTCAATAAGCTGAATGCAGGCAGCCAAGTCCATGCCAAAGTCAATGAACTCCCACTCAATCCCTTCCTTCTTATACTCCTCTTGTTCAAGCACAAACATGTGATGGTTGAAGAACTGTTGCAGCTTCTCATTGGTGAAGTTGATGCAAAGTTGTTCAAAAGTGTTGAACTAAACATTCAAAGGAACAAATAGCAAAGAATAAGCTCATTGTGACAAGAACATAAATAAACCTACTGTATATCCAGGCTACAGAGTTGAACTAACATCAAAAATCTCAAAACCAGCAATGTCCAAAACACCAATGAAATACTGCCGGGACTGCTTTGTGTCCAGCTGCTGGTTGATTCGTGTCACCATCCATAAGAATAGTTTTTCATAAACGGACCTGGCCAGGGCGCCAGTTGAGTTGTACACCTAGAAGATAAATATACCCAAATTAACAAATATGCATTCAGTAGCTTTGAAGTCAATCGGAAGAATAAGAATTACCACAATGCTCACCTGCTGTACATTCTGGCATTTTGTAACAAATTCATTTCCAACTTTAACCCTTGGATTACAAAGAGCTTTGACCAGATCGGATGAATTGAGGCCCATCAAGTAAGCCACTTTGTCTGCATCTGTAAAAAAGGATCTAATTTTATTGAAAGACAGATAACACTCTTGGTCATCAAGTGGGTGTCTGGATAATTCCTCCAGATCTACACAACACCATTATATTTTATTTTACAGAAACCTCCAGACCAGTGGTTGACTTCATGATCTTGGTCCAAAGGCCTGAATCTATTTCCTTGTGTACTTCAAAAGTGCAGAACTTTAAAATAACATAATTGAACAGTAAGGTTTTTATCCTAATTGTGTTCCAAAACCATGTTTGCTATTATGGATTGGTGTATATAAAGATTCCATCATCAGTATTCAGTCATAGATTTTCAACTGGTTTTATGAAAGCCCCAGGGACATCACTTACCTTGGTGACTACCAGTGCAGTTTGTAGACTACATGCATGCGCCTATGACATGAGTCACTTAAAAGGTGACATGGCTTCATAGAAAGGGTGTGGCCTTGTGGCCCAACCCCTGATATCGTTACCCCGGGGGTCCAAGAGATTTTGTGCTGCCCCCGGAGATTGTCCTGTTGGCAGTGTTGGCTCTGTGACCAGAGCCAAGTGCTGTACATAATGTTATATTCCACACCTGGCTAATGTCAATGAAGAGAAGCTTGCATTTTGGTGTCACCTCATAGTGCATGACAACCAGGAGCGGCTCTCAGCCCCCACACGCTCTAAGCATCCCACTGGAAAGCAGAGTGCTTTTTGATCTCATTGTGAGTAAGAAAAAACTATCTCGGAAAGTCTATTTTGTAATGGAGAATGCTTTCTCGCTTATCACTTCTCTGAAGACCCCAACCCAAGCACATATATTAAAAAAGAGTGTTCCCATCTCTAATTTCTGAATTACAGTATTTCACCAAACATCCTCCTCACCTTCTGTGCCATCTGGCTCAGCCTGATCCTCACGTGGTTTCTGCTTAAACTTCATATTACCATAGTGCATTACAGCACCTGTCAGTTTATAGATCCCCATCTTCTCTTCTTGGTTAAAGCCTAGGATATCTATAGCCTCCTGAGATGACAATACAGATTGGATTTAATCACAACAATTAAAACAAGAAAAAGCCAAAAGGGGGAAATCTGTATTATTACTTTTTAAATAAGCAACCACAAATGTTTCATTCATTATTTAATGTTTATTAGCCTTATCATTAAGGCAACATTACAAATTGACTTAAAGGTGATGCTAATGATAGCATCTTTTATTGTCCCTATGTGTTCTCTGAACTGTATTAGAAGATTCCTCAATTTGATTAGGAGTGGAGCTTGTTCTACCTACCTGGCCTTAGTCATATTTGTTGCTGTCTGAAAATATGAGTTCTTGCTGGAGTTTGTGTCTTAGGGGGAGATCTAATAATATTTGCATTTAATGTATATATTAATGTTCATCATTAGTAACTTTCTAACTAATAAATACTACACATAACACTACCAGCAAGGAAGTAACTTCCATAGGTGCAAGGGGTGCAGTTGCTATGGGGCCCAAAACTGAAGGGGGCCCATCTTTACCGTCTATGTAATATGTTTTACATGCATTTAGCACCATCAGTTGCTAAATAGGGGGCCCTTACAAACTTTTGCTATGGGGCCTACAAATATATAGTTACGCCTCTGACTACCAGCACTATGTGATACATCTGATCTTATTTTCTATAAGAAATTAGGATCCAGATTGTTATTTAGACAAAATAAAACTAAATGGTCAATCTAATTTGGTTCCCGTGCAAATTTGTTTCATGAAACTTGTCGGTTTGCAGTAATTAGTGGTAATGGTGTGCAAATTATTTCTACAATGTGCGACGTGGGTGAAGTGCATGAAAAAGTGACGATTTTTGAAGGTGTGACATGGCTGATGTTATACTTAAAAAAGAAAAAACATTACAGGTCATTGTAAAGTAAGAAAAAATTAAAAAAAATATCCAAAGCAATTAGTTTTGGCTGAAATAAATGTTTTCATTAAATTTGGGGTACACAGGCTAACAAAATAGTTGACTTGGTGTTATTTCAGGCTATTTTATTGTCTTTACCCCAAAAAAAGACAGTAAAAGGAAGGGGGGGTTCTGGTGTAAGTCCTTACATTTTTAACTTAAGATAATGATTTTCCTTACCATTTCCCACCCTCGGGAGGTTGTGCATGGGAAAAAGGAGATAGTCAGCGGGTAACATATGAGAGGATGTGTTTGCGTATACATCCCCTCGTATGCTAGCAAGGGGATTTGGGTGTGGGGGTGGGCATAAGGCATATGTTACATCTCCCGCACCTGCAGTGCAACATGGTTTTTCCCATTTGCATGCTTTTGCAAGGTGAATGAGGCCCAATGTTTCTACAAATGCCATTTGTTAGTAATTGATGATGACTAGGCCCCTAAATTATCTAAAATGTAAATTGTAGAATGTAGTTGAAAGCAGAACGTGTTACTTACATCGGTAGCTGCAAGCTCTTCCGCGTCATCTATACTTGGGACAGATATTTCTCCCATGCTAGTGTACTGGTAATCATAGGGGTTGGTTGTTATCAGCAGCATTTCTAAAAAAAAAAAAATTGATAAGCATTAAGTCCTCACTACTTGTGTAGTTTAACGGCAGCAGGGAAATCGCATTGCATGCCCAGGGCCGCCGAAAGGTATGCTGGGCCCCCATAAAATTTTGGGTGTGTGGCCTAATCAACCCCCCAAAATGTTTAGGGGGGTTGAAAAAATACTAAAGTCGAGGGGAGGGAGTTATTGCCCAGCCCCCACCCCGCCCCTCAGCAGCCACAGCACACACCTACTGCATGTGCTGTGCTGACAGGAGCAGGCTCAGCATGAGCTCTTACGCTGTCAGTGAGATGCTCATGCTGAGCCTGCTATAAGCACAGCACATGCTGTAGGTGTGTGCAGCTGCTGCCGCCCAGGAGGGAAGGAGGGGGTCAGACCAGGGCCCCAAACGGGCCCCTCCAGCAAGCCCGGGCTCTAGGCAGCCCTGCACATACCTCCTAAAGACTGTCTAAAGTCCCTTCTTGGAAAACAGTTAGGAGCTGGATAATGACAGTTAGAAGCTGAGAGATTAACAGGTACTCGTTAACAATTTTTCGTTAAGGATATGCCCAATAACATTATTGTTAACAATATATCGCTCAAATCGTCTAGTGTGTACGCACTATATCATTAATGATGCACACTCCCATGGGTTGTTAATGATATCCTCTGTCACCTGTACATGCAGCTCAATGTTTACTTTTTTGTCCTGGTGTCGTCACTGAACAATATCATTAACAATATCGCTCAGTGTGTATGCAATATATCGTTTGCCCGGGAGTTTGGCGGAAATCCTTAACGATATTGCGCATTGAGCATATTGTCTAGAGCATTGGGGGTTTACCTTGACACTCCAGCTGTTGTTGAACTAAACATCCCAGCATGCTCTGCTTCAGTTTTGCCATTTGGCCATGCTAAAATTGATGCAGAGCATGCTGGGATGTGTCGTTCAACAACAGCGGGAGTGTCATGGTTAGCCATCAAGGGTCTAGAGCAGGCATGTCCAAACTATGGCCCTCCAGCTGTTGTGAAACTACAAGTCCCATCATGCCTTGCCACAGTTTTGTTATTAGGGAATGATAAAACTATGGCAAGGCATGCTGGGATGTCTAGTTTCACAACAGCTGGAGGGCCAGAGTTTGGACATGCCTCGTCTAGAGTGTACCCAGTAGAAAGATAAATAAAACCAACCACTGCTACTTTCTGTCATTTGTGAAACACAACATGTGAATATTAGTTAGAAGCTGATTGAATTGTACTTTGTCTCTCTACAATTTATATATCTGCAAGATTTAATACATCTTCCCCTATGTAACTAAAATAGATAGACAGGTAGACAAACATACAGGTCAGTTCTTCAAAGTTTCAGAGAAGGATGTTAAAATGAATTTTAAAAAAGTTTGTACTTACCAATTATATCCGGCTTTTTATTGGACTGCACCTGATAAAATATGTGGTAGCTTCGCTCCTTTGGTAGTTGAAAGGTTACTCTGGACTTTTCCAGCAAATCTACAGCAATATGCATAAAAGTCAGTATAAAATATCAAATCATTAGCATTAATTACTCTTTTTTTCTTGTTATTGAAGCAAAAACATTGTAAACAGATTTAACAAGACATACAGTACGATTCCAGCATAAATAACATTACTCACAGTTTTATGTAATATACTGCGCAATAAACATGCCAATGCACTACCCTGGGCATCAGTTATAGCATATAAACATTCATATAGCCAAAGACGTGTAAAACTACGGAAAAGCAACTATTGATCGAAATAAAATGCAAATAACAAACTTCTTTTATAAAAAAAGAGAGAGGAAAAATAAAAGGGTCTCTGGCACTTGTCCATTGGGCAACGTAATAGGAAAGTCACCAAAAAGACTGAGTCCCATACCTTGGGTCAGGTGCATACTACAATGGATCTGGATTGCATTAAGGTTGGCAAAGCTGGTTGTGGTATAGCTTACATACAATTTCTAGGTCCATCGTCAATAGGTTCAACCCCAAAAGGTTTAATTAGTGTACCACGTTCCCTCGGATGGCTCACCATGCTTCAGTCCACTTCCTATTGGACTCCATGTGAATGGTGAAGTATTAAAAAGTAAAAAAAAATAGGAAGGTGGGGGGGGGGGGGAAGTGTCGTAAAAATCTAATGTTGACTTTTTAATGTGTCAACATTTTCACCATATTTACCATTTGTATGTTGACCATATGGTGTTGACCTAAACATTGTCAGACATATGAATACCAGCAAAAATGCATTAACTTTTCCATGTATCAAAAAAGGAAGAGGACTTCTCTTTATAAAACATCATTTATACCTGTACATTTGAAAAGCAAAAGTAAGTTTCTCCCTATACAATTCGCAAGTGTGGTATATTCATTTTTGTAAAATAAAAAATAATTTTCTTGCTGCAGCATTTATAGCAAGAAATAATTCCCTACTGCCCTCTGTCTCTGCCACCCTCTTGGAAAAATGCCCAAAACAGTGCACCCAGGATAAGAAGGCACAAAGACAACAAGATGGGTCTCAGTTTCCCACCTTACACACCTTCTAAAGCTCTGGACCAATGTACACTCCCAAAGATAAATAATAAAGGTCGGCCTCCTCCCTAGCACATCTTGAGGAGAATGAGAATCAGATAAACCCATTCTATACTGTCTGTGAGGAGAGGGGGGGGGGATAATATCATATGATACACATTTATTTATAAAAAAGTATATGTACTAGCAGACAGCATTGTGCTAGAACTCACCAATCCTAGAACTAGGTCATTAATTGAAAGTTGAGAATTGTTTCAGCCACTGGTGCATCCCTTGGCTGACCAAGTCATGATCTATGGCAGTGGTTTCCAACCCTAGTCCTAAAGTACCCTAAACAGTGCATGTTTTCCAGGTTACCCGGCAGGTGCAAAGGTGGGTACTTGTGTATTATCACGGCGCCCGATTTATTCTAAATCGTATACGATATCGCATACGATTTATCGGCCGATTTTCAGCCGAATTTCCACGATTCCTGCCGATTTGCATGCTATTCCATCCTTACACACCCCCACTATCCAAGTAAGCCCGAAACGTGGAGAGCGGATGCAGTACGCCTCCTCCCGACCTGTTCATACCCCCACTATCCACGTCAGCGTGGCGAGCAGACGCTGAGAACGATCCCAAAGCGTGTCGATTTCGCGGACGCCGTGATAATACAAAAGTACCCAAATGTGCACTAATAATTCAGACACAATTTAAAATATCCACAGGTGCATCTAATTATTTCACCTGTGTGTGGAGACCTGGAAAAAGTGCACTGTTGGGGATACTTGAGGACCAGGATTGTGACCCACTGATCTAGGTCTTTACTTGGGAATTTAGAAAAGCTAGAAATGGCCTTACACAAGTGTATTGGTCAATGTCTAGAAAGACATTGGTTTAGCAGATTATGCCAGTCAGCAGCTGAAAATGCCAGCACCACGGAGGTTATGTAATGTTGTGCTTGAAAGTAAGCTAGGAGATTATGGGATAAGCTAGAAGAGTGGTATTTCACAGTTGTCTCAAGGAATGTCAGGTGTCGTCTCGCATAGAAGTGAAGAAATTAATTTAAAGAATGAACATGACCCCCTCTCCCAACACACGCACATACACAATGAAATGATAGGCCACCCTTCAGTCTTGGAAGTCTTAATTGCACAAGAACAGTAGGTGGATTGATTTATATTAAGGCAAGTGTCACAGCCGGTGCTGGGCTGCGCTGCTTACCCGTGTGTCTCCAGCTGCGGGGCTTGCTGGCCGTCCGGGCACAGGCCTGGGGAGCACGGCAGTCCAGTCACACCAGCCGCATCCATATTCCACCCGGGGCCTCCGGCGTGCGCTCCCGGCATGTTTTGTGGCACAAAATGTGCCAGAGGTGACTAGTTGTTAGTAAGGGAATCTTTCAGACCTTTAGCTGAACTTCCTGATCGTGAATATATAAAACTTATTTTGGAACCATTGTAGAGAATAAAACGAATCAAGGAGTGTATTAGAAAAAACATCCTGATCTTGTAATCGGTCAAGAATCTCAACTGGGAAGCATGATTATAGTTAATCACCCCACTTAAAGATCAGTAAAGATATCATTAATATATTTGAAATATAATACAAAATTAACTGTCTTAGAATCCTAAAATTTGATTTGGGCAGATATATAAGTGTCCTTTTAATCAAATGTACATGTAGATATATAGATTTTGTTTATTTACGAGAAATGGTAAATGTAATGTTTGTTGATGTACTGTATTAGCACACCTTCAAATAATTATCTACATTATAATGATAATTGGAATAATCTAGATCACTTACATGTTTCAATATCTGCTGAGGACAGCTTTCCTGTTGCTCCAAAGTGGATACGGATGAATTTACCCTGTGTTGATTAAATTAAACATTAGTACAATTCTTTCAATATTTATAAATCTCCAAAAATTGCAACAAACATTGAAATATTTTGTACATTTAATGCTTAGGCACCTTTCTTCTGGTCAATTTTTTTATTGAAAGCTGTTGGCCAGAGGAGGAATGGTGCTTTAATCTAGTTTGTGGCAGCCTCCAGAACTCCCCACAATTTTTCTATTTGGTTGTGGCAGCCAATAATAAAGGAGGAGACAAGTTCCACTCTCTGAGTGCTTGGTATAAGAGTAGAGAAATGCGGTCCACATCTGCCAGAAGTGACGAACCCCCCAAAAATGCACCACTTCTGGTGGCCTGCCTCAAACCAGAAGTAGAGGACCACAACACTGTCAGTTAATGGTTTTCTTTACATATACTATTTAAACCACACCTTACACAGCTTTGAGGAAGAGCTACAACTCAAAAATGATAAAACTAGCTACATGTTAGATACTTAGGGTAAAATCCAGTTTACCCTCTGTGCAAATCATTTTCTGTTTACAATAATTGATGTGCGGGTTCGGTTTTCTAGAAACCTAAGGAACCCGAACTTGTTGTTTCCAAGTGATTCTAAGCCGCTGCTCAAGTTTATCCTCCAGACTAAGGGGCAGATTTATTAAGCTCGGTGAAGTGATAAAGTGTCTGGTTTTTATCACCGGACAATCATCTCCTAACTATGAAGTTACAGGCTTGGTTTGAAAAATGACAGGTAGGAGCTGATTGGCCGGTGATGGAAACCAGACACTTTATCACTTCTCCAAGCTTAATAAATCTACCCCTCAGATCTGAAAACGAGGCAAAACGTAATTCTTCCAGTATCAGCTCTCTTCTGGATTGGATTGCATAAAAGTTCTTGTGGTAAATCCAATGACATTTTACAGAGGACACCAGAGGGTTAAGGTGTGTCTAGGGCTGTGGGCTCCAGATGACTGAGTTTGAGGACCTAAGGCCTGGACAGGTTTGATCTTTTTTTATATTGAGACATTGCTTACATTGTATCAAACACAAACACATTCAAAGGTTACATGAGCATTTGGTTACATTGTGATACA
The DNA here is from genome assembly GCF_055691185.1 of Crinia signifera. Taxonomy (NCBI): domain Eukaryota; kingdom Metazoa; phylum Chordata; class Amphibia; order Anura; family Myobatrachidae; genus Crinia; species Crinia signifera. Next base: position 173,802,314 of record NC_139222.1, on the reverse strand, counting down.
TAATCCATTACTAGTTTGAGTCCAATCATCATATAACAGATCATAAGAATAACATCAAATAAAGATTAGTGGTCGATGTAAGGAAACATTCAGTCCAGGGGGACAAGAGGATCTTGAGCAGCTATCCTAGTAAGATACCATGTAGTTGATTTTAGGCTATCATGTATCATTTGTCTCGTGTTAAGAGGGAGAGTTGGTATATAAGAATTCCATAATAGAAATAATTTTTCCACATGTTTACCTCTGTCAACAATTGCATCCGCCCAATCCATCCTAAATAGGAAGTGAAGTCTGGTTAGGAATAAGGGAAATTGTGGAGGGGTGGGGTCAATCCAGCCTTGAAGGATGTTTTTTCTGAAAGTAGTTTTTTACTTTCTGTTGTCATTCGGGTATTGGGATCAAAGATGCCTAATACTGCCCATTCTGGGGTAAGCTGGACGATCGTAATTAGTTTGGCTTCCGAATAATGTTTTACAAAGATTTGATCAGTTTTAAATTATCCAAGTTGTCAACTTACAAAACGAGAAGAGTTGTCATTCCTCACAGTCTTGGCATTGCCAAAAGCCTCCAAAAGAGGATTAGCCTGGATAATCTGATCTTCAAACGTTCCCTGAAAAAAAAAAGCAACACATCAATTATTATATCTTTGCTAAGCTATCTAAAGTAGGTGCTATCTTAGAAAAGTAGGTGCCCACACACTAGAAAGATCTGCGATCTTAAGATGTGCGCATAAATTAGCCTTCACATATTTTGTCAATCCAGGATAAAAGATTTCAGGCAAGCGCACGTCTTCACCAAAGATTTCTATTAAGATCACATGTGCATTCCTATTGATCTTTCATGCTGCATGCCCAAACACTAGAACATTTTTTTGCTGATTGCCCGGTTCCGACTGATTGGCCGAAAATTCAGCCGATTTGTACCGATAATCGATCGGATGCATGCTCCCACAGATCTTTTGCTAAATCCTCTGATCTAACATGCTGCATGAAGCATCAGAAGATTTAGCATAAGATCCATAGGAACACACAAGGGATTTTAAGAGAAATCTTTGGTGACGATGTGCGCTTGCCTGAAATCTTTTGTCCAGGATGGTCAAAAGATTTTGAGACTAATTTATGTGCACATATTAAGATTGCTGATCTTTCTAGTGTGTGGGCACCTTAAGCTATTGCAAACCATTAGACAGTACAGTATGTCCTGTTATTAGTCTTATCTATAGCCCTATCTCACCTGGATCTTGCTCGCTGATACTGTTTCTTTTTTCTTTCCAGAATCTCCAGTAGCTGCAATTATTGCAAAGTACTGAATTACACGTTTCGTGTTCACAGTTTTTCCAGCACCAGATTCTCCACTAAAATGAAAAGATACCAAACTTAATCAAAATAATAAAACAGTGAAACATCAATACCAATACTACTAGACATTTATATTAATAATTTAAAACAAGCATAAAAATATTTATAAATCACAAAATTATTTTTCAATATAATGTTTAAATAATGAAATTTTAAGTCATAACATAATGGTTTGTTTATTTAAAAACAAGCAGGAAAATGTCAGTAGTGTAATGCTAGGCATACAAACTACAATTATCTGGCCAAACCAACTCAATATTGGAGGATCGGTCATATACTGTAGTTGGAACAGGTATGTGGGCAGCCAATCTGGTAATATTGATCAGCTAGACACGCCAGATCATCCAGCATGTCCCTCCAATTTGATATTTCCTAAGCTGAAAGTTGGAAGGGCGTGTACCAGCCCTCCGTTGCGGACCCCTAGCTGTCCTGATTGCCATCTGCGAACTAGGCTTCACCAATAACAGCCATGTTCGAAGGGGTAAATTAATTCCACCCCAACAACAGTGCCGCCTGGTCTTACGGATGACAAGGCTGCTACAGGAGGTAAGGTACCACAAGGGTAACTGGCTAAAGTACATGCACCTTCAATACCCAAAAAACAAATGCAACAATGCAGGAAGATGATATTGGTAAATTTAATTACTGTATGTAACAATACACAAGGTGGAACCGTGGTTGAATAAAATAATGAGATGTTGAATGCAACAATGCAAGAGAGATGACACCAAAAATATAATAATAAACTAGGACTGGCAACCCCTGACTTATCTTAAGAGATAGAGAATGAATACAGTACAGGAGTTGCTTCTGCAGAATGACAAGCAGGCTGTGACACCGCAGGGTGAACCAGGAACATGCTAACAGAGGCACTATACTAGACAGGCACACTGGACGCTATAACCGGCGCCATAAGCCTGGGGAAGGTGCCTTAAATTCAAATCACCCCATCTGCAGGTGATGACAGCCGCCGCTATTGCATTTTCCAGAGTCCCTGGGTGAAAGTTCGGGGCATTACCTAGCAACGTCCCCGAAGCTTCCCAGCCCTGCCACATGGAAGATGGCCACCACCAGCCCCGGTCCCTGAGCCTGCAGCATGATCTCTGAGTGCAGCGCTCATGGACACAGAGAGACAGCAGTGGCAGCGGCGAGAGATGCTAACAGCTGCATTGGACAGTGTAAGCCCTAGGGGAGTAATAGGGCTATCTATCCTCTCTGGGGGCAGAGCACAAATGTCATATATTGTGTGTTGTATGCTCCAAAAATCTGCACTCTCCAAAACTGCACTGAGACATTTTATCTGTACCAGCCTTAGTTTTAGAGCCTAGTTCATGAAGTTTTCAGGGCTGGTGGCCTATTTGTGAAAATAAAATATCATCCCTCTCCTCCAAAAAACTAGTGAAGCCCCTACCGGCCTGATTCAGACCTGTTCATTAGACTGCATATATTCGCAGCTTAGTGAACAGGTAAACATCACACACCCACCACCCGACCAAATGCTCGCCACACACTGCGCAAATCCCCGCATTTGCATGTGAGGAGATGTGTATGCTTACACATCTCCTCGCATGTGGCCGTACAAGTGAAAAATCATTCCATGATTGCCAACCATCAAATACTTTTTTCCCGTTCGCAAAGACTGACTTTTTTTTCTGACGGAGATGGCCGAAAATGGGTTACCTGCTGATGTCATGTGTTGTCTTCAGCCCGCCCTGAGTAGGCTTAGACCCACCTGCATTCCCTTCCCTTCATGGGGATTCCCATAAAACGTTGGGCGTTCCCCTGTTAGGACCTTCAGGACATAAGCATGGAAGTCCTGAAATTGCAAGGGATGGTTCTTATCGGAAGAGCTGTCCCTCGCATATCTGTTCTTGTATACCGGCATTATTAAACATACGGTAGGTTTGAATGCAATAAGGAGCAGGGTGCATTAATTATGCAATTCATGACCCATCCTACCCTTGATGTTTTATGCATGGCAATATGTGTAGTCCTGAGAGAAAATGAAATAAAAGTCAGCAACAAACTGTATGTAAAGATGATTATATTGAACTTACGTAATTAGTACAGATTGGTTCTCTCGATCTGAAAAAAAATAAAAAAATAGTGATTATAGTCTGTCCATTTCATTCTGGATTGTATTGTTTTATACTTCCAGATTCAACTAATTTCATGTTCTTATGGGGTGCTGGGAAAGAAATGATAACTTGCTCAACTTTCTAATTCCACTACCATTGAGATTTAGCTTATTTGTAGAAAGTCTTACCAGTTAACATGGACTGATAGGCGTTATCAGAGATGGAGAAGATGTGTGGTGGAGCCTCCATACGCTTCTTCCCTCTGTAGGCATTGACTACCTCAGGGTTGTACACAGGCAGCCACTTGTATGGGTTCACAGTAACACAGAATAAACCTGAATATGTCTAGGAAACATAAGTCCAATATCAAACCAGGATTTAAGCTGTCTCTGTAAGAACTACAGTCTGAGATTTCTGGATTAATATAAAAAATTTTTAATGACTTTACCCAGTTGACATTATTGCTCAGATTTTGAACTTTACCTAAATTAAAATAATTTTATCATATTCAGTCATCTTCAATTATTGCGGTGTAGTTACAGAAAAAAATTGATTGGTACAATATACCTTGAAAACTGTTTTTGTGGTAGGCATTGTGCATTGAAGAAAACTAGTCAAAGAAAGTCTTTACATTTCCAGAGAACAGCAAATAGCACATTTTGAAACTATGGGTCAGGTGGTTAAAGCTTTAAAACATGATTAAGTGGAGAGTGATAAACAACCAGCCAATCATTTTTCAAACGCAGCCTGTAACATTGCATTTGAATATGATTGGCTGGCTGTTTATCACTTTTGAAGCTTGATATACAGGGGGAAATTTACTAAAGAAAATTTGTAAAAAATAGGTGTATTTGTATCTAGAAATACACTTATTTTTGACATTTACTATCCCGAAAATACGACAATTCGTATATGTATTGATGTGCTATCAATACGAATACAAATTGCTGTATTTTCGGGATAGTAAATATCAAAAATAAGTGTATTTCTGGATACAAATACATCTATTTTTTTACAAATTTCCTTTAGTAAATTTCCCCCACAGTATCTGGCCCTAAATGAGAAGTTGGAAATAAGAGAGTAACTGAAAAAGGCAACCAGATTCAAAATAATTAAAAGTCTTCTTTGATGGCATGTCACACCAGCTAAATGGTTCCTTATCTTTAGCTAAAATGTACCTTGATCCAATCTCCATGATGCTATAGTCCGTGCCATCCACCTCTTTGAAGTTATAGACAGTAAAAAATGGGGTGGAGTCAGATCTGGGGACATACTGTATAGACCACTTACCTGCAACCACAGGAATATGCAGAAGGATGGATACACTTTTAACTGATACATTTTTTTTATTTCTTTCAACAAGCCTTATAAATACCTAGACCAGCTTGAATCAGACTAATGCCTTACATAGATCATCCAAGCTGCATAACGCTCTTTGAGGTTGTACAGAACAGATGGCTCGTTAAGGTGTGTAAGTAAAACCATATCTTCAATCTTATCAAACTTGGGGGGGTTTCTTGGAAAAATGTCATCTTCCTTGACAGTCACAACCTAGATAAAATATGAAAAAAATATTTAGCATTTAAAGATGGAGATATACTGTAGGTGTAAATTTACTAATAATGGAGTTCTATTGAAGATGGGATGTTGCCCATAGCAACCAATCAGATGCTACTTCTTATTTATTTAACACCTTCTAGAAGATAATAGGTAGAATCTGATTGGTTGCTGGGAACAACCTTGTATCTTCAATTGAACTCCCATCTTAGTAAATTTACTCCAGTGTCCCATAACCTAAAGAATCCAATTCAAATTACACATATTTACCTACAAGGCCATGCACAACACCCCCATTATACTTCTCACTACTACCATACCCACTCAGACATCAGCCCATCAAATGTTTAAATGCTCATAAAAAGGAAGTGTAATGGGAATGAATGGTTGAGGGCTACATTAAAAACTATGAATAAAGGATCAAATAGACTTGGGGTTAATTATAAAGCTGAAAAGGGGGCAGAATACACAGGCCAGTGATAAAGTGGTGAGGAGGGTTTAAGGGTTCCATGGCAGGAGGAAAGACAATGATTTCAGAGTTTGAGATGTTGTTTCTAAGAGGAAGATGGCGCCATGCAGAAGGATGAAAAGAGGCGAGTGGAAACAGAGATGGAGCAGTTTTACAATTAAGAGACATACCAAATGTGGATAACTCCTTTAAAGCAAAATAGATTGTGTTGATAATTTAAAGCAGGGTTCTCCATCTTTTATAAATTGCAGATGTAATGAAGTCCAAGTTCAACGACTTGGAATGGTGTGATGCAGGACTAATTCAAACTTTTTTAAAAGGGGCAATTATTTAGAAGGCAAAACCATGCCTTGTAAATGATTGCTGCTTTAAAAACCATCCATGTTTGGCCAGCATCCTGCACCTCTGGTAAACTTGGTCGCTATTACTTTTGTCCCTAGGTTTCAGAAGAATAGAAGACAGATAACACTTACACTTCCATTGTTGGGTAGCACCGTCACATTTTTTCCTTCTCTGCTCTGAATAACTCCCTTCACAAACAGCTGTTTACTGTCCGTAACATACACAAAGGTCTTGGCATCAAAAGGCTGATTTTGGTCCTCTATACGCTCTTTCTCAGACTTGCGCAGATACTGTGCGGCCTCCCCAAAGACTAACATTTCGTGGTCTCCACTCATGGCTACGAGTTTCCTGAAAATCAGACATATATGTACAATACAACATGGAAACAATGAAACCTTGTCCAATAAAAAGGTATTTGTGAAACATTCTGATAAACCATAATGATGCTGTGCTGCATCTGACAGAATTATATTTACATTCTATAGATTGTAAGCTTGCGAGCAGGGCCCTCCTACCTTTTGACTGTCTGTAAATACCCTGTTTGTTGTACCACTGTCTCCTTTTGTAAAGCGCAATGAAATATGCTGTGCTATATAAGAAACTGTTAATAAATAATAATAAATAAATACATTTTGTCAAGTTTTTATTTTGTCAAATAGTCTCAAACAATCGATACAAATTAAATCTAGTGTTATCCTGGGCTGTGTTAGATTAAAGAATATTTGTTAATATCAAAAAGACTATCAAAAACTTCAGTAGCACCAGTATAATATGTTGAAAGGCCTAATCAAAGGTAAGTTATACACCTTTTACACCAAAAATCCCGGATCCGACCCGGCATTTGGAGCACGGATCCAAGCACCATTTACACTATGGTGCCCTGGAGATGACATAATCTCCAAGCACTAGGACCTCGATCACCCCTACCAGGACTGCTGATCGCCACGCTGGGGGCAAGCCCAGCACCAAGGTAAGCTGCTGGGCCGCCCCCAGCTTCTGTGACCCCTCCAGTCCGCGAGGTGAATGAATGCCACACGCAGGCATCCATTCACCTCCTCCCTGCCTCTGCTGCTGTCTGCACAGTACAGCAAACAGCAGCAGAGGCTGTGTGCACCCCCCCCCCCCCCGCCCACATTAAAATATATAAATATATGTCCTACATTACCAGGCTGGCTCAATGTTCTGCCTCAGTGGCCAATAAGATGTTTAGAATGGTGCTAATCTCTTTGTTTATACGGCTGGCACATTGAGTGCCAGCCTACGGACTAAGAGTCTTACATTCAAAATTCTAATAAGCATCTCTAGTTACGGAATTGGGGCCAGGGAATTATCAGCAGTATAAGAAAAGCATATTCCTTGGTGAAATTCAGAATGGATTGGAGTTTGAAGAATGATTCCCTATCTTTGTTCGTGCCCTTCCTGTTAAGATTAATTAGTCCAAATGGACAAGTGTTAATTAGTTATGTTATGTTAAAGAGCTACTAATTATGTATATAATTATACATAATTAGTGCCTGCCATGTCACAGACTGTGTTTGAAAAATGTCAGACAGGATCTGATTGGTTGGTTGTTTATCACTCTCTATTTTATCACTTTTGAAGCTTAGTGCATCTGGCCCTTGGTCTTTATTTTTCATAGCAGGTAAACAGCATATCACAGTAATGATGGTTACCGCGTTTGCAGCAAACAGTGGGGAGCGAAAGTTTGGGCACCCCAGGCAAAAATTAATATTAATGTGCAAAAAGAAGCCATGGAAAGATGGAAAAATCTCCAAAAGACATCAAATTACTGATTAGACATTCTTATAACATGTCAAAAAAAGTTTGATTTTATTTCCATCATTTACACTTTCAAAATAACAGAAAACAAAAAATGGTGTCTGCAAAAGTTTGGGCACCCTGCAGAGTTTATATCATGCAGCTGAGACCTGGCAGTGTCATGGATTGTTCTCAATCATCATCTGGATAGACCAGGTGATGTCAACCTCAAAGTTTTTAAAAGCCCAGACTCATCTGACCTTGCCCCAACAATCAGCAAGATTCCAGCAAATTTTGGACGCTAACTTGATGCCATCTGTGAAAAAGCTGAAGTTAAGGACAGGCTGGCTTCTACAAATGGATAATGATCCTACACACAACTCAAAATCCACAGTGTATTACATCAAGAGGTGTAAACTGAAGGTTTTGCCATGGCCTTCACAATCTCCTGACCTCAACATAATTGAAAATCTATGGATAGACCTTAAAATAGCAGTGCGCCACAGACAGCCCAGGAATCTCAAGAACTGGAAGACTTTTGTAAGGAAGAATGGGCGAAGATACCTCAAACAAGAATTGAAAGACTCTTGGCTGGCTACAAAAAGTGTTTACAAGCTGTGATACTTACCAAAGAGGGCAGTACAAGGTATTAACTCTGGAGGGTGCCCAAAGTTTTGCAGATGCCATTTTTTGTTTTCTGTTATTTTGAAAGTGTAAATGATGGAAATAAAATAAAACTTTTTTTGACATGTTATAAGAATGCCTAATCTGTAATTTGATGCCTTTTGGAGGTTTTTCCATCTTTCTTTGGCTTCTTTTTGCACATTAAAATGAATTTTTGCCTGGGGTGCCCAAACTTTCGATCCCCACTGTATAGGTCAAAGCACTTCAGGAAGCTCCAGTGGTCCCTACCATAGCCAGCACCACGGTCTATCACTTGGGTAGCTAATCCACCATCAATAGTATTTACTTCATGCCCTAGAAACACTTTTATCAGGAGAGCACAGGTGTTGCTGATTACACAAGTTTGCTTCTGCTACTGCTCACAAATCTTGGTCTGGACCCTCCACATTACTCTAATGTGGAGAGAAGCTGTGGTAAGATACTGACTCTTGGCTACATTTTTTACAAGCTCATCAACCCAGGGCATTGTGTATGAATCAAAGCGAGAAACTTAGTTTCATTTGTGGAAGCCCCATTCAGCTCTTGGAGGCCCTGACCAACTCCACAAGATTTCTGGGGGGAGGGTGCAACCAGGTCCGTGGTGTGTGTATGCGTGTGCGTGTGGGGGGGGGGGGTTTCAATGCACTCCAATTATTCTGATTACTTTGGTCCCCTGTGCATTTGTGTGCGAGCAGGCATGGCAAACTACATGTTTGCCATCCTGCTCGGACTTAGCAGTGCTGCCGGGGAGGGGGGGGGGCCCAGGAGGGGGGTGGCTGGAACTGCGGTCAGTGGCGGCATTTGGTCCACACGCAACTATACATGTGGACCGAAATAAGATCCTAAGCCAGGGATGCAGCACTCACTTACACTTTCACTTAAATGTCTAAAGGACACCTGGGAATAATTTTTATGTCATTTAAAAACGTTTCTGCTATAAATGTTAGTCAAAGGTAAAACAAACCATACTGTAATTTAATATACTTACCAACCATAGGCAAATCTAAGGGGTGGTCCCAGGGTGCATCAGGCCACCCATTAGACATACCACCAGCAGCATGGCTGGCCCAAATGCCACCAGAATCAGCCACTTACTGCACTTGCAGGACTGCGGCGTGGACACACACAGTCAGACAGAGCCCCCAATAGGGGGTGCTCTGGGTACATCTGTCCCAGGCCCCGGCCACTGAAAAGGCCCAGGCAGCTCATTTTGCCCTCCGCAACAATGACTAGTGGCAGCAGCTTCAGTACTAGGAGGAAGTGGTTCTTTCACTTTTTTATCCTCCAAATTTTGGTTCTCCATAATCTTTAAAGGCAGTATCACTGGACTGGACTTATGCAGCACTATCACTGGACTGGACTATACAGCACTATCACTGGACTGGAAATGCAGCAGTATCACTGGACTAGACTTTACAGCACTAGCACTGGACTATAACTGCAGCAGTATCACTGGACTGTACTATACAGCACTATCACTGGACTGTAACTGCAGCAGTATCACTGGACTGTACTATACAGCACTATCACTGGACTGACCTACTGTATACAGCACTATCACAGGACTGGCCTATACAGCACTATCACCTGACTGGCCTATACAGCACTATCACTGGACTTTAACTGGACTGGACTTATGCAGCAGTACCAATGAACTTTGATGGCAGTACCACTGGACTGAACTTATACCGCAGTACCACTGGACTGGACTATACAGCACTATCACTGGACTGGACTATACAGCAATATCACTGAACTGGATTATACAGCACAGCAATATCACTGTACTGTACTATACAGCACTTTCACTGGCCTGGACTATATACAGCACTATCACTGGACTCGACTGTAAAGCAGTATCACTGGACTGGACTATATAGCAGTATCACTGGACTGGACTATATACCGTGTTTCCCCGATAATAAGACACTGTCTTATTTTTTTTTCTTGAACAAAAAACACCATAGGGCTTATTTTAGGGGTAGGGCTTATTTTAATGAACATTGACAGCAAATGTCAAAAAACATGCCCCCAGTCCTTCTTAATACAGGTAAACATACCCCAGTACTCCTTAATAAACATGCCCCCAGTCCTCCATTAGATCGGCAAACATGCCCCCAGTCCTCCATTATACCGGTAAACATGCCCCCAGTCCTTCTTACAGTAATAAACATGTCCCCAGTCCTCCGTGATAAAGGTAAACATACCCCAGTACTCCTTTAAGTCTCAATAATGTCCAGCTCTTCTTTGCTGTGACACAGCTCCGTTCTGCAGCCGCGTTATGTGCGCGGTGACGTACCGCACCGCAATGCATCCATGGGAATAGAAGCGGCTTCAGAAGAAGCCTGTGCTTTTACCTACACAACGGAGGTGAGGGGGATTAGGGGTGGTGAGTGGGGGATCAGGGGGGTTTAGCAGGTGTAGAATCTATTGTCTGAACGCCAGATAATGAAATTTTACTAGGGCTTATTTTCGGGGTAGGGCTTATTTAGGACGAGTGTCCAAAATCAAGGGTAGGGCTTATTTTCAGGGTAGGTCTTATTATCGGGGAAACACGGTAGCACTATCACTGGACTGGACTATATAGCACTATCACTGGACTGGACGGCAGGCCAGGACACGCTGTCTCTTCACTCTCCGTGTTTGGAGTGAAGATGGCATCCGGCTGCTCCCCGCCCCCTTTTTTTCAAATTCGGGGTGTCCAGATTCCCCCAATCCGAACTCGCTCATCCCTAGTGTGTATGGGACTTAAATCACTCTGCTCCACCTCAGAACAGGAATTAGTCTGTTTGCACTTTTTATTTAATTATTTTATTTTAACACTGTTCCTTATGTACTATTAAGATTTATAGCGCTTTTATCCTCACTTTACTATTCTCTGGCATAACATACAGTATTGTTGCTGCTATATACATTACTTATAAATAGAGGGGGGGGGGAGGGGGTATTCAATCTGTGCTGAATTTTCCAACAGTTGGAAAATATGCTCTTTTTGCAGATTTTGGGTCAATTTTACATTCAACCTATTCAGACCAAGTGCCAATTTTTCAATTGTCGAAAAATCGGCACAGTCGGAGAACATGTGAATCAGCGAATTACTCCTAGATGTGTTTTGGTTGAAAATGTGGCCATTTTCGACTAGTTTTTATGGATGCAGTTTAGACTGCATCAGCAAAGCTGCAATCATGTTGGCAATATACAATGTACATAATATTTGCAAAATGTTTATCACCCTGCCATTGTATTACCCACTGTCCCTTAATGGGGCCTACATATGGGGCAATTTAAGGGTATTCTCTAAGCGATCTAACTAGATCACTTAGAACATGCCCCTACATCGCTCCATGTGTAGGGGCCATAGCGATTGCAATGCGCGGCGATATTGCCCGGCGATTAATATCCAGCATGCTGGATAAATCTAGTAATCGCTGGTGAACACTGTTCCTGACAGATTGCTTAGCGTCACATCGCTATGCAGACTCTGTAAATTTAATAAGATGAGAGTTCTATTGAAGATGTAATAGGGTGTGAGAATCAGAAAGTGAGAGATTTTGGGAGAGTTTTAGCATTTTTTTCTAAAAGCGGCTATCAATTACATGGCAAAATCAACCTGGATTATCAGTGTAAATCATGATTGCCACTTTAAAAAAAATGGGAAAACTCTCCCAACATTTCTGATTCTCACACCCTTTTTCATTTGGTCTGAGATGTTGCCTATAGCAACCAATCAGAGTCTACTTATTTATTTGGTACCTTCTAGAAATAATAGATGGAATCTTATTCGGTTGCTATGAGCAACATCCCATCTTGAATAGAACTCCCATCTCCCATCATTCCCATGCAAATTGATCAGATAATTGCTCCAATAATTGAAGGATCTATCCAATCTGCAGAGAGATCTGCTGATTGTGTACCTGGCTAAAATTCCCATGAAGCAGCAGACAAAGGGCCTTATTTTGGTTCATTCTTTCTGACAAAATCCTTCTTAGATGGGCAAAACCATGTGCACTGCAGGTGGGGCAGATGTAACATGTGCAGAGAGAATTCGATTTGGGTGGGGTTTTACTTCAAAGTGAGATCTATATTGCAGTGTAAAAATAAAGCAGTCAGTATTTTCCCTGCACAGAAACAAAATTACTCACCCAAATCTAATTCTCTCTGCACATGTTACATCTGCCCCCCTGCAGTGCACATGGTTTTGTCCATCTAAGAAGGATTTTGTCAGAAAGAATGAACCAAAATAAGGCCCAAAAGTCACAAAAATCTTTACAATCATCTTATCAATTGTAGGACATGGAAATGTCTTCTTTAAGGAGATAATCTCCACGGATTTAGGGTTTAGGCAAAAATGTATAATTTTTTATGTCTCCTCTCTAAATATTTCGGTGTAGAGTTTCAACTTCTATTCTAGAATAAAGTTTATTTGGGACGATGGTAAAATTCATTAACTTTATAGCATAAAACTAGCAGCTGTGGAGGATGCATTTCATTTAGAAGTTAGATTAAATATATCTGAGAACTTCTGCCTGACTGACGGGAGCAGGTGGCTGGATTGCTCCCCTGGAAAAACGTCAGTAATATGCTTGCAATGTGGAATAAAGCTGCAGCCCAGCCATTCAGGATCTGCGGCATCCAGTTTAATATCATTTAGGTATTTAGCAACTTGTAAGTTATTTAGGATAATATGGTCTGGTATTTGCTTAAACCTTTTCAGATGAGAGGCTCTATGTCTGATAATCACATAATGCATACAGTAAATCATAGCTAAGTATTTATATTACTCATATACAGAACAGTACTGCAGAAGTGGCTTATATATACTGTATGTAGGCTTGCTATAATATCCTATTAATCCTATGGCACACACAGGATCCCGGGTTAAATGCAGGCTTAAATTAAGCCAGCCACAAAAGGGATCCACTATTGGTAATCATGCATTATATTGACATGATCAAGAGGACGTGATACTAATCAACGCAGCATATGGTTGACATAAAGCTTCACAAATGTTTTCATTTTTGAAGCTTTTTCATACTATACCATCCACGTGGACTATGACTGTAATGGTAAAGTGTGACAAGTATGACGGTAGCGGAGAGCTATGGTACACTAATTTGGGTTCCATGTTCTAGAAGGTAAAAATTGACACCCCCAACACCTAAGAAAACTCATGTCCACCTTTTTATGTCAACCTTTTGGAGTCAATCTAAAAATTGTCAACCCTATTATACACGCGCCCTGTCACTGCCCTGAAACACCATCAGCCCAGTTCGACCCTGATCATACTGTAGGTATTCCAGATTAAATGGATATTATGGCAAGCATACTTATATGGGTATAGGGGTGATCTAAGTGGGCAATTAACAGGAAACATTTTTCTCTTTTTGTAGTTCTAAATGTAAAAATCTATAGTTGCACTACAGAACCGAACATATATTTGACATTCAACTTAAATCGAAAACATGGTACTGGGCTAGAATTGAATTGCCGTAATGTATGTATACTTTTTATTCTGGCAGTCGGGGTAGGACAGTTTGAGCAACCAATGGTGTCAGAGTTATATAAAATGAGAATCATACTTGCCCAGGGTTGCCTACCTGACCCTCTCCATGAGGCAGAAAATGCTCTGTTCCTGGCCTTCCCTGGTAATGTATGATTGTCATCACCTGTGGTGAAACACCTTTCTTGTCAAGTAACTAGCTCACTATTACCAGGGAAGTCCAGGAACAGAGCATTTTCTCCCTCATCGAGAGGGTCAGGTAGGCAAGTATGCTATGAATTAGGATATCAAAGATAGATAAAGGTAGATAAATACCAAATTATTGAGTACACCAATATGAATCCAATTTCACATATTTTAAAAAATATATATAAAAGTGCAATGGTTCAATTATTATCATCTTATCAATTGTAGGACATGGAATTTACTTCTTTAAGGGGATAATATCCACGGTTTTCAATTCCAGGTAATGTTTTTTTTTTGTATTACTTTAATCGTGCACAGATGAGATCATCTATTTTCCTGGGTCAGTAATCATCCCACCTGCTTCCACAGACAGGGAGCCTGGAAAGATGACCTGTTCGGAAAACCTGAATGTTGCTGTTGAGAATCCCTGATCTAGAGAAACTTTTACAGGTCATTTCTTTTAGTGGGTTGGGATCATTAGGTTGACCACTGAAGGTCGACATGGCTTATGCTGGCCACACATCAGACCAACTTTCCTCGAACCATCCAACTAGTTGGTTGGATGGAATAAAAATATGGTACTGGATGGGAGCAAATATCATTTGTAATTAAGTCATTTGTTTCCCAAATTGGAAAATGGACAACACCTGTCACTCAGACAATGCCCTGTAGTTGGACCTATTTGATTTAAACAATTTACCTGAATGTTTTTGTCCATTCTCTTGAGCTCATGAGCAAATTGCTTATTGGCATTTGCCCCCACACAGTACCAGATTTTCAGTCCAACCAACCAAGTAGTTGGATGGTTGGAGGACAGTTGGTCTGATGTGTGGCCAGAATTAGGTTGACACCCTTAAGAAGGTTAATACGCCTTAAGGTCGACAGGGTCTTTAAGTTGACACAAGCATTCGGTCGACATGCGGAAAGTCGAAAGTCAAAAGATCAACATGGGGTTTTTGCCTTTTTACCCGAATGTCGACATGGACACCGTCTCGGTGCACAGCGTCCCCTCGCATGGGTTGCTGCTCTCGCCATGCTTCGGGTACACTATTATATTCTAACCTCCACGCCCTAGTGGATAGTAGGGCATGACATGTTGCATATGTCGGCTCAAAAAAAAGTGAAAAATGCATGTTGACCTTTTGACTGTTGACCTTCCCCATGTCGACCTAATGTTTGTGTCGCCCTAATGACCCTGTCGACCTAAAGCCATGTCGACCTTTTGAGGCCTGTCGACCTTCAGTGGTTGACCTAATGAAAGTCGACCTTCCTATGGTCAACCTAGTGACCGTATACCCTTGTAGTTACATTTTTTTCTAAAAGTACTCAATCATTTAGTAATTTTAACTGTTTTAATTTGAAGTACTGCAGCTGCTGTTTGTGTATTGATGTTGCAAAAAAATTGATTATAACTAAATAGTATGTAAATAATTCACTTGCGAAACATATCCAGGCAGCTAGATAGTGTATGGCTTATGTGTGAGAGCCATCTAGTGGATCTCTTGCAATAATGCATATGAATTATTTTTTGGGATTGGGTGGAAACCATAAACTAAATTGTACTACAAACCAGGTAGTAGAAGGTCAGCAAGACCATGGGAAGATAAAGGCTCCATAAAGCAGACCCAATGTGCATAGTTTACTGCAGCAGAGCACAATACAGCCACATTATTATTATTATTATTATTATTATTATTATTATTATTGTTATTATATACCTCCCAAAATGACCAACTCCAGGAGGGATACAATACTCTGTTCTTTATATATGATTACAATCACCTGTCTTAAGCTGTGCACACACGGGGGCGATAGGAATCGTTGTGAATATGGTCGCTGGCGAACATTTTGCCAGTGATTGGAGTGCACACCAGTGATAAATCGCTGGGTGCGCGCTCCCGTTTTTAGCCCCCTTATGATCGCTGGTCGCAGGAGCTTGCACCTGTGACCAGCTGATTACCTCTGCTACTCCCCCGGCAGAGGTTCCCTTTCATCAGCGACCATCTCTGGTCGCTAAAGAAAAGGAGAAACTGAGCAATATATTGAGGGGAATGCCCAGCATTTTAGGGCAACACAGTGAAACTGTTGGGCGCTCCCCTGGGAAGCTGATGTCTTAGTAGCATTCTGGGTGAGAAAGGGAATATTTTTTAGATGAAAATGGCAGGTTTGTGAGAGGTGCTGAATGTGTGGTTAGAAGTAATAGTCAAGGATTACTCAAGACAGCGTACTTGGGGACTAGAGGAGATAGTAGTGTCATCAATACTGTAGATCAGGGATGGGAAACCTTCGGCCCTCCAGCTGTTGCTGAACTACAAATCCCAGCATGCCCTGCAACAGTTTTTCTATTTGGCCATGCTAAACTGTTGCAGTGCATGCTGGGATGTGTAGTTCAATAACAGCTGGAGGGCTGAAGGTTCCCCATCACTGCTGTAGATAATGAAATTGTGGAAGGTGAGGTAGTACAGGAGGGTGTGAAGATCTGCTTAGTTTTAGACATGTTGAGTTAAGAAATTGCTGGAACTGTCATGGCATGCAAGGGAGGGATCTAAAAAATGGGTGACCATTGAGAATGATCTGATCGGACTCCAAAAAGCTAGTTTTCTCCCCTGGCTTTCCCCGGCTCTGAGGCCAGCCTCTGTACACGATGTCCCATGTGTTAAAGCTATCCTCACCATATGGGATAAACTTAACAAAAGGAGGGGTTTAGCGCCCTATTCATCCCCGATGACTCCCCTTTGGCAACGCCCCCATTTTCAACTGGGTTGTATGGGTAGTTATATGCACCCTCGGGTTGCACACGGGATTACACGATTTCTACACATAGTGGGTGATATCGCCCCTCAGAACTTCTCAGATTTATGTGAGAAATAAAAACTGGAGACAACACACAATTTTGAATATATACAATTCAAAAGTTTTTTATCCAAACTTCCTATAAGACACAAAAGCAGAGGCCGATGACAATGTTTGAGCGCATCTGCAACTTCAGCCCTGAACGTGTAGGAGCCATTTCTGCTCTCTACTCTGTTTTAAATGCCCAACTTGACCAACACAAAGAATCTTTTGAAAGAGCATGGGAAACGGATCTTGGGATTAGTATGGAGGAAGAAGATTGGGCAGATATTCGACAACGGGTAGCTAAAACTTCTATTAACACAAATATAAAAGAAAACTCTTTTAAGATTTACACACGCTGGTACCTGGTCCCTGAAAAATTACACTCTATTTTTCCAACAACTCCAGACCTCTGCTGGCGGAATTGTGGGAATAAGGGCACCTTAATGCACATAATGCACATAATAATCCTCATTGCTACACAGTGGAAACAGCCTTCTCCCCCCCCCCCCCCCCCCCCCCCCGATGCCAGCTTTAATAAATATAATTTGGTCCATAGCATCAATGGAATATATTACTGCTCTCCTCCACGATAGAGTGGACAAGTACCATGGTGTCTGGGGTCCGTGGTTCTCTCATTTCAACTCAACGTGGGATGATGTAATTGCTTCTCTTAGTGCCTATCTGTAACCAATATTATTCTGGTTCTATTTTTTTGTTTGTTTTTTTGTTTGTTTGTTTGTTACTAAATTTGTGACACGGTGGTTGTTATTCACAATCCCCCCCTCCCCTTTTTTTTTTTCTCTGTTTACAAAAAAAAAAAATGCACCAATGGACATGGCTATAAGTTTGATCTTTATTTCCATAACTATGCATACAGAAATATATCGGTTTTGTGCTCTTTTTACTGTTATGTCAACATACAGTATATGCATACTGCATTGTAATGTTTTCATTGTCAAACTTTCCTATGGTGTATATAAATAAAGAACATCCAGGAAGAGATATCAAAGAGACAATTGGAGACACAAGTGAGGAGAGTAGGGGAGAGGTCAAGGATAGAAAAGTAGATTTGAGTATCATCAGCATAGAATTCATATTGAAAGATGAAATAGCTTATGAGATCACCTAAAGAGGACATATATAGAGAGAAAAGGAGAGTACTAAGAACACACCTTGGGAGGCACCTACTGTTAGTGGGTGGTGGGGGAGGGGGTTGGAGTCATGAGAGGAGGCAGAGAAGGAATGGTCCCAAGGGAGGGAAGGATTTGCAGGAGAGGGTGGTCCAAAGTCTCAAAACAGCAGAGATGTCACGGGAAATAAGCAGACACTAGTGATCTTTGGATTTAGCAAGAAGGAGGTTATTGCAGACTTTTGTGAGGGCAGGGCAGTATCAGTTGAGTGTAGAGGATGGAAGCCAGACTGGAATAGTTCATGCAGTGAGTGGGAGGGAAGAAAGGCAATAAGGCATTGTAGCAAAAGGCATTTCGAGGCAATAGGAGGAGTGAGAGGGATTGGTAGCTGAAGAGGCTGTTAGGATCAAGGGTAAGTTTTTTAAGATTATTGGAGCTATGCTTGAAGGCAATAGGGACAATGTTTGATGAAAGGTAGCAATTATGGATGTGGGCAAGATGGTAACAAGCAAACGGAGAGAGGTATCCCAAGAGGTGGGAGGGGCTAGGGTCTTGTGAAGGGGAAGTAAGGGTGGGGCAGATGATGGCCGTGACTTCCTCATAGATACATGGGAGAAAGATGTCAGAGTCAGTAAGAGGAAGAAGTGGTGGCTAGTTGCTGATGCTTTGGTGTCACGTGAGTCAATTTTGGATGTAAAGAAAGTGGCAAAATCAAGGGCAAAGAGTGAGGATGGGAGATAAGGTGGGTTGGGCAAAGAAGTGAGTCGACAATGGCAAAGATACGCCAAATCGTCGAAGACTGTGAGGAGATGATGTTCTTGAAGTATGTTTAGTGATGGAAAAGGCAGTACTGAAGGATGAGAGCATAAGTTTGAAATGAAGGAAGTCATCATATGTATATCTACTGTAGCTATAACTAACTTTATCTCAATATTGTGATTAGAAAGGGGGGGCAGCTATTATTAATAAAAGTAGCAATGTATTATACTATTTATCACCACTAATTGTTGCAACAAGAAATCCTTTGTTGATGCAATTTATCCATAACCTCTTGCTGAGGTAAGGTAGTTGTGCGATATGTGTTATTTTGGCCTCTAGGGATTTATGCATGCGCATGCTGGATTCCTGGCACACTCGTTTGCAGTGGACTAAGTGACTGTTCCGAGGGGATGCAGTCAAAATCCCGACAGGGTCAAAATCCCGAATGGGTCATAATATCGACAAGGACAAAAACAAGGTCAAAATACCGACATATAGAATGTACAGGTGAAACACTCAACATGATTTTGTGTTGACAGGTCGTGCGGCCGACATGTTTTTTTTACTGTTTTTTGACCCGACATGTGCCGACAGGCAGTATTTCATGCCCTACCATCCACTAGGGCATTGTGGGAGAATAAAATAGTGTGCCGAGTGCAGCGAGGCACCGTGCCCGAAGCATTGCGAGCGAAGCAAGCGATGCAAGGGGCTGCGGTTCACTTCCAACTGTGTCCATGTCAACTGTGTCGACATTCGGGTAAAAAAACTGTGGAAAAAACCCATGTCGACATAAAGTCATGTTGACTGTTTCACCTGTACATTCTAAATGTCGGTATTTTGCCCTTGTCGGGTTTTTAAATGTCGGGATTTTGTCCTTGTCGGGATTTTAAATGTCGGGATTTTAACCTTGTCGGGATTTTGTCCTTGTCCGTATTATGACCCATTTGGCATTTTGACCCTGTCGTGATATTGACCATCGGGATTTCATACGAATCCGTTCCGAGATGTATTGAACTTCCATGTTCTTTCAAATCTCCAATATTTTTTTATCTGTGCATGCACAGGAGCCACACTGGGTTTCCACATGGCTCGCAGACAATGTTTAAGTAGACAGTCAAGAGGTCGACACCAAAAGGTCGACATGCATTAGGTTGGCATTGAGAAAAGTTTGACATTCACTAGGTCAACATTGACAAATGGTCAACATGCGATAGGTCGACATTGACAAAAGGTCAACACAAGCAAAAGTTTGACATCTTAACGGTCTGTGAGCTAATCCACACCCCCACACTGTGCATGTCATTTAGGGGTAGATGTATGAAGCAGTGAGAAGGGAGAAGAAGTGATAAAGTGCCTGGCAGTTGATCACCAGCCAATCAGCCTTTGACTGTTAAGATACAGGCTGGGTTTAAATGGGACAGTCTGAAGCTGGTAGGACAGTGATAAAGTACCAGAGACGTACCAGGACGTACGTATATTTTTAACATTGTATTACTTTTATTTATCTGATACATACCTTCCTTTCAGGTCTTGTAAAGAGGGACAATGGCGTGCCCCGCAGACGCACGCCCAAAATTAGGGGGCGTGGCTTACTGCAAAAGTGGGCATGGTCTATACTTGCGCTGTCCCGCGAGACCACGCCCCCATTTAGACACTGTGGGGGCATGGCAGAAGGCTCTGTGAGCCTCTAGCCATACCCTTAGCCCCTCTGGCTGAGGGAATAGATGCCTTGTGCATGCGCACAGCGTATATTTAGTGCTGGTCGGCAACTTACAGGGGGGACTTCTAACTGCCCCCCCCCCCTCCATGGGACACTGCCGGCCGTGGGAGGGACTTGGGAACGTCCCCGAAAACCAGGACTCTCCCGCGGTATTCGTGACAGTTGGGAGGTATGCAATATAATATCATGTGTGCGCTAACAGTATTTACTATATATAGATTTATATATTTACCAAGGGGGCCAGACCATGCACTTGCTAATAGTTAGCCAAAGCTCTGCGGTGGACTGAGGCGCGAAGGGCCCATCAGGGAAATTAAGAGGTAGTGGGGACCCATGCTAAGATGCTTGGTTAACCATGAGTGCATGGGCTGGCCCCTTGATAAATATATATAGCAAATACTGATAGTATATGCATGACAATGTACCAGATTAGTAACAGCAATGTACAATATAAATATGCCATAGTCATGTGCAGTATAACGTAACATACTGTATAATATATAATTCAGGTGCACAATCTAGCATCATTGGAGGAAGCTTCTGCTGTGCATGCGGGCCAGTGCGACCCTGAAATGTTTCAAGGAAGGGCCCCCCCAACCCCTCCCCCCTTCCCCCCCAGCAGCATGGTTTTTCTGGACATTCCGAGAAATCTGGGGGTCACTCAGATGTACGATGGCCACCAACATTTCCCACAGAGGATCACACAGAAATGCTTCCTGTGGCTGTTGTATGTTTTAGTACCGATGGTCTTTAACCTAAATACTTGAATCAGGTCCTGAATACATAGACTTATGCTGGGTACACACCAGGATTGTTTCTGCTCAATTCCCCCAATTTCGACAAGTCTTAAGCCCAATTGTATGTAAAAACAGCAGAATCGTACCTGTTTTCATTACAATTCTGATCCGATGCGCGCCCACGCCTGTTGTATGTCAGTCGTCTGTCGGATTGGAGATTTTACCGACTGCACTAAAGATTTGTCAATCTACATCCTGGTGTGTACCTTACATTAGATGTTAAGTCCCATTTAATTAAAAAAAGTTATATATATTTGCCAATAAAAACTATATTTTATTATAATTTTAAATTTTTACTGGAATTGTAGCAGTACATGCATCAAGAAGCTGCCAGTGGTGGAAACTGCCAACCATACTGGTATTGATAGCAATGTCTTACTTATCTTACTCCCTCTCAACAGATTGAGCCAATCTCCTATTTGCTGCCAACTTCCCCAGTGATTAATGGTGTGTTTCACTTTGCATCACATCATTGGTGTTATAAATCTACTGTTAGTAATTGTCCACTACTGCGCTTTATTTACAGTACTTACACCAGAAACCTCTGGTCTTAAATTCCTGGCTGCTCCCCAGTCAGTGTGCTTTTTCGTAGTCGTTTGTAGATGTTATGCCAATTTCCCCTCAATATTTATTTATTAACAGTTTTTTATATAGTGCATACATATTCCGCAGCGCTTTACTGAGTATAGTTGAACATTCACATCAGTCTCTGCCCCAGTGGAGGTTACAATCTATGTTCCCTACCACATATACATGTACACCCAGCCAAAAATGCAGTTTTTCAATCCCGAATCCCGGGATTGAAAAAACGTTCCGGGATTGGCCTCCCTACTTGCACCAAGTCATGCTGCTGCTAGTGCCTCACCAACCACTGACCTCACCGCATGTCACTGCTTCCCTTGGTGCACAAGCATGTGTCTAAATGCGAAAGGGCTGGGACATCCACTTTATGTGGATGTTGTCCCAACCATCCGTAGCTTGCACCCACCCCATGTTACAGCAATGCTGTCATCCACGCCTCAATGCAGGATAATATCCATCCCTGAAGAACAATTACACCATCTATATCCATCTATACACAATTATATTATCTATATACATCTATACACAATTGCATCATATATTGAGGCAGATGTGTTAAATAAGCCTTAACAAGAGATAAAGTGGAGCGTGATAAAGAGCTAAAGGACCAGCCAATCAGTTCCTAACTGTCATATTATAGGCTCAGTTTGAGAAATGATAGGTAGGAGCTAATTGGCTGGTCCATTATCACTCTTTACCCTCCACTTTATCTCTTGTTAAGACTTAATACATTTGGTCTATTATGTCATAGTATTGTCATCCAGGGCCAGATGCACTAAGCTTCAAAAGGTTATAAATTAGAGAGTGATAAACAACCAGCCAATCAACTCTACTGTCATTTTTCAAACCCAGCCTGCAACATGGCAGTGAGGAGCTGATTGTTTATCACTCTCCACTTTTTCACTTTAGATCTTGATACATCTGGCCCCCAGTGTGTGCCCAACCATCCTGCTGCATGAAGCAGCAAGTCATGTGTCTCCTCATACACTACTTACATCTCTAATAACATTGTAAAAGAATTATACACTTTAAAAGACAAATAGATGTTTAATTATTTGCCACTTGATTTACAAATAGTGTTAAAATGTACACAGCAGCTTTACATTTCTATGTCATTTTCCTTTGATTTTGCCCTAAGAAAGAGTACATGGCATAGTACAGTGCTAGAAGTACTAGATTTGACCAAAAATGTAAAACATATGTTACATAACATATAAACACTGACAATTCCATATTAAAAAACATTGTAAATAAAACATACATATTTTAAAATACTAGAAGCTACAGTTGCTATTAGTATGTATTTATGTGGTGCTGGGTTAGGTTTTGTCCGTATTTGTATACATATCCTGTATAATATTAAGCATTGTTTGTACACATATATATAAAGCTTTGTTTGTTTGTATACATACACAAGCTGCAGTAACAGCCAGACTGCTAACTTACAGGTTTGCACATTCTCTTCAGGTTAATGAAGGAACTGTGGAGTGCTGGGTTGAAAGTTGCATTTAATTTGAAAGTCAGAGATGACTACAGCTAGATAGAGCATTACTTTTTAATTACGATAGGAGGAGTATGATATTTTCTTACCTTATCCAACAGAATATGTGACTCCCTGTAGCTCTGGTCTGTCTTGTATTTATAGAGAAAGCCTCTCACACATAAGACACGTTCTATATTTGGGCAACAATGGGCAGATACTGTACTGTCATATAAAGCCTGTAGTACTGGATGACATGCCTCTGCCAGAAGAACACTGGCCACACTGCATATATTAAAATAACCAACAACTGGTTATTACATGATACAACCAATTCTGTAACTACTGCAAGTTAACAGCAAAAGTGATATTGTGGGGTATCCAGTTACACATGACAATAAAAGCCATCTTATATAGCGATTTATGAACAATAGTCATTATCACTGTATCCAATTAAAGGTCATTTTTATCAACCACAAAAGGACCCGTGATTTTGCTGTAACGCCTGGGATATGTTTGCTATCCAATGTGTTATTGCTGCTCCAAAGGCTGCTTATCGCGTATTATGCTTTGGGTGCCTGAGGTTCCCTATGCATAATCCCCAATAAGTGCCAGCATTGGGGGGAGAAGCGCACCACATCAGGGCTAATTGTATAGTTCCCAGCAAAGCTATTAGCAATGGTAACTTGCTGCTGCTAATAGGATGCCCCCCATTTTCTTAGTTCACATAAATGACCAATTACCAGGAGATCCGGCCGTGAGCTCCACCATCCACGGCCGTTCTCGGCAAAACGAGCCCGACTGCTTTTAAAGTCTGGCTTGTTTTGGCGAGATGCCTGTTCAATGCTGTTGGGAAAGACAGTATTGAATAGGCACCCGCGGCTATTTCACCCATCGGAAATAGCGGCAGGGGATTGAATACCGCCCTAAGTGTACTTAACATCATTATTCCTTATACAATGACATAAAGCTAATACAGGACCGTTTAGTCACTATCAGTCTTATTTCTTTATTCATTTTTAATTAATTGTTGCTATATAAACAAATTAATATTTGTTTATATAGCAACCACATATTTTGTTGTGCTGTACAATAAAGTAATAGAGCAGAAATAAAACAAGACTAGGTAATAGCAGACCGACAAAGTGTTAAAAGGGTCCAACTCACAAACTTAGTATATTATATGTCAGCACGATGGCTGATCTCCGCCAGTAAGCTTTCCATTACCTGTAGTTCCAGTGGTGTATTTATAATGGGTGCAGTGTGTGCGGTGTACACGGGCTCCTGAGATCAGGAGGGCCACACCACACACGGTGCACCCATTTTTTTAAACGTACCCCTCCATTTTCATAGAGATCTGCACATTACACATTAGCGTCTGAACCCTCTAGCTCTCACACTATAATGCGCGGCTGCCGGCATAGAGGAGAAGGCCTGAATGTAGGTTTCTGAATGTGGGTCTGATTCAGACCTGCTCGCTAGGCTGCGTATATTTGCTGAAAGAATCTCTGCAGTATGCTTAAACATCCGTTCGCATGTGGACGGATGGAGGAAAAATCAATCGATGTTCGCTCACCATTGAATGGTTTTTCCTCCCTTCATGGATAAAAGTAAGTCTATACTTACTTCTATCCTGTACTAAGATTAATGGGAGCTGGCACTGACATCATGTGACATCAGCCACTCATCCCAAGCAGGCATGGACGCGTCTGCATTCGCAGGGGTAAGCCCAGCATAAAACACTGGGGGGTCCCCTGCGATAAAAGGTGTGTCCACCCATCTTGGAGTGTACGCTTTGGTGTGTGTGAAACTCACCAAATGCGCTCGCTCTGGGGGTTTGCAAACCCCAACAATCAGCCGGGGTAGCGAATTCAGCACTTACCGAGCGGGTCTGAATCACCCCCATGTTTAAAGGTCACCAAATAAAATGTAATACAATGTGGAAGTAAAGTTTTCCTGAAAAGAGGCAGAGAAGTAACAATTCTCCTAATCCTGGTAAAGCTTCTTGTGCCAGTGCTATTGGATGGAAACTAGCCAGGCATCTTACTAGAGGTCATTCTGGAGATGTGTGTGGGATGCTGAAAATCCCAACTCCAATTGGTTTTCTGAAGTGTGTGCATTAATAGTAACAGCACCTTTGTGAGAGATGAAGGATGAATTTTTCTCCTTGGAGATAAAACTGTCCATAGCACCACAGCAGTTATAGTTACATGTGGTGTATTCATGTTAGAAAATTGGTTAGGTAAACACATATACCATCGACATGCATTGGGTCGACCACTGAATGTGGACATGGTTTAGGTCAACACGTGAAATAGGTTGACATGGCTAAGGTTGCTAGGGTTGGAAGGTCACACAAGCATTAGGTTGACAATGGCTAGGTCGACAGTCAAAAGGACTGAGTTTTTCACATGTTTTGAGTCGACATGTGCCGACAGGCAGTATTTCATGCCCTATCATCCACTAAGGTGTGCCAAGCATAGCAAGGCACCATGCCCGAAGCATTGCGAGGGGATGCGGTACACTTGACGGTGTCCATGTCAACAATGTCGACATTCTGGACAAAAAACTTGAAAAACTAACCATTGTTGACCTAATGCATGATTTGACCTTCCAACCCTGTCAACCTTAGCCAAGTCAACCTACTTTATTTGTCGACATAAGCCAGAGCCTTCTATGGTTGACCCAATGCATGTCAACCCTATGACCCTATTTATTGTGGTATGATTAACCTTTTAGACATCTATAGTGTTAGATATTAGTCTAGAGCAGGGGTCCTCAAACTATTTTGGTCTGGGACCCCATCAGACAATAAAAATAATTACGGGACTCCAGAAAGTTACTGCAGAAGATCACATAACATGTGTAGTCATCAGAGAGCACCTGCATGGCAGCATTGTGGAGGAATAACATGATTGGAAGAGTCTAAAATAAACAATTCAACAGATTTTTGAATAGTTGCAACCCCATACTGAGAAGGTCGGGACCCACTTGGGGGTCAGGACCCACAGTTTGAGAACCGCTGGTCTAGAGGAACTGTAAAAAAAAAAAATATTTTTTTTTTATGGATTGAGGGATTTTAGATATAATAATTACATTTTTTAGTGACATAACAATCACTCATCTCGTTTGTGCACTTTTACACCAAAAATCAGATTTCCACCTCTTGATTTTATGTACAGTTGTGCTCAGTGGCGTAACTAGAATTTTTGCTCCCCCCTGCCAAAAAAGTTTCCCCCATGAACTAATTTTTTTTTTTTTTACCTACATGCTCATTGCCAGGATTTGCTATTCTCACTATCATTGGGTTACATTCTCGTTGTCATGGGTTGCAGGCACTGTGTGCACTGAGCTCCCCTGTGCAGGAGAAAGAGAAGGGGAGTGTGGGGGAGAGAGGGATTGTGTAGGGGGAGCACAGAAGAGAAAAAAGAGAGAAGGGAGCGCAGGGGTGAGAGAGGTGGGAGAGAGGGAAGGGAAGGACAGTAGGGGAAAAAAGAGACAAGAGAGCACATTAAAAGAGGTGTAGAGAGAGAGGGGGAGCATGGTATGGCGAAAAAGAGGAGAGCGCACAAAGAAGCACAGGGGAAAGAGAGAGGAGATAGTAGAAGAGGGATGGTGTTGGGGAGCACAAAAGGGTACAAAAGATAGGAGAGAGCACAGGAGAGCAGGGTAGAGAGAGAGAGAGAGAGGGGGTGAGCACAGGGGAGAAAAAGAGAGGAGAGAGATCAACGGAGGGGGTGGCTGGTGGGGGGTGGGGATATGGGGACACAGGGATAAGGAGAGGAGAAAGTGAGCCAGGCATCTTGTGTAGTATAATAATTCCTATTTTAGCCCCTCTGCTATCTCTACTACCTCCCTCCCCCTCCATTGTAAGAGCCACCTTCAGACTGAGTTGGTTCACGTCATAAGCTCCTCCCGCGGTGGCCCACACCATGCTCATTGCTGCAGCCTGCCACCGGGCCACCTTGTCTATGCATATAGGCAGTGCGCCACCAGGGCTCCACTGCGTTGTACAGGTACCAATGCAAGGTCACCTCTCTGCCGCAAGGTCACCTCTAGATATTAGTCTAGAGGGAATCTAAAGCAACTCTGCTGTACAGGCCAGCCAGCGGCCACCTTCTCTCCCCTGTACAGACAGCGCAATTGGTGAAAATTCATAGAATACGCCCAGAGGCAATATAGAAGTGTGTGTGTGTCCTAGTCCTGTACATTCATTTAAACAGGAAAGCCCTTCCGAAGGGCTTCCTTTTCCAGTACAACATATGTGATGTCATGTGTCAAGTGGGGAAGAGGCACTAAGAGCAGCAGGCTCTGTGCATGCTGAAGACAAAGAGAGAAGGGGATGGAGGGACACACCTGTGGGCCACATGCACAAAGCTTCAAAAGTGATAAAATGGAGAGTGATAAACAACCAACCAATCAGCTCCTGCCTGTCATTTTTCAAACACAGTCTGTGACATGACAGGTAGGACCTGATTGGCTTGCTGTTTATCACTCTCTATTTTATCACTTTTAAAGCTTAGTGCATCTGGCTGTGAGAAGGCAAAACTGCTGGAGGGACATGGTATGGAGCTGCTGGAGTGACAGACACAGATGTGTGTATAAGGGGCTCTATTATGGACATTATCAATATAAAGGGTATTACTGTGGGAATTATATGTAAGGAGTATTACTGAGTAGCATAACTTGAATAAGGGGCACTGCTGTGTGAAACAGGCGTACTATATGCGGGTAATGTGAATATGATTGTACTACTGTGTGGTGTAATTTTAATTGGAATTACTATTGTGTGACCACACCCCTCCCTTGTGGTACCACTATCCCGTTATAAATGTATAATTTTCCAACAGGGGCCTAAAACCCTAGCACTCATTCAGGCTCTGTCTTATGGAGGGGAGGGGGCAGCTGTCAGGGCACATTAGTTCCACCACCTCTCCAGGACCACTTTAAGCCCCCAGTACGGCATAAAAGATGTGACCACCTTTATATATAACAGTTTTCAAAAGCTACAGAACCGGATGGTCACAGGAATGTTGGTGATTAACACAGAGACAACCGTATATGAAAACTGCATATTAGAGAAACAGCGTTGTCAGCCATTTCTAAATGTCAATATGCAGAGCTACAAAACCACTTGAGATAGTACATTCACATGTGTGTCGTCCAATATAAGTAAAGTCTGTCAGTGGACACAGATGCTTTGTGACATTCATAGATGACTTCACAAGAATGACTCACATACTTTATCAGCGAGAACTCTCAAGTGGTGAGGAGAGTGCATATTACAAGGGATTTGTAGAAAACAGGTCACAGACTGAAGATCCTGAGATCTGATAATGGTATAGAGTGTCTCAATTTGTTTGTTTATTTATTTAACAGGTTCTTATATAGCACAGCATATCTCATTACACTTTATAATTGGGTTACGTTTTGGGGAAAAAGGGAAGAGGGAGATGGACCAGTGCACAGGTTGATAGGTAATATATGAGTATAAACAAATATTTCAGCTATCCACAATGCAACTAGATTCAGAGAACAGGAGGTTCCCCAGAAAATCACGAGTGTGGAGGTGCACCCTAGAGAGTAAAGATAAATGGAAAGGAGAAGAAGGAACGACTCTCTTTTTTGTTGGGGCACTCTTAGTTAATAATTTTAACTAGTAACCTATACAATTATGGTTACTAGATTGTTTGAAATGAAAGTATAGATGGGATTAAGGGTACTAGCTCAGGGATAGGAGGTGAAGTGGATAAATACTAGCCGCACAAATATATTGGAGGGTGGACTGTTCCACCCCAAGGTGAGTTTTGGACGAATTTAAAAATTAACTTTTATTGGATATAAGGTAAAAAATGTTTTTTCTAGACAGACATTTACAGACAAATAACACAAAACATTTAGACAAATTAGGGTAACACCTAGGTCTCTGTGCCCAAGGGGCACCGTGTCCTCCTGTGATACCTCCACTGAGATCAATTATAGACAGAATGTCTGGTGAAATTGAAAACCCCCTCTGAGGTGGGTTGCGTATTGGAGTCTTTATCACTTGCCAGAAGTGGCTCAATTTCTATTTGGAAGGTCCCTCGTTTCCAGGGGGGGACTTGATGATAATGATGGCGGGGTCAGAGGTTTAATGGATATATTCAAAAAACAAACAATAATCACTTCGCATGCTTAATGTCTAGCGAATGAGGTCAAAGGTTACCAGCGTAAACCATAGATGACACCGTTTAGCCCAGAAAAAACCCCTTTAGGGTCTTTTCAATCTTCCCTGAAAGGAAATACAGTGCATACATTTCTGAGTTAGATCACAATGTTACATTTCTTTAAGAATGATGTTCCCAAGAGGATTAACCTTTGTGCAGAAATTTACTACAATGTATGCAGTTATTTAAAACTTGCTAAGTACAACATGACAACATTCTAGAGCACAGAGAATTGTGATTGGATCCATACGCCAGACAAGTACTTTCAATAGATCTCGTGTTATTCATACAAGAGGACAAAAAATGCTGGCCTGCTGTGGCCTGGTTACCAACATATCCTTGGAAGGGTGAATATTAGGTTACTTAGCCTCCCAGACAGACATACAATTTATCTCACTAAGTCACGTGAGACCCGCCTCGTAGAGAGACTCATGAAGTGAGGCTGCACTGAGTTAACATGTCATATTTGTAAAGAAAATGATAATTTCAATTTCAAAAACAGCACATCTAAATCACAGGAAAAAGGTAGCAGTATAAACTCACTCGGTAATTCTCCCGCAAGGAGACAAGGGTAGGGTTAAAAGGTGGGGGATGGAGGATGGGTGCAGGAAAGGGGCAGGTGGGGATGAGAATGGGGTATGAGTTAGGATAGGCGTCCCGATCAACCCAATAGGTATGGGTGGTCCCACCGACTTTATATACCCATAACAGAAGGGAGAGTCTGATTGAAGGTAGGAAAGTCTCCTTTTCCCCTCTAGCAGGTAGTCTACTCCAACTGTCAGCTGCCACTTGGTAGAAGTGGGCTTTTTTGGGTATTGTGGGGGATGTTGCCACCCTTGTAGGGTATCGGGTCAGAGGTGAAGAATGAAGACTGCTCTGGGTGATCCTCTATCGTAAGCGGCTGCTGCCCGGCCTTTTATACCTGTGGGCTCAGGGTGGAATACTGTTCTATGGGAGAGGTCACCCTTCTCTCACAGGACCTTCATACGCCCTGGGCCGGTTACCGTCAGTTTATCGGCGGACCTCAAAGGTATGGCGGGTGAGCGGGCTTACGTTGGCGCAACAAGAGAGGTATGTAACCAGAGTAGTCAAGTGGGGAGACTGCTGTCAGGGCAGACCCCCGGATTCCCCTGCCTGGATAGTTTCCAATGCAGGGTGAGTCGTGGGTACTGTACCTGGATGAGTATTCCCCGAGCAGGGAATAATGCCCTGGATAGTATATAGTCAGTGCTGTGACAGGTGTGTTTTTAGGCAACACCTATCAGTAAGCCAGCTAATGAAAGGCCGTGTTGTCAAGTAGACAGGAGGTTAATGGGAAAGAAGGAAAAGACGGGGGGAGAGGAAGAGGGGAATGAGAGAGAACTAAGGGGTGGGTGAAGCAGGTTTAGGAGGGGTAGCAGTGGATGCGGGAGAAGGTGGTACCTGTCAGTGTACAGCGTACACACTAATGGCACTAGAGACGTCCTCTGTGCGGGCTGGAGGCTGCGCGCGGTGGCGTCCTGTGTCTGCACCTGTTCAATAGAGTCACTGTGCGGGCTGCGTTGTGGGAGGCAGGAGGGTACTGGGGAATCCCTCTTGAGCGTGGCTTCAGGTTAAATGACTGCCCGATGCTGCTAGACTCTTCAGCAGGCTTGGGTAGCTGCTGCGGGGGACATCTGGTATCGGTGCTGCTTCCCCAGGATTGCCCGGCGGTAAGATCCTCGGGCGATGTCGTGTAGCCAGCGTCAGTGCTGCTGCTGCGGTAGGATCCTCGGGCAGTATCGTTTGGCCAGCGTCAGTGCTGCTACTGCGGGAAGCGCTGAGTACTAGCGTCTATCCCTCTATCTCTCGCGTGAATGCGGCTGCTAAGGGAGGCGCTTGGTGGTAGCGTCACTCCCTCAAACCACCAACGATCGTTTCACCTGTAGGCTTCGTCAGGGTGTATGTCAGGGGGCCTGTCAGCCTCCTATTTAGCCTGTGGCTGCTGTCTTCTGATTCTCAAAAAAATCTCACTTGCATGCTAAAATTAGCAGGGTAGCTAGTGACATCTCATGGTATATTTACACTATTAAAGGCTTAGTGCCCGTATTCCATTATTGAGTATGTGCGGTATATGTTAAAAGTAACTCTCATAACCCACTATTAGAGGCTCAATGCCCGTATTCCATTATTGGGTATATGCGCTGTATATTGGAAGTAACTGTCATTGCTAACAGATGTGATTTTTACTATGGTTGTTTTGGTAAGTAAAGTAAGGATAGTGCTCCTGGGGCACTGTTCGGAGAAGGGACAGGGTTGTATATCACCCCTCCCTAGTATCATGACATCTTGCGACTGGTTTTTAAAAGGGAGGAGAGGCGTCCGTATGCTGCTAATGGAGAATTGTCTACACCTGCGGGGGATGACTTCTACCGATTTGCAAGGACAGAGCCAGATACAGAGACCCCCCATTCTTTGTACAGTGAATTTCAGGTATGCTCCCTAAGGGTTACTATGGTTCTTTAACTTAATGGGACATTGTTGGCTATCCTAAGCCTTCTCAGGATGCCCTATTATAGATGGTTAAACTTGTTATCATAGACAAGGTACTTCTCCCTGACTGCTGCTAATTGAATATTCACTACCAGAATTTTGACTAATGACCCAAATATAAGGTAAAAGGAAGGGACCAAAAGTACTCCAATGGATGTGTGGAAGTGTAATGACCCAAACAAAGATCCCACAAATATTTAGTGGGATGAGAATGTATACATCGTGAGTGAAGAAAGGGGAAGTGCGTTAAAACAATGGTGCGCAAATAAACACAGAGAAACTGACAACAAGTGAGAAATGAGTGGGGGGAGGGGGAAGTTTTATAACTCACATTATGAGTACTGTGATAATGAAGTGCGGTGCTATATATACCGGGATTTGGATTTGGTGTTAGTGACATTATGCACCGAGAGTGGGCTGACCATCTCTCCTGCGTGACTAACCAAACAAATTGTGTTAGAGTGTGTGATTACGACCCTCCTTATTCATCCCTAATTGCGAGATGAATGTGAGGGAGAGGGGGGGGGGGGGGGGAATGGAAAAAATATTTGGGTGACCAGTGAGCAGGGGTATAATAAGTAGCCCCAGATGTGATAATTGCCGTGTAAGGCGTAGGGAGATAGGGGGAAGGGGGATGGAGGGAGAGGAATATTATTTGCGTAGGCAAGTTGTAAGGGTAGGCAGGAAGAGTAGGGTTAATAAATGTTAATTGCCATGAGAACAGTGGTAATAATTATAGGAGGTGATGGCTTCCTGTGAAGTTGTTCCTCAGGGGCAGGAGAAGGATTAGGTGGTATGTCAGGTATTGTGGGATAGGTCCCTAGTTGTCATATCTCAATGGCCAGAGAGAGATGAGGCTGGTAGATAGCTGGAAAGAGATAGATGGGACCAAGTGTGGCATCCGGTTATTCCCACTGGGAGCTTAATGGATATAAGGGGGGAAAAAGAACAGCAACAATTTCTTATAAAGCAGGGTGGTCATAAGAAGGCTCCGAAGGTATTATTTTCGTTCAATCCATGTGGGTTAACCGTGTTTAGATCAAAGATCCACCTGCTTTCTCTGCGCAGTAATTCCTTAATAAGGTCTCCACCTCTTATGCCTAGTCGGACCTGTTCTAGACCGAAAACTCTGAGATCCTGTGGTGATCCTTCATGTTTGGCGAGAAAGTGCCTTGCCACTGAGGTGAGTTTTTTATATTTGAGTGTATCCGTACGGGCGTTCCTGATGTTCCCGGCGTGTTCTAGTATGCGCATTTTGAGTTTTCTGCTCGTCATTCCTACGTACCTCAATCCACAGGGGCATTCAAGACAATATACGACCCCTATAGTGTCACAGGTCATATGTTGCTCTATGGTTACTGTTTTATCAAACCGGTTTGTCACCCTATTGGTTTTCTGGATATAGGTGCACGCTCTACATTTGGTACAGGGAAAGGTGCCTTTGATCTTGGGTTTCAACTTAGCTGTTCGTTGAAAATGGCTTTGCACCAGTGTATCCCTGAGGTTCTTGGCCCTCCTCCAGCTAAATTGTGGTCCCCTGGCGGTGATTTCTCCTAGATCTGGATCCATCTCCAAAATATGCCAATGTTTGCGGATGATGCTCTGCAGATCCTGCCACTGGTCGCAAAAATTGGTGATAAATCTAGTGGCTGGTTCAGTGGTGATCTGTTTTGCAGTTGAGAACAAAAGGTCCTCTCTTCGGCAATTTAGGGCCTGGTGTCTAGCTTTTTTAATTGATCTTTTGCTATATCCCCGTGACTGAAGTCTAGAGGCCAGTTCTTCACTTTGGCTGGCATACATGTCCTTGGTGGAGCAGTTTCTCCTGAGGCGCAGGAACTCCCCCTTGGGGAGATTTTTGATGGTCGGGGGGAAATGGGCGCTGCTGGAAATTAGGAGACTATTCGTTGCCGTCTCCTTCCTGTATAGTTTAGTTTGTAACAGGTTGTCCTCCGAACGGTATATTGTTAGATCCAAAAATGTAATTTCATCACGGTGAATAAAATGCGTCAGCCTGAGATTCAGGTCATTGCTGTTAAGGGTATGAATGAATTGGGTCAGGCTTGCCTGATCTCCTTGCCAGATCACCATGATGTCGTCAATATACCTGACCCACGACACAATTTGGTTGGTATATGTGTCGTGCGTCTCAGAAAAGACATGTTCCCGTTCCCACCACCCGAGGAACAGGTTGGCATATGTGGGCGCACAGGCCGCGCCCATCGCTGTCCCTCGGGTTTGGAGGTAGTACTTGTCGTCAAATGTAAAGTAGTTATTCTTGAGGACAAATTCTAACAGTGCCAGGAGGAATTCCCCAAATTCTGTCATCCCCTGCATTGTAAGGAAGTATCTTATTGCTTTCAGTCCCAGGTCATGTTCTATGCAGGTATAGAGTGATTCCACATCTAGGGTGGCTAGGAGTTGACCCTCTTCCAGTTGTATATCATGTACTCTTTTAAGGATGTCCCTGGTGTCTTGGACATAGGAGGGAAGTGTCAGGACATGGTGTCTAAGGTGTTTGTCCAAGAATATGCTCGCTTGCTCCGACAGGCCCTGAATCCCTGACACAATAGGTCTCCCAGGGGGATTCTCCAAGTTCTTATGCACCTTGGGGAGCATGTAGAAGGTGGGTGTTTTAGGATGTTCTGAGACTAGAAACGCATGTTCTGTTTTAAGAATCACCCCCTCCTTGTATGCTCGATTTATGAGCCTGTCGTACATGCTTTTATAGGTGTTAGTGGGATTAAGAGTGAGTTGTTTGTAACACTTTTGATCTTGGAGTTGCCTGTTGGCCTCCCTCATGTACATGTCCTTGGGCCATAAGACGATGTTGCCCCCTTTGTCGGAGGGTTTGATTATAATTTCTTCCCATGATGAGATGTCCCTCAAGGTGTGGCGTTCTTCTTGAGTCAGATTGGTGTTGTAGTTTCTGCGTGTATCCAGATGTCTCATGAGGCCATTCATGTCTCTGGACACTGTGTCAAGAAAGACTTTGATCTCTGCACTCAGATGTTCTTGTGGCATGAAAGAGCTCTTCCTCCTCACAATGGTTCGTCCGGGTCCTTGGGTTTGAGAAGTGCCTGGGTCCTGTAACTCTTCTAGGATCTCTATCATCAGTTGGTCTTCGGCTGAGAGTTCTTCCTCTTCCTGAGATGGTTCCCCCTGTGCTTGTGAAGGACTGAAATCAGTCTGGGGGAAGGTGGTTCCTCTCTCTTTATTAGCAAAGAACTTTTTGAGAAGTAGTTTTCTGCCAAATAAACGCAGATCCTTCTCCCATGTAAAGCGGTTCATCTGTGTGTTGGGGGAAAAAGATAGACCCTTGCCCAAGACATCAAGATGTTCTTTCGAGAGTTCCCGTTTGGAGAGATTGACCACTGTGAGAGGTGTGTCATTTACTGGTTCTGTTTCCTGGTCCTGGAGGACTGTCGCTGCGGTAGTGGTGGATCCCAGGTTCTCCAGTCTCTTCTTCTTCTGTCCTCGCCTGATCTTCCTCTTCCTGGGTTTCGGCGGTATCCCCTGCCAGTGGGGCCTTCCTCTAAAAAAGGAACCTGGGATCTAAATGTGGATGAGGAGGGTTCATCAGTCTCTGAGACATCCGTTTCTGATGAACTGTAGTTATGTATATACCGTCTGCTCTGATTGCGGTTTGGGTTTCGCGTGGTGGAGGTCCATTTGAAGATGTTTCCATTAGCAAAATCTTTCTTATCCCTTTGATATTTGCTTCTCTTCCTGTCAATTATGGTATCTTCGTACCTCTTGAGTTCTTCTTTGTTACTCTCAAAACTCTTTTGGAACATGTGATCTTTTTCATATGTCTCCAATTTGGTCCCCAACTCCTCTATCTGTTTCTCACAGGTATTTAAAGTGAGCATGCTGTGTTTCACCAGGATCCCCATCAGATCGTTAGAACATTTCAGGAGACAAGTCTCCCATTCCGTTCTTAAAGCGTCCGTGGCCAGTTCAAAGGTGGGGAAGATGCGGGGTCGCAAGCCCCTTGGTACTATTTTCTGTTTGAGATAACTGTTCAATGTGGATATCTCCCAATTAAGCCTGATTTGTTTCTGCATAGAGTTTTTCAATGACATGAGATCATCCTCCCAAGTGGCATTGTGAGAGGTCCCCAGGGGGGTTGACGGAAAGATATCGTCCAAGTCATCGTTTGTACCCCTTTTGGATGAGAGTTCTTTACGTAGGCTAAACGCCATTATGGTCTCCTATTTGTGAGCTAGTTCCGTCCCTAGATGGTATTGGTATAGTCCGTTTCACAACAGTTAAAGATTGAGAGTACCGTGCAGACTGGTCACTGATAAGAATCCTGGGATCACCCAGGTAGATATACGTTACGTTTTGGGGAAAAAGGGAAGAGGGAGATGGACCAGTGCACAGGTTGATAGGTAATATATGAGTATATATATGAGTATAAATATATATAAACAAATATTTCAGCTATCCACAATGCAATATTTCAGCTATCCACAATGCAATAAGGTGCATAAGAACTTGGAGAATCCCCCTGGGAGACCTATTGTGTCAGGGATTCAGGGCCTGTCGGAGCAAGCGAGCATATTCTTGGACAAACACCTTAGACACCATGTCCTGACACTTCCCTCCTATGTCCAAGACACCAGGGACATCCTTAAAAGAGTACATGATATACAACTGGAAGAGGGTCAACTCCTAGCCACCCTAGATGTGGAATCACTCTATACCTGCATAGAACATGACCTGGGACTGAAAGCAATAAGATACTTCCTTACAATGCAGGGGATGACAGAATTTGGGGAATTCCTCCTGGCACTGTTAGAATTTGTCCTCAAGAATAACTACTTTACATTTGACGACAAGTACTACCTCCAAACCCGAGGGACAGCGATGGGCGCGGCCTGTGCGCCCACATATGCCAACCTGTTCCTCGGGTGGTGGGAACGGGAACATGTCTTTTCTGAGACGCACGACACATATACCAACCAAATTGTGTCGTGGGTCAGGTATATTGACGACATCATGGTGATCTGGCAAGGAGATCAGGCAAGCCTGACCCAATTCATTCATACCCTTAACAGCAATGACCTGAATCTCAGGCTGACGCATTTTATTCACCGTGATGAAATTACATTTTTGGATCTAACAATATACCGTTCGGAGGACAACCTGTTACAAACTAAACTATACAGGAAGGAGACGGCAACGAATAGTCTCCTAATTTCCAGCAGCGCCCATTTCCCCCCGACCATCAAAAATCTCCCCAAGGGGGAGTTCCTGCGCCTCAGGAGAAACTGCTCCACCAAGGACATGTATGCCAGCCAAAGTGAAGAACTGGCCTCTAGACTTCAGTCACGGGGATATAGCAAAAGATCAATTAAAAAAGCTAGACACCAGGCCCTAAATTGCCGAAGAGAGGACCTTTTGTTCTCAACTGCAAAACAGATCACCACTGAACCAGCCACTAGATTTATCACCAATTTTTGCGACCAGTGGCAGGATCTGCAGAGCATCATCCGCAAACATTGGCATATTTTGGAGATGGATCCAGATCTAGGAGAAATCACCGCCAGGGGACCACAATTTAGCTGGAGGAGGGCCAAGAACCTCAGGGATACACTGGTGCAAAGCCATTTTCAACGAACAGCTAAGTTGAAACCCAAGATCAAAGGCACCTTTCCCTGTACCAAATGTAGAGCGTGCACCTATATCCAGAAAACCAATAGGGTGACAAACCGGTTTGATAAAACAGTAACCATAGAGCAACATATGACCTGTGACACTATAGGGGTCGTATATTGTCTTGAATGCCCCTGTGGATTGAGGTACGTAGGAATGACGAGCAGAAAACTCAAAATGCGCATACTAGAACACGCCGGGAACATCAGGAACGCCCGTACGGATACACTCAAATATAAAAAACTCACCTCAGTGGCAAGGCACTTTCTCGCCAAACATGAAGGATCACCACAGGATCTCAGAGTTTTCGGTCTAGAACAGGTCCGACTAGGCATAAGAGGTGGAGACCTTATTAAGGAATTACTGCGCAGAGAAAGCAGGTGGATCTTTGATCTAAACACGGTTAACCCACATGGATTGAACGAAAATAATACCTTCGGAGCCTTCTTATGACCACCCTGCTTTATAAGAAATTGTTGCTGTTCTTTTTCCCCCCTTATATCCATTAAGCTCCCAGTGGGAATAACCGGATGCCACACTTGGTCCCATCTATCTCTTTCCAGCTATCTACCAGCCTCATCTCTCTCTGGCCATTGAGATATGACAACTAGGGACCTATCCCACAATACCTGACATACCACCTAATCCTTCTCCTGCCCCTGAGGAACAACTTCACAGGAAGCCATCACCTCCTATAATTATTACCACTGTTCTCATGGCAATTAACATTTATTAACCCTACTCTTCCTGCCTACCCTTACAACTTGCCTACCCAAATAATATTCCTCTCCCTCCATCCCCCTTCCCCCTATCTCCCTACGCCTTACACGGCAATTATCACATCTGGGGCTACTTATTATACCCCTGCTCACTGGTCACCCAAATATTTTTTCCATTCCCCCCCCCCCCCCTCTCCCTCACATTCATCTCGCAATTAGGGATGAATAAGGAGGGTCGTAATCACACACTCTAACACAATTTGTTTGGTTAGTCACGCAGGAGAGATGGTCAGCCCACTCTCGGTGCATAATGTCACTAACACCAAATCCAAATCCCGGTATATATAGCACCGCACTTCATTATCACAGTACTCATAATGTGAGTTATAAAACTTCCCCCTCCCCCCACTCATTTCTCACTTGTTGTCAGTTTCTCTGTGTTTATTTGCGCACCATTGTTTTAACGCACTTCCCCTTTCTTCACTCACGATGTATACATTCTCATCCCACTAAATATTTGTGGGATCTTTGTTTGGGTCATTACACTTCCACACATCCATTGGAGTACTTTTGGTCCCTTCCTTTTACCTTATATTTGGGTCATTAGTCAAAATTCTGGTAGTGAATATTCAATTAGCAGCAGTCAGGGAGAAGTACCTTGTCTATGATAACAAGTTTAACCATCTATAATAGGGCATCCTGAGAAGGCTTAGGATAGCCAACAATGTCCCATTAAGTTAAAGAACCATAGTAACCCTTAGGGAGCATACCTGAAATTCACTGTACAAAGAATGGGGGGTCTCTGTATCTGGCTCTGTCCTTGCAAATCGGTAGAAGTCATCCCCCGCAGGTGTAGACAATTCTCCATTAGCAGCATACGGACGCCTCTCCTCCCTTTTAAAAACCAGTCGCAAGATGTCATGATACTAGGGAGGGGTGATATACAACCCTGTCCCTTCTCCGAACAGTGCCCCAGGAGCACTATCCTTACTTTACTTACCAAAACAACCATAGTAAAAATCACATCTGTTAGCAATGACAGTTACTTCCAATATACAGCGCATATACCCAATAATGGAATACGGGCATTGAGCCTCTAATAGTGGGTTATGAGAGTTACTTTTAACATATACCGCACATACTCAATAATGGAATACGGGCACTAAGCCTTTAATAGTGTAAATATACCATGAGATGTCACTAGCTACCCTGCTAATTTTAGCATGCAAGTGAGATTTTTTTGAGAATCAGTAGTATAACCTATCAGAAGACAGCAGCCACAGGCTAAATAGGAGGCTGACAGGCCCCCTGACATACACCCTGACGAAGCCTACAGGTGAAACGATCGTTGGTGGTTTGAGGGAGTGATGCTACCACCAAGCGCCTCCCTTAGCAGCCGCATTCACGCGAGAGATAGAGGGATAGACGCTAGTACTCAGCGCTTCCCGCAGTAGCAGCACTGACGCTGGCCAAACGATACTGCCCGAGGATCCTACCGCAGCAGCAGCACTGACGCTGGCTACACGACATCGCCCGAGGA
Source organism: Crinia signifera (assembly GCF_055691185.1). NCBI lineage: Eukaryota > Metazoa > Chordata > Amphibia > Anura > Myobatrachidae > Crinia > Crinia signifera. Next base: position 173,762,463 of record NC_139222.1, on the reverse strand, counting down.
TCTTACCGCCGGGCAATCCTGGGGAAGCAGCACCGATACCAGATGTCCCCCGCAGCAGCTACCCAAGCCTGCTGAAGAGTCTAGCAGCATCGGGCAGTCATTTAACCTGAAGCCACGCTCAAGAGGGATTCCCCAGTACCCTCCTGCCTCCCACAACGCAGCCCGCACAGTGACTCTATTGAACAGGTGCAGACACAGGACGCCACCGCGCGCAGCCTCCAGCCCGCACAGAGGACGTCTCTAGTGCCATTAGTGTGTACGCTGTACACTGACAGGTACCACCTTCTCCCGCATCCACTGCTACCCCTCCTAAACCTGCTTCACCCACCCCTTAGTTCTCTCTCATTCCCCTCTTCCTCTCCCCCCGTCTTTTCCTTCTTTCCCATTAACCTCCTGTCTACTTGACAACACGGCCTTTCATTAGCTGGCTTACTGATAGGTGTTGCCTAAAAACACACCTGTCACAGCACTGACTATATACTATCCAGGGCATTATTCCCTGCTCGGGGAATACTCATCCAGGTACAGTACCCACGACTCACCCTGCATTGGAAACTATCCAGGCAGGGGAATCCGGGGGTCTGCCCTGACAGCAGTCTCCCCACTTGACTACTCTGGTTACATACCTCTCTTGTTGCGCCAACGTAAGCCCGCTCACCCGCCATACCTTTGAGGTCCGCCGATAAACTGACGGTAACCGGCCCAGGGCGTATGAAGGTCCTGTGAGAGAAGGGTGACCTCTCCCATAGAACAGTATTCCACCCTGAGCCCACAGGTATAAAAGGCCGGGCAGCAGCCGCTTACGATAGAGGATCACCCAGAGCAGTCTTCATTCTTCACCTCTGACCCGATACCCTACAAGGGTGGCAACATCCCCCACAATACCCAAAAAAGCCCACTTCTACCAAGTGGCAGCTGACAGTTGGAGTAGACTACCTGCTAGAGGGGAAAAGGAGACTTTCCTACCTTCAATCAGACTCTCCCTTCTGTTATGGGTATATAAAGTCGGTGGGACCACCCATACCTATTGGGTTGATCGGGACGCCTATCCTAACTCATACCCCATTCTCATCCCCACCTGCCCCTTTCCTGCACCCATCCTCCATCCCCCACCTTTTAACCCTACCCTTGTCTCCTTGCGGGAGAATTACCGAGTGAGTTTATACTGCTACCTTTTTCCTGTGATTTAGATGTGCTGTTTTTGAAATTGAAATTATCATTTTCTTTACAAATATGACATGTTAACTCAGTGCAGCCTCACTTCATGAGTCTCTCTACGAGGCGGGTCTCACGTGACTTAGTGAGATAAATTGTATGTCTGTCTGGGAGGCTAAGTAACCTAATATTCACCCTTCCAAGGATATGTTGGTAACCAGGCCACAGCAGGCCAGCATTTTTTGTCCTCTTGTATGAATAACACGAGATCTATTGAAAGTACTTGTCTGGCGTATGGATCCAATCACAATTCTCTGTGCTCTAGAATGTTGTCATGTTGTACTTAGCAAGTTTTAAATAACTGCATACATTGTAGTAAATTTCTGCACAAAGGTTAATCCTCTTGGGAACATCATTCTTAAAGAAATGTAACATTGTGATCTAACTCAGAAATGTATGCACTGTATTTCCTTTCAGGGAAGATTGAAAAGACCCTAAAGGGGTTTTTTCTGGGCTAAACGGTGTCATCTATGGTTTACGCTGGTAACCTTTGACCTCATTCGCTAGACATTAAGCATGCGAAGTGATTATTGTTTGTTTTTTGAATATATCCATTAAACCTCTGACCCCGCCATCATTATCATCAAGTCCCCCCCTGGAAACGAGGGACCTTCCAAATAGAAATTGAGCCACTTCTGGCAAGTGATAGAGACTCCAATACGCAACCCACCTCAGAGGGGGTTTTCAATTTCACCAGACATTCTGTCTATAATTGATCTCAGTGGAGGTATCACAGGAGGACACGGTGCCCCTTGGGCACAGAGACCTAGGTGTTACCCTAATTTGTCTAAATGTTTTGTGTTATTTGTCTGTAAATGTCTGTCTAGAAAAAACATTTTTTACCTTATATCCAATAAAAGTTAATTTTTAAATTCGTCCAAAACTCACCTTGGGGTGGAACAGTCCACCCTCCAATATATTTGTGCGGCTAGTATTTATCCACTTCACCTCCTATCCCTGAGCTAGTACCCTTAATCCCATCTATACTTTCATTTCAAACAATCTAGTAACCATAATTGTATAGGTTACTAGTTAAAATTATTAACTAAGAGTGCCCCAACAAAAAAGAGAGTCGTTCCTTCTTCTCCTTTCCACTTTATAATTGGGACCAAACCGTTTTCCAACAAAACAGAACCTAGAGGTAATAGTTCCCATACACTTGTGCGATCAATTCGATGCAACATCACAATGCGATTTCACATCGCATCTGATTGCATGTTAAGTGTTTTTTCCAGCACCCAATGTCCCATGCCACCTGCGATGCCACATTGGGTGCTGGAAGAGGGCTGGTGGGTGTCAGTTTAACAGAGTGGGTGGCAGGGGGGCTGGTAGGTAGCGGTAGTCAGCAGCAGGAGGCATCATTTGAAAAAAATTCAAAACACTGGATGGCCTCACATTCAGACGGCCGCTGATTGGCTGAGAGAGCTGCCCAGTCTTTTTAAATGTTTTTTTTTCAAATGATGCCACTTGCCACTGCTTACCACAACTTTCCCTCCTGCTGCCTGCTCCGTTACACCGACACCAGCTGTCCTGCTGCCTGTCACCCACCCTGCTGACTACCGCTGCCGCAGATCACATTGCGAGTGATCACATGTGGTTAAAAATCCATATGCGATCGCACATGCAATGTGATAAACATTATGTGCAGCACATAATATCTATCGACGCAACATTTGATTGGCAGGTGCGCGCATCACGTCGGGTGACACATGTGATGGATGTGTCTCATGGATTGCATGCCATATCTCACATGTGTATGGGCACCATAAGTAGGCCCTGATCTCAAGCTTACAGTTTAGGCAGATCGGCATCGATACCCAAGAATAGGTGCTACCAGCCAGATTGCAAAGTTTCTTGGTTGGCTCTATGATATAGGGCTGAAAACGAAACAATTCTTTTTTGGTATATGGGTTGCTGACTGCCTCCGCATTGTCCCATCTGACCGTCACTCCCCTGTTGTCAGCTGTGTCATTAAGACCCAGTGCCCTCCTTCCAGGAACAGGTCCTTATACAAAGATAGTGGGCAATGAAACTGGCACTCTCGGATTTGATCAAATGGTGAAAAAAAAGCTAATTTATTGCTGGTACAGGTCCGACATGTTTTGGGCACAATCCACCCGTCCTCAGGGATCAATGTACTAGTGTATCAATGTGATTAAATAGACAAAGGAAATTCCACCCCCAACAATCAATGGTGTAAGTCCTCACCTGTGGTTGCCCGAAGCCCGAATCCTCGCCAGACATCCCCCGCCATTCAGAGCCATGCATGACGCTAGGCTCTGTGCCATACTCCAGCCGGCGCCCAGCCATGACTTCATCCCGCCTGCATGCTGATGCGGGTCAGGACGTCGGCTTCCAAGCCTCGCTCTGGGCCACATAGGGATCTATAGGACAAAAAGTAAAATAACATAAACAGTGTTAAATGTGTGCAAAAAAGGTTGGCAAATGCATTCCCAATATATATATATAAATGTGCATGTGACGGTAAAAAATTACCAATAAGAAATAGGCATGTGTTAAAAAAATAATAAAAAACTGTATATGCAGCATTATGTTAAATAATCTCCATTAATACTTTTAACGGCAGACCTTAGGGATCCTATCAAAAGGAATTGGACATAATTCGCTAATATTACTAATCTTATGTTTTAATGCTCATTGTCGAGTATATAACGAAAAAAGTGAACTGATACATTGCATCATTATTCCACGGACACTTTTTACTTAGTACTCATAGAAAATGCTGCAACCCCTGTTGCTCATTCAAACCTCATGGCGAGATAGTGTCAAGGAGAAAAATCCACCGTGACAGCCTGTAGAAGCATCTTGCCCCTATTTCCTCCTCTCTTGGGGACCGGGTCTTGGGGACCGGGATGTGATCTATAATTTTAGATCTGATGCTGGCTATGCTGTGTCCTTTTTGTACACAATGTCGGGCAAAAGGTTTATCACTGTTTCCCGAACTCAAAGCATTCTGTCTTGCCCACGTAGAAAAGTCCACATGGGCAAGACAGAACATATACAACAAAACATGTAGTGCAGGTCACTGGATGTTTGATCCTGATTTTCCGGCCTGTGTTTTTCACAGTCCCTTGGCGATGGGCTGCAAGCTTAAGTGCATTGGTGAATTCATGAATTAAAACCCCATTTTTTATTTAATTGATTATTTGAATGTTAAGGTGAGTTAGTTTGTTGTAGTGAGTGCTGGGCCCCCTGTGTTTCTATTTACTAGAGTGTGTGGTCACAGGCCACTGCACCCCAACCTGGGAAGTGGGTGCTGTTTACACCCCATTCGTAGGAATGGCAAGTGTTTTGGTACTTCTGTATCTATATATATGGCGCGGAAGGAAAAGAGCACGCAAGGGAAGAGATGGCCAAGGTACCAGGCAAATCAAAGCGCAACTACCGCCACTAGATGTTGTCATCATTTTATCATCTTATCAATTATCGGAAACAGAAAAGCAGGTACTTAATAAAGGTTTATCCTTTGTCCCAGTTAACAACTATAAGGACTTGGACTGGAGTGTGGAGGTATCCAAACCAAAGAATTTTAAAACTAAAGGAATATTACCACAACCAGGACACACAAAGGGAGACCCCAACCCCCCTACATCCCTTTAAGAAAAAAATCACATTTTGATCCCACTAGCCTAAACCCAGCTATAAGGAGCTACTCACGTTCACTGGAGAAGATAGTCCGAGAGGATGCCAAAAAAATGCCACCTAATGTGTCCAATCTAAGTAAAGATGAAAAGGCGGCCATCAAGTCCCTAAAAGACAATGACAAGATCACGATACGAATGGCAGACAAGGGAGGGGCCATAGTGGTCCAAGTTATGGACAAATATAAATATAAAAGTGAACTACACAGACAACTGGGGGACTGTAAAGTCTATGAAAAATTAACCGCCGATCCTACTTCCAAGTATAAAAGGGAGATTGATCTCATCCTACAGGAAGGTGTTGACAGAGGAATCATCGACAAACGCACCATGGAGGCACTGCAAGTGGCATTTCCAATCATGCCCCTGCTTTATGCCCTGCCCAAAGTCCACAAGGACCTAAGGTGCCCACCGGACCGACCAATAATTTCAGCCCATGATTCTCTTTATAATACAATAGCTAAGTACCTTGACTATTGGCTACAATCAGTAGTAGTTGATCAACCCACCTTCCTCAAGGATACAACAGAATTACTTACCAAACTGGAAGGGATGAACCCCCTTAAAGAAAAATGTCTGATGTGTTGTATTGATGTGGTGTCACTTTACACCAATATTCCGCATGATAAGGGGCTGCAAGCAGTAGAAAAACTGATTACCAACAATCCCCAATACAAGGGACCTGAGATCAATTTCTTCATTAAATTACTGGAACTTACCCTTAAAAGAAATTTCTTCCTATTCGATGGCGCCCATTATAGACAAGCGCTTGGCTGCGCTATGGGAAGCAATGTAGCACCAGCGTTCGGGAACGCATATATGTTCGAAATAGAACAACGACTGTTCCTGGATAACCAGAAAATGGGTCCAGGCCTAAGATTATTCTGTCGATATATCGACGACATTTTGCTACTTTGGACCGGTGAGGAAGACGAGTTCCAGAACATCATGAAAGAAATCAATCTGTTAGATCCTACTATAAAATTTACGTATACATGCAGCCACACAGAAATCCACTACTTGGATGTACTTATCAAACAAAACGAGAACAATCTGTCCACATCGATCTACTATAAGCCAACTGACAAGAATACCTTCTTGCATGCATCCTCCTTCCATCCAGTAGCCATGAAACGCAGCCTCCCCTTCTCACAGTTCCTCCGTATCCGGAGAATCACAAGTGATGAAACACTAGCAGCATCACAAATGGATGACCTCATGCTCAAATTTCTACAACGCGGATACAGGCGATCAGAGCTTGAAATAGCCAAAAGTAAAGCCATGCAGACAACCAGAACGATTTGCCTGAAAGCGAGAGACAAAAAAGACAAAGAAGACATCCTCCCCTTTGTGACACAATACACTACTTCCAGCCCAAAAATCTCCCAAGTATCTAAACAACTATGGCCCATTATTCAAAGTGATCCAGGACTCAAACCCCTACAGAACACCAAATTGCTCAATTGCCACAAAAGAGGGAAGAATCTAAAGGATCTCCTGGTGAGAAACGATGTTACTGTGTATAATCAGGTAACAAGAAGTCACTTTATGACAAAGAAACCAGGGTCATATAGATGTATTGGCTGTGCAACATGCAACCACCTAGAAGTAGGCCCGGATATTACACACCCTTTCTCTGGCAAAAGATTACCCATTAAGCATGTCTTAAGCTGCCATGACAAGTACGTAATCTACGTTATAAAATGCCCATGTGGGCTTGCCTATGTGGGCAAAACAGTCTGCAGTTTCCGAGAAAGAGCAGGCCAACACAGATCGGCAATCCGTCTGGCCCTGTCGGGAAGAGAAGTGGACCAACCAGTGGCCAGACACTTCAAGCTAGTAGGCCACACACTGGTACAACTGCGTTACAAACTTGTGGACCATGTGCCCCCCTTAAGGAGAGGAGGCGACAGAGGACGTCTGTTGCTACAGAAGGAAGTACAATGGATAAAATGAATGGATACCCTTGCACCCAAGGGACTGAACGAGAACTGCAGTTTATCTTGTTTTCTGTAGCACAGCCTATACATCTGGGTGGACCCTATCCCTGGGAAACTAATGAACAGCATGATTGCGCTGCGTCTATATATATATCATTAATATTAAGTCCCGTATAAAGGCTAGACTGTACAAACTAGTTCCCTAGTGCCATTACATATCTAGTATTCTGGTAGTTCCCGTGCCTTAGCTTATTACTCCTTTGACCAGCATCCTGTAATGTATAAATGCCCACAGCCCATGCCCACAGTCTAAATAGAAAAAACAAAATTGGTCCAGCAGTGCCCAATGAGATATACTGTGTTAGCAGTTAAATGTTAGATTTTAACTTTCACAACTTCCTTTTCAGCACTTTCAGCCGACACGGCTGCAGTACATAATATGTGTCGCACGCCGCCGTCCGGTGTCCCCAGTACCTGGCGGATGGGGAGCGGGGCCGCGAGGCTGGTGATGCTGCTGCTCGGCAGCGTTCCAAGCCTCAGTTTCACGCTGAGCGTCGGGGCGTTGCTAGGCAATGCTCCCGACTTCCGCCCAGCAGCAGCACGCACACGGCGCGCCTGACGTCACGCAGGCGGCGCCAAAGTTAGAATAAGTAGCCGGCGTCTGCTGGGCACAGACGCCGGTTATAGCTTCCCCATACGCCTGCCCAGTCCCTGGCTCATCCCAGCGCTGCCCTGTCTTCTGGATCCCTCCCAGGGGATCTCCTGTCTCCCTGCCTGTCGCAGCTGGAGGTCAGCTTCTCAGCATTTTCTCCAAGTGACCTGTTCTGCTCCGCTGCAGGTCACCCTGGGTCAAGTAAGTGCTCCTTTGGAGCCTGGTTTATTTCTGTGGAGCCACCGAGCTCCTTTTCTGTTATCAGGTTGTGCCCATATTGGTTCCGCTCCCCTGCTGGGGCATTGGACCTGCCCCGCCGTGGGCCTAATTCAGAACATTATTCTCTCTATCTTTGACCCTTGCTCTGGTCCTCGCTTTCCTTTTCCTATCTGTCCTAGGCAGGGTCTTCCCTACCTATCCACTCCTGTTTGGGGGTTTTGGGGATTCGCTACCTAGCAGTGTATTGTATTCTTTTGGAGATTCCCCGTCAAGTTCTCCTTGTGTCTGCGACTGGGTCGTATTCCCGTTATTGGCCTGGTGCCGGCAGACAGGGGTTGTCTTTCAGTTAGGCCCAGTAGTTAGTATTTCCTTTTGAGTTACCCCTGACGATCACTTCTCCCTTGTCCATTCATAGACCTAGCTGCATCGGGGTTGGAGCGGGCCTAACTCGCTCCTTCGAACGCGGCGGCCACAGGTGAAGCCTAGTTCCCGCAGGGATAGGTCATCTGCCCGGGGTACTCAACAGAGTTAGTATAGGGTTCGCTGTGGCCGTCCTAACCGGCGGTCCCGGCTGCGGGATCACGCCTGATCTCCCGTTCCCTGTTCCCGGTTACCAACACACTGTGCCTTGCGGCAAGCATAACATTATAACCGGCCCAACAGGTTATATAAAGAAGGTTTATATAACAACTCCTTGTTTAGAATTACCGTGGGAATACTATGAATCCTACTCCTCAGACATTCTCAGATCAACTTCAAGGGTTAACCCAAATGGTCCGGGATCTGTCCCTCAAGGTAGCCTCCCAGGAGCAGAGGATGCGTCCTCCTGAGTCAGGGGTGTCGGAGCCAAAGGTTAACCTACCCGATCGATTCTCTGGGGATCGGAGGGCTTTTTTCAACTTTAGAGAGAGTTGTAAATTGTATTTTCGACTTCGACCCCGGTCATCCGGTTCTGAGTCTCAGCGGGTAGGCCTGGTGATGTCTTTATTACAGGGGGACCCCCAGACATGGGCTTTTGGACTTCCTTCTGACAGTCCGACCCTATCCTCGGTTGACAGCTTTTTTAGTTCATTAGGTTTGCTGTACGATGACCCTGATAGAGAGGCTTCCGTGGAGACTCATCTCCGAGCCCTTAAACAAGGGAAAGACCCGGCCGAAGTATACTGTACAGAGTTCCGCCGTTGGTCGAATGATTGCGGATGGAATGACCCTGCTTTACGGAGTCAGTTTCGCTGTGGCCTGTCCGACATCATCAAGGATAGCCTTATCCAGTACCCCGTACCTAGTTCCCTTGATAAACTGATGGAACTGGCGATAAAGATTGACCGTCGTCTCCGGGAACGGAGGTCGGAGCGGGGCGTCCAAGCTCGCTCTCTTCCCTATGTTCCTCTAGTTCCAGAGGAGGTTGATGAGCCCATGCAAATTGGGGTAACTCGTATCTCTCCGGAGGAGAGAAATCGTAGGTTGACTTCAGGTCTTTGTTTATATTGCGGTATTAAAGGACATATCCTTAAGAACTGTCCCAATAGGCCAGTAAAAGCCTTGGCCAAGTGAACGAGGAGAGGGTTCACTTAGGCCTGCAATTATTTTCCTCTCACGATTTGGTATTGGTGCCATGTAGCATTTCTTTTCAGGAAGATACATTTTCCGGCACTGCATTTATTGATAGCGGTGCAGCCGGAAATTTCCTTGATATCAGTTTGGCCCAGAGACTGGGTATTCCTCATTTGAAACTCCAGGGCCTCGTTACTCTTCGAGGTTTGGATGGGAATATCTTGTCCAATGGGGCAGTTTCTTTTCAGACTCCCTCAGTCTCTATGACGGTCGGTTTATTTCATAGGGAGCATATTTCATTTTTGTTAACTTCTTGCCCTCTCGTTCCCATAGTTTTGGGATATCCTTGGTTAGTCAAACATAATCCCATTATTGACTGGAGTGTGGCGCAGATAGCCCATTGGAGTCCTTACTGTAAGCAGCATTGTCTTCATACTTCAGCCTTGGTGGCCTCGGCCTCCCTCTCCGGGATCCCTTCCCCTTATCAAGACTTTGCGGACGTATTTTCTAAGGGGAAAGCTGACAGTCTTCCGCCTCATCGTCCATACAATTGCGCCATCAAGATAATTCCCAATGCTCCTTTGCCCAAAGGTAGATTGTATGCGTTATCTATCCCGGAGACGAAGGCAATGGATGAATACGTACAGGAGAGTCTCAAGAAGGGGTTTATCCGCCCCTCAAAGTCCCCTCTCAGCACAGGGTTTTTCTTTGTGGCCAAGAAGGATGGTTCCTTAAGGCCTTGTATTGATTTTCGTGCCCTAAATAAAATCACGGTGAAAAACACCTATCCCCTTCCTTTGATTACAGTACTTTTTGACCAGTTACGATCCGCTACGATTTTTTCTAAAATCGATCTCAGAGGTGCTTATAATCTCATTAGGATCAAGGAAGGTGACGAGTGGAAAACAGCCTTCAGTACTCAGACGGGGCATTATGAGTATTTGGTGATGCCCTTTGGCCTCTCTAATGCGCCCGCTGTTTTTCAGGACTTTATCAATGATGTCCTTCGTGATATTTTGGGCCAATTCGTAGTCGTTTATTTAGACGACATCTTGATTTTTTCACAAGATTTGAGATCACATAGAAGTCAGGTTCGGCAGGTCCTGCAAAAACTGAGAGAGAATCAGTTATTTGCCAAAATTGAGAAGTGTGAGTTCGAAGTCACACAAGTTTCTTTCTTGGGTTACATTATTTCTTCTCAGGGTTTTCAAATGGACCCTAAGAAGCTTCAAGCCGTGGTGGATTTTTTAACCAAAAAAGGTGCTGATCCATCTCGATGGTCTCCTCAGGTGGAGCAGGCCTTTGAATCCTTGAAACAAGCGTTTGTTTCGGCCCCTGTTCGGAAACATCCTGATCCTGACCTTCCCTTCGTTGTGGAGGTGGACGCCTCCGAGGTAGGGGCGGGAGCAGTGTTGTCCCAAAGGGATCCGGAATCACTGTATTTACATCCCTGTGCGTATATGTCCAGGAAATTTTCACAGGCAGAGGCCAACTATGATGTTGGGAACAGAGAATTGTTGGCCATCAAGTGGGCCTTTGATGAGTGGCGTCATTGGTTGGAAGGAGCAATTCATCAGATTCTCGTTCTCACGGATCACAAGAATCTGCAATATATTGAGACAGCTAAGAGGCTGAACGCTCGACAGGCTCGGTGGGCGCTGTTTTTTATGCGCTTTAACTTTGTGATCTCTTATAGACCGGGCTCAAAAACATCAGAGCTGACGCACTGTCTCTGTGTTTTCTTCCTCAATACGATGACAAAGCCAGCAACACTTCCATCGTGCCTAAGTCTTGTATCCATGCTGGAGCCCAACAGACTCTGGAAGGTCTCATCCGTCAAGCGCAGAGTCAGGCGCCAGCCCAAACCCCCACCAACAAGTTGTATGTTCCTCCATCTCTTAGACGCAGGGTCCTTTCTGAGTTTTATGATTCCAAACTGGCCGGGCATCCAGGAGTCTTCAAAACCTTGAAACTTCTTTCCCGTGTCGCTTGGTGGCCTGGTATGTCACGAGATACCAGGGAATTTGTATTATCCTGTCAAAGTTGTGCTCGGCATAAGGTCCTTAGGTCTCGGCCCATCGGGGAACTGATCCCCTTATCCGTTCCTGTCAGACCCTGGTCACACTTGGCCATGGATTTTATTGTAGGACTACCTGTATCCGCTCACTGTCAGGTGCTGTGGGTCGTTATAGACAGGTTTTCTAAAATGGCGCACTTTGCGGCTCTGAAACAATTGCCTTCGGCCAGGGAGTTGGTAGCTCTGTTCTTGCAGCATATTTTTAGGTTGCACGGTCTACCCTCAGATATTGTTTCTGATCGCGGTCCACAATTTGTGGCGCAGTTTTGGAGGCTCTTCTGCACAGCGTTGAAAGTTAAGACCAGTCTAACTTCGGCTTTCCATCCTCAGTCCAATGGACAAACTGAGCGATTGAACCAATCACTCAAGCAATACCTGAGATGCTTTGTGTCCAAATTACAGAACGATTGGGCAAGCTTCTTACCGCTGGTGGAATTTGCGTATAATAATGCTCATCATTCAGCCTCCAGGACTTCTCCGTTCTTCGCAGTATATGGATTTCATCCTCGAGCCAACTCTCTAGGTCCTGAAGCGTCCAGTTCGGGTTCTTCTGTGGCCTCTCGACTTAGAGTCATTTGGAGAGGTATTCACGTTGCTCTCAAGGAGGCCGCATTAAGGGAGAAGGTATCGGCAGACAGGTCCAGACATCCTTGTCGTTTTAAGGTTGGTGACTGGGTCTGGCTTTCGACCCGGAACATCAAACTTCATCAACCTTCAGCGAGGCTGGGGCCTCGATTTATTGGTCCCTTTCAGATCATCAAGAGGGTAAATCCGGTAGCTTTTCGCCTATCTCTACCCAAATCGCTAAAGATAGCCAATACTTTCCATGCCTCTCTGCTCAAACCGGTGTTCTTTTCTCCAAAGTTTCCTCGCAGGAGTGACACTGGAACCTCTTCGGTGATGGTGCAGGGACAAAAGGAGTTCCCGGTAGAGAGAATTCTGGACTCCAAATTTGTGAGAGGTTCTTTGCAATTTTTGGTACACTGGAGAGGTTTTGGTCCAGAGGAGAGGTCATGGGTTCCTGACATCTTCATGCACCCAATCTCAAAAGAATTTTCTTTCGGGAGTTCCCTGATAAACCTGGGGGTAAGGGTTTGTTAACCCTTCCTCAAGGGGGGGGGGGTACTGTCGCACGCCGCCGTCCGGTGTCCCCAGTACCTGGACGGTCGGCGGATGGGGAGCGGGGCCGCAAGGCTGGTGATGCTGCTGCTCGGCAGCGTTCCAAGCCTCAGTTTCACGCTGAGCGTCGGGGCATTGCTAGGCAACGCTCCCGACTTCCGCCCAGCAGCAGCACGCACACGGCGCGCCTGACGTCACGCAGGCGGCGCCAAAGTTTGAATAAGTAGCCGGCGTCTGCTGGGCACAGACGCCGGTTATAGCGTCCCCATACGCCTGCCCGGTCCCTGGCTCATCCCAGCGCTGCCCTGTCTTCTGGATCCCTCCCAGGGGATCTCCTGTCTCCCTGCCTGTCGCAGCTGGAGGTCAGCTTCTCAGCATTTTCTCCAAGTGACCTGTTCTGCTCCGCTGCAGGTCACCCTGGATCAAGTAAGTGCTCCTTTGGAGCCTGGTTTATTTCTGTGGAGCCGCCGAGCTCCTTTTCTGTTATCAGGTTGTGCCCATATTGGTTCCGCTCCCCTGCTGGGGCATTGGACCTGCCCCGCCTTGGGCCTAATTCAGAACATTATTCTCTCTGTCTTTGACCCTTGCTCTGGTCCTCGCTTTCCTTTTCCTATCTGTCCTAGGCAGGGTCTTCCCTACCTATCCACTCCTGTTTGGGGGTTTTGGGGATTCGCTACCTAGCAGTGTATTGTATTCTTTTGGAGATTCCCCGTCAAATTCTCCTTGTGTCTGCGACTGGGTCGTATTCCCGTTATTGGCCTGGTGGCGGCAGACAGGGGTTGTCTTTCAGTTAGGCCCGGTAGTTAGTATTTCCTTTTGAGTTACCCCTGACGATCACTTCTCCCTTGTCCATTCATAGACCTAGCTGCATCGGGGTTGGAGCGGGCCTAACTCGCTCCTTCGAACGCGGCGGCCACAGGTGAAGCCTAGTTCCCGCAGGGATTGGTCATCTGCCCGGGGTACTCAACAGAGTTAGTATAGGGTTCGCTGTGGCCGTCCTAACCGGCGGTCCCGGCTGCGGGCTCACGCCTGATCTCCCGTTCCCTGTTCCCAGTTACCAACACACTGTGCCTAGCGGCAAGCATAACAATATGTTTATAGATGTGTTTATTTTTCCCTGCGTCAACAGATAATCCGGGTGTGACGGGAATAGGAAAGCTGCGGCTGCTGCGATGACATCAAGTGAGGACGTTGCTAGGTAACGGGGAAGCCGGAAGGCGGCACTGATCTCAGCAAGCTGGATCATGTGTCCGCCCGAAAGCAGCCTCTGACCTGGACGCGCTGACGCACCATGTACACCACGTCAGACGCACGTGCGCTCCATCCCCTGCCGCACACCGGAAGTTTCTGCAGACGGGGTCATCCTTCACTGAATCGGTAATGTATAAATACCGTCTTATGATTTTGGGTGTTACACCCTGATGAAAAATGTTGATATAACATTTGAAACGTTGGTAATTTGACCCTGGTCTGTTGTCGTTATTTCTGGAGTGCCACCCGTGTCGCATTGGTATATCGGAGTGAGATTGTCTCTCTCTCCCTTTGGGAGGGCACCCGGCTCTACTGTTCAGCTGTTTGGAGTGCCGGCCATCCATTGGAAATTCGTTTTATATATATATATATATATATATATATATATTTATATATATATTTATATATATAATTATATATATATATATATATATATATTTATATACAGTATAAAATTATAAAAAAAAAAGACCTTTACAGTATGTGCTCTAGAGAGGTCAGCAGTGGAGGAAGGGATAGCAAGAATATACAAAAATAGAGCGCACTAAAGGTATATCACCACTAGCACAAGTTTATACAGTCCTTACTTCATTAGTGAAACCATACACTAATCAGTAGGAGTATTTCATGTATTTAATATAACAAATATAATTTAAAAACAATATCAAATAGGACATAGCAATCCATTCAAATTCATTATGAAGTCAATTCTTGATGAAATGGAACTAGAAATTCAACGCTTTTCGTCATAATGACATCAGGGGTAAAAATTCCAAACTTAAAATATAAGCTTTAAACTGTAACTGCCATACTGTCTTCTGCAGTAGCTCAGCAATAAAGCAATAAAGATGGCGCCCTCACGTGCGTCCTGTGCGGAACAAGCGTCGCACGCCACCCACTGAGTAGTGAGTACAGTAGTTTATCACTGGACAATCAGCTCCTACAGTAACTGTGAATTTACTGTACTGTACATGCTTGGCTTGAAAAAATGACAGGTACTGTACAGCACAGTAATGTACTGTACTGCAGTATACAGTAGCAGCTGATTGACCACTGATAAAAACCAGACATTGTATCACTTCAACGAGCTTACTAAATCTACAGTACCACTGTATACTGTACATGACTGAAACAGTACTGTGTGTAAAAGTAAAATGATCCCTATACGAATCAGTAACTTACCGTGAATGTCACCAAAATGTGGCCACCTTTAGAACAATATACTGAGACGCATTAGCGTCCGCGCCGCTCCAGTATAGTACTAGTATAGTACCCGTGTAGACGCTCAAGCGCCCATGCAAATTTAGACGCCAGGAAAGCCTTATTGGTAACCGGAAATTTTTTATGTGTGTTAAAACTACAATACTGTACTAGCCAAAGGCCAGCACCTTTCAACAAAAACAATGAGACGTACAATACAGTACAGTATCATTTAATGTAATGATTCTGTACGCAATTCAATGTAATTTTATTTATTAGTGTGTACACTATCTATAGAACAGTACAGCTTGCTGGACACAGCACAATAGTAGTAAAGTACTTTACTGTAGTACCCTGCCGTAATAACAACTCAGACGCAAAAGCAACTGGGTCGCAAGAGCGTCTGTCAGAGACGCTCCTGCGTGTCAAACAAATGCAGCGCCTCTCCGCACGCGTCAGCATGATCCACTCTCCTCCAAAGAGACGGGATCATGCTCGTGCTGGCGGTGTGAGAGAGGCGCTGACTAAGGCTTGCCAGGGACAATAAATTATTCACTGTAGTTCCTGCGCTTCATTTACGCGCTGCAGCACAAATTTTACGCATGCGCAATGAGGTTTTCAAAAGTGACATCTGGTGGATGATCACTGGTATTGCACTCATCCGGAGACGCCACGGCGAATCACCAAGCATTTAAAATGTATTGCGATGGCGGGCGCCGTGGCCGGCGGAACTCTCGCCATAGGTAGAAAGGATGAGACCTGCCCCATCTGTAGGTCTCCAAGAGGAGAAGTCCTATACATTCCCCCTTGAACCGCCCTTTATAAGCATACATTGTCTGTGGGACATTTGCATACAACGTATCATATATGATCTCAGTAAGCCCTGAGAGATCCGATAAATCGGTAGTTAGGGTTAGGCACTAGTGGGGATGGTTATGGTCAGGCTGCGTGGGGGAGTTTTATGCTGCTGCAAATGAAGGTTAGGGTAGGGGGAGAGGGTTACATGTTTTACGGAACCCTGTTGGATTCCCAATATCCAGTTGCCATAGTCAGTCTTTTGGCCACCTGCATTCTAACCACCAGGATCTGACCCTAGCTCGCCCTCAAATTACCGACCTACAGTATCTCTCAGCTCCTATGTCCTTCCATATTTCTTAACAGCAGTTATATGTAACCAGGTGAGGCAGAGAATACTGGAGTATGACAGGTGAGACAATGACTCACCTGCCTACCTTGTTCACATATCTCTGTGCCTCAAATTTCCAGCAGTATATACTGCTCCACCTTTGTATAATGTATGGGCCAGATGTATTGTGGTGCGAGGTGATGTATTGTGGGTACTCACTACTTATTCTTCTAGAAATCTCTGCTGCATTTGACACTGTTTCTCATTATCTTTTCAACACTGTATGTAACATCCCCCGCTAGTACCTAAATCTAACATACATATGCTCGGGATACCGGCAGTCGGGATTCCAGTGTCAGCAGCGTTA
The DNA here is from genome assembly GCF_055691185.1 of Crinia signifera. Classification (NCBI taxonomy): domain Eukaryota; kingdom Metazoa; phylum Chordata; class Amphibia; order Anura; family Myobatrachidae; genus Crinia; species Crinia signifera. The sequence goes on along the minus strand of NC_139222.1, from coordinate 173,746,081 downwards.
TCAATGTTGGAGTCCAGAGCCAGTCTTGTAGCTACAAGTCAAAATGCCATGGTCAGTATTCTGACAGCCAGCATCCTGACCGCCTGGATGGTAACCCCTTCCTTCTCAAACCTGCCTATGCTTCCATGATTTGTCATCATTTCTATTGGTCTGTATTACTGAATGCCTTTTAGCAATAACATCTTGTATGTCAGCTTATCATCGTAAATCTAATATTTCCAAACTGAATTACTAATATTCCGACTGGCCAAAGGTAGTTACCAACCTATTAGCACTTTTAATAACTCGCCAATCAACCCTACCCTTTTCATAAAACTTATTTATTGACCACATTTAATCTTTATCCAAATCATGTTACATATATTTAAAAAATCATATCCAGACTATAACCATATCTTATAGTCGGCACCGCAAAAGTGTAATCCATGCCCTCTTTATTTCTTGCATTGATAATTACAATGGCTCACTACTAGTCTTCCCCAATAGAGACTCTTGTTGCTGCAATACATTTTGAATGTAGTTGCAAAAACCATACCACCCAACATTGAGCCTATGGGAGGAAGGACGCTTTGCGCACCAGAGGCGTGCGGCCGAAATTGTGGGGGCATGGCCTTGCAACAAGGGGCATGGCCTATTGCCGCGAGGCCATGCCGTTTTGTCCACTGTGGGGGCATGTTTAGTTGCTCTGGGAGCTGTTGGCTATGTCCCCAGCCTGTCAGGCTGCAGGAATAGACACTGTTCACAGGGGACAGAGGGGGACTCCCAACTGCGCCCCCCCCCCCCCTCCCCTGTAGGACACTGCCGGCTCTGGGAGGGATGTGGGAACATCCCAAAAAGCCAGGATGTTCCCGCGAAAACTGGGACAGTTGGGAGCTATGGCAAAACCGATCTTCCTTGTTAAATCCTTAATCTGCTGTTCTGCTCTATAACTTCCTTTATTGGTTACTTGCATCTCCCATAATCAATATACAGTAAAATCCTTTTACTTATACATAAGGTTATTAACCAAACTGCAACAGCGTACATGCATGTAGGCCTAATGTTGCTCGACCTCATGACCCATTCCCTAGCCAAGAAATGAGATATTAGGTGGTATTCATACAGTTACGATATTATGCAAGGTAATTAGCTGTAAAGACTATTTCTACAAACCTGCACTGAAATACCAAAACTGTCATTAGTCATATAAAATTCTGAATTGTTTACTCAGTTACATATCTAATATAACAGTTTAATATTTCAGAGAGGTCTCTACAGAGAAGATACAAAGTCCTCTTACAACTGTGTTATTTCAAATATTATTGGAAGGCTCTTCTCATAATCCCACATGGACAGTATTATAGGATGACATCTTTGCTCAGTGCTAGTATACTGGTAATACAAGGAGAGTAGGATAATGTACGTAGATTACTTTCTTACAGAAGTGGACCCAGCAGCAGCATCATCACCCAGTTTTGTCAGCATCAAGTGGCTTAAAATGAAAATATTTTTATCATGATCTGCATTTTTTTACGTTTTTCTCTTCACGCACCCATCCAACATTCAAGTGTTTTGGTTAATCCAGAAGACATCTGACCCAGAAACACTTAGCTTGTGCTAAATTAAGAGCTCTTGTTCCATTCCTAAGGAAAAGAAAACAGTAAGTGGTGTCACCATCTGTTCATCCAAAATGAGTGAACAACAGGGCAGGTGCTGTTGGGGCTGTTCATTTCTTAGCAATTTATAGAGAATGTTAACCCTTTATTAATAGAAAACTGAATGACACTTTCACAGCCCTTTGGGGATTATTTATTAAAATATGCAGTCACGCTTGAAAATTAAGAATCCTTAAAAGGTTTCTTGTTCCGCTCAGATGTATCAGTTTTATTTGCCTCTAATCAGGAAGAAGTGATCAGTCCAATCAATTTGCTTCTACTATGAATCCCTTGCAGCTTCTGCTCGTGAGTGGCTTTCCTGCTGCATCTGTGCAATGTGGCAGAAGCAGCAACTTGCTTGGGGAACATCGTGCAGGCCAGTAGAAAGGAATTGCAAGGTCCATCTCCAGCACTTCAGCACCATAGCAGATCTTGTTAAATACTGTCCTAACAAAAAGTGGGATGGCTGCTGCAGGAGCTGGTGGGTGGAAAGCAGAAGATACATGAGAAGATCGCATGTATCGACAACATTCATCTTTGGGACATTTTTGTTCTTACATTAAACATGGGGAAATTCTTCTTTGTGCAAATGTTTATAATTGTCTATAAAAATATGTATGTTTTGTGCACCATACTTGTCATAGGTGTGTCCTTATACAACTAGCCTCAGTACGTCATGTGATTCCAGGTCATGGCCTTTTTTAACGACAGTTCTTAGTTGTGATGTGATGTGATTAGGATGCACCAGGAGGCTGTGCTCATATTTTGATATGCAGCACTTGTATATCTGTGTGCAGCTGAGTCTGTACCTGGCGCAATGGAACTTGGCATCGAGAAAAGGTGCTGGCATTACATAATAACACTTTGTAATTTCTGTCATGTATATATTGCACTCCATTTGTGTCTGCTGTCCCTGACAATGAGGGGTAACCACGAAATGGTCAGACTAAAGGATTACTAGGTGGCAAACTACCTTACCCCTGCTTATTGCAGCTATACATAAGTTACATAAGTGGCAAGACAATTATTGTACAATTGTTGTATGGAACTAGATAAAAAATTATTCCAAACGAAAGCGGTGGATTTGCCCAGGCATGGTGATGGGTTTTTCAACCCATGGAAAACAATTGTCTTGCCCGGTGCCTCATTTAAACCACATCACCATCAGCATCCTCCTCGTCAACTTCCTCCTCTGCACCAGCTACATCAATATCCTCCTCCTGGTGTACTTCTAGTGACAACTTCAATATCAGGTACTGCACTGCTGGTGATCCTTCCTGCATATGCAAAGGGCGTGCAGATGGTGGAAGAAGCCACCTCTTCCCGTACAGTGATGGGAAGGTCAGGCATCGCAACCACCAACACACTTGGGCTCTCTTTGGGGATTTGTGATACCGTCCTAGAACGCACAGTTGTTTGCTGTGCTTTTGACAGCTTAACTCTCTTAAAATTTCTAGCGGAGGCAGGAGGAGGGCTTAGATCATCATGTGAAACTATACCACTAGTCCTGAACATAGGCCAGGGCCTTAGCTGTTCCTTGCCACTCCATGTCATTTATGGCAAGCTTACATTTCTCCTCAAACTATTTACATTTTTTTTTTCTTTGTGTTCCTGAACTTTGGCATTTTGGATTTGACATGCCCTCTAAGACGAGATTGTGCATCGGCCTTACAGAATGTCATGACTATAGGCAGCAGTTTCAGCACAAGGAGAAAGTGATTCTTGTTCTTTCACTATTTTATCCTCCACATTTTTGTTCTCCATTACCTTTCTGGCGTGTCCCTGGATTGGACTTATACAGCTGTGTCACTGGACTGGACATATGTAGCAGTATCACTGGAAATATGCAGCATTATCACTGGACTTTAACAGCATTATCACTGGACTTTAACAGCAGTATCACTGGACTGGCCTATTGCAGCAGTATCACTGTACTGGTCTTATGCCAGCAGTATCACCGGACTGGACTTATGTTGCAGTATCACTGGAATGGACTTATGCAGTAGTATCGCTAGACTGGATTTATGCATCAGTATCACAGTACTAGACTTATGTAGCAATATCGATGGACTTTAACGACTATATCACTGGACTAGACTTATGCAGCAGTATCACTGGATTGGTTTTATGCAGCAGGATCACTGGACTGGATTTATACAGAAGTATCACTGGACTGCACTTATGCAGCAGTATCACTGGACTGGACTTATACAGCAGCATACCTCCCAACTTCTTGGGAGCCGGAGGAGGAACAGGGGACTGCGCGCCGTAGGCGTGTTGAAAAATTTCGGGGACGTGGCCTAATTTTGTGGGCGTGGCCTATACTCGCGGCTCATCCACGAGGCCACACCCCTGTTTTGACGCTATGGGGGCATGACCCAGAGGCTCTGTGAGCCTCTAGCCATGCCCCCAGCCCACTGGCTGCGGGCTTTTACAGCAGTATCACTGGACTGGACTTATACAGCAGTATCACTGGACTGGACTTATACAGCAGTATCACTGGAATGAACATGTACAGCAGTACCAATTAGGGTGGCCAATCCCAGGATCGGCGGGATCCCAGGATTTGGCCTTACAAAAGTCCGGGATTTCAATCCTGGGATTGGAGTATCCAGTCCCGGGATTTCAGTATTAGACTGCACATGCACAGTCTAATGCCTGGCAGCATCTGAGCACTCGCTCAGACGCTGCCCGACTGTTCCTGACCCCTGCGTGCGGCCTGCGCAGCATTACGATCAAGCTGCGCAGGCCACGCACGCCGCCCACACTGCTGTCAGTGTCACTCCTCCTGGCTGCCCGCCCCCACCTCTTCTCCTGCGCCGGCCTGCCCGCCCCTTCACCGATGCTGGCCTGCCCGCCCCTTCCTCCCGCTGCAGTGCAGTTGAGGGGGTGCATATGAGCCCGACGGCACCGTGCACCTCGGAACCCACTCCACTCCTGGCCGCCAGCCTGCCAATGTAAGTAAATCTGCAGGTCGGCCGGTGTGGGGGTGGATATCGGGCACACCCCTGCAAACTAAGGATGCCAATCCCGGGATCCCGGGAATCCCGGGATTAAAAAAATGCCCCGGGATTGGCATCCCTAGTACAAATGGACTTTAAAGGCAGAGCAACTGGACTGGACTTATTGTCACGGCCTGGACTATCTGTGTTCCCGGCACTGACCTGGGTGCGCCAGTGGAGGGCGCAGGGAACCGGAAGCGGGGAGGCTTGAGGTAGCTGTAGCTCATGCACGGAGGATAGATGTGGATGATCTGCCGGGGACACAGAGAATTGGCTGAGACCTAAAGCAGAGGTGCGGGGTCTAAGCCGACAGTGGTATTCACCAGGGACCCCCGCAAGGGAATATGGACTTATCTGCAACTGCCGACCAGGTCGTGGCCCTCTGCCCAGGTTCCTCTGTGGCTTAGGCAGGGTTGATACTCTGGAGTCTCTAGAGCAAGGATGTTGAGGGGTACTTAAACCATCGATGGTGATCGATGGCACTGAATGCTTGATAGCAACACAGAGGGCACAGAGGAATATGAATAGCAGGAGATACACAGTATTGGGGACTGAGTACCATGGGATGCGTCCTGGGAGCCGGAGGAAACACGATGGTGATCACTGGGGGTCGCTGGAGATCACTGGGGGTCGCTGGAGATCACTGGGGATCGCTGGAGCGGCCTGGGAGCCGAGAGGAGACGGGCATGGGAACCCACTGGTATCCGGACGCTGAGGAGACAACCTGGGCTGCACAGCGAAGACTGGATCACACGGCAGATGGAACAGGGGCGGATTGGCCTGCCGGGAAACCGGGCCATTTCCCGGTCGGCCGCTCCATAAGTCCCCAGATCAGGCCGCTCTCCCCCCTGTCCGGGCCGCGGACCGCACAAAGTCTGCGACCACAGCATTTTTTCTGGATCAAAGATGGCCACGGGAGGGCATGCAGCTCCTCCCGCGGTGCTTGGTGTGTATGCCCCTGATCTCCAGCAGCAGAGCCGGCCTAGGGGGAAGCTGAGGATTGGTACCTGTTCCTGGGCTTCGCTCCGGCTGCAGCAGGAAGGATTCGGAAAGGGGGCGTGGCCACGGTGGGGCTCCGTGATTAGGCCACGCCCCCAACTTTGCCTGGCCCTGATCTTTAGTTGGTGGCTCCTGTGGTCCTCGTCCAGAAGCCAGGTAACGTTTGTGCATGGACTGGGGACCACACTGTGGTATATTGTATATATGTGTGGGGATATACAGCATGTGTGATGATTTGAGGGAGAGGGGCACGTCAGTAATTTCATACTGCCCCCCCACCCCTCCCCTTACCAAAAAACACCTCAAAACTATAATTTTTATATGTTGGATTATGGAAATTAATTAGTTATCCTAGCACTACAAGTCCCAGCATGACCAGTCAGTTTCGATAGTATACAGATTTGATCATTCGTATATAAGTACATGCTGCTGAGGATCAGATAGCCTGTGGTCCTCTGGCAGCTGCTGATAGATTGCTAGTAGAAACTGACACGTCATGCTGGGACTTGTAGTCTCACCCCCAGCGAACTGTGTAAAAAAATTGCTGCCCTGGCGTCTCTGCAGTGTTGGGGCGGTCAGGGGTGTCCGTGCCGTAGGGGTACCTGTGCCGCCGTCATGTGTATAAAGCCGACTCGCCTGGGGCGCACCGGTGCCTTGCACCGGCCCTGCTTGTAGTACAAGGATAACTATCTATTATATCCCAGCAAAATATGGTACCATACAGTATGTACTATTGCAATGTACAGCACAGGGACAGCAGTAAGCATTTATTATTAACTATAGCACTCATTGGCAGTCTGGCCCTGGCTTGCTGCATGGCAGTGGCATGCAGCTTTGTTTTAAGATGCGTACAGCGTGGCCTCCTGTGTCCCTCTCCGACCTCTCTGCACCTTCTCCTCCTTGCTGACTCTTCCTCCATCCCACATCACACGCACGTGCGCAGATGGAGACATTATGTCATCCGCACTGCTCAACGGTAGGAAGGGAACACGCAAATCCCGCCAGGCACCAACAGTGACCTCGGAGAGGGACGGGATTTGTATAGCATCAGTGGGACTCTGAGTTGGGGTCTACGGGTCACTACCTGCTGTGTAATGTGACTATGCATCACTACGTGCCGTGTAATGTGACTATGGGTGACTACGTGCTGTGTAATGTGACTATGCTTCACTATGTGCTGTGTAATGTGACTATGGGTGACTACGTGCTGTGTAATGTGACTATGCATCACTACGTGCTGTGTAATGTGACTATGCATCACTACATGCTGTGTAATGTGACTATGGGTGACTACGTGCTGTGTAATGTGACTATGCATCACTACGTGCTGTGTAATGTGACTATGCATCACTACGTGCTGTGTAATGTGACTACGGGTGACTACGTGCTGTGTAATGTGACTATGCATCACTATGTGCTGTGTAATGTGACTATGCATCACTATGTGCTGTGTAATGTGACTATGCATCACTACGTGCTGTGTAATGTGACTATGGGTGACTACGTGCTGTGTAATGTGACTATGCATCACTACGTGCTGTGTAATGTGACTATGCATCACTACATGCTGTGTAATGTGACTATGAGTGACTACGTGCTCTGTAATGTGACTATGCTTCACTACGTGCTGTGTAATGTGACTACGGGTGACTACGTGCTGTGTAATGTGACTATGCATCACTATGTGCTGTGTAATGTGACTATGCATCACTACGTGCTGTGTAATGTGACTATGGGTGACTACGTGCTGTGTAATGTGACTATGCATCACTACGTGCTGTGTAATGTGACTATGCATCACTACGTGCTGTGTAATGTGACTACGGGTGACTACGTGCTGTGTAATGTGACTATGGATCACTACATGCTGTGTAATGTGACTATGGGTGACTACATGCTGTGCAATGTGACTATGCATCACTACGTGCTGTGTAATGTGAGTACGGGTGACTACGTGCTGTGTAATGTGACTATGCATCACTATGGGCCTTATTCTGATCGGTGCGGCCCGATTAGAAATATGCGGTCATGTCCGTGCAGGCGAATCCCCGCCTTCCATACGGATCGCCACCTCCGTCCGTACGCGGATATGTGGCGATCCGCATGAAATTGGACGGGGATACGCCTCCTCCGTCTTGGGAGCAGCCCCTGCATTCGATGGTCGCCGAACATCGAATGCAGGGCCGCACGCTCCACCAGGTCCCGCCACACAAGACCACACGGACACTTGTCCGTGTGAAATCATGTATGGGGGCGGGCAGCTGACATCCGGCGATGTCAGATGCCCGCCCCCTACACACGCGTCACGGCCTCATTACCATGCATACGCCCCGCGTTTGCATGGGAACGCCCATGAAACGCGGGGCGTATGCATAGGGTAATGAGGCTAAGTAGCCCCTCACGCCCCTCTACGCCCCCTGTGCGGCGTATAAAGAATACGTGCGGCGAAATCGCCTGCACATGCGCAGAGTGACCTCTGCACATGCGTAGACGATCAACATCGGCGGGACGTCCGCATGCGGTAAAATCCGCACCGATCAGAATAAGGGCCTATGTTCTGTGTAATGTGACTATGGGTGACTACGTGCTGTGTAATGTGACTATGCATCACTACGTGCTGTGTAATGTGACTATGCATCACTACGTGCTGTGTAATGTGTCTATGCATCACTACGTGCTGTGTAATGTGACTATGGGTGACTACGTGCTGTGTAATGTGATTATGCATCACTACGTGCTGTGTAATGTGACTATATGGGTCACTATGCGCTGTGCAATGTGACTATGGGTCACTATGCACTATCTAATGTCAATATGGTCACTACTTGTGTAAGGTGAATAGGATTGTCCTACTCTAGCATAATGATTTCAACTGGGGGTACTACTGTTTGTCGATACTAATTTCTTATGATACTCCAGCCTTTTTATTTGGTGTGCACTATTCCTTTATAGCTTTTTGGCGGAAGGGCACAGTTTATAATTTGTAGGGGGCACTAAACACACAAGCGCCACACACAAGTGGGGCATTAGCAGGGAAAGGGAGTTCTACCACCTCTCCATGACCATTTTAAGCCCTGCCGCTGGTGGTGGAGCCTAAATATGGGCAGAGTAATCTCTGTGCAGCAGCTCTTGCCGGGAGAAGGGTATTAAAACATAGGTGAAACTAGCAGCAGGGCTAGGGGTCACCAGCCAAAATTTTGCCTAGGTCACCCAATTGACTAGGTCTGGCTCTCCCAGCAGGCAAAGCAGAAGTTTTTCAAGCGGCTGAGGATCATCAACAACAGCAAGGGAGGCACCTGGACAGTACAGCTGCATATTGAGGTGACTGCAGATGAGAGGTACATAACATTAAACTAATAATGACTATATGATGCAGCGCAGCCTGGCTCTGTGTGGCTGGCAGCAGTGGTACAAATATACCTTCCTCTCAAGTCACCCCCTATTCTTCCCCCTCTCTCATCTCCTCCTGTTCCCTTTCATGTCTCCCCCTGTTCCTCCTCCTTTCAAGCATCCCCCCCAAGTTCCTCTCTTATCATGTCTGCCCATTTCTCTCCCTCTCTTACATCTCCCCCTGCCCTCTCCTCCTCTCACATTTTCCCCTGTTCCGATCATCCTTTCACATCTCCCCCTGTTCCTCTCCTCCTCCCACGTGTCCCCATTCCGCTCCTCCTCTCACATCTCCCACTATTACTCTTACATCTCTCCCTGTTCCTCTTACCTCTCCCCGTTTATCTCCCTCTCTATCGTCTCCCTGTTCCTCCTCTCATGTCTCCCCATTCCTCCTTTCACCTCTCCCCCTGTTCCTTCTCCTCTCATGTCTCCCCCTCTTATTTCTCCCCGTTTCCCCTCCCAAGGCTCTCCTCCTTTCACGTTTTCCCCTGTTCTTCTCCTCCTCTCATGTCTCTTCCTGTTACTCTTCTCCTCTCAGGTCTCCCCCTGTTCCTTCTCCTCTATCCTCTCCCTGTTCCTCATCTGAAGTGTCTTCGTTCCTTCTCTCACGTTCAAGGGCGTAACGATGTAATGTGCAGGGGGTGCAGCTGCTATGGGGCCAGAGCTTTGGGGGGCCCATCTTCCCTCTGTAAGTTAGATGTGCTATCTAAAATTATCAATATTGGCTGGTAAATAGGGGCCCTACAAATTTTTACTATGGGGCCTATGAACATCTAGTTACACCCCTGCTCATGTATCCCCCTTTTCCGCCTCTTGCGTCTCCCCTTGTTCCTCCTCTCTCATTTTCCTCTGTTCCTGCCCTCACTCTCGCATCTCCCCCTGATCCTGTTCTTACTCTTGGGTCTCCCTGGGAGCTGTTGCCTTTGATAAGGGGGTCCCTGCCTTCCCCTCTTTAAAAGACTCCACCCCCTTCATTGACTCCACCCCTTTTGTAGGGCTGCTTTTAGAAATTTCCCGGGCTGGTTTTTCATCCCAATCCGCCCCTGGTGGTTGGTTAATAGTCTGTTAGCTGCATTGTTTGCAGGCTAAAAGTGGTGCAATTCTTTTGCTTGGAAACCAAGGAAGAAGGCATTGCAGTAGTCTATAACTAGGGTGGTGATTTAGCATGGAGAGCCACTCAGAATTAGGCCCTATGTGTTATGTTACAAATGCATGTATGACTTTTGGCAGATCTTCAGAGGAAATTCAGGGGATAATTCAGCCATGTTCCTCAGATGAAAGAATGAGGATTTGATTGTGGCTGATATCTGATGTTTAAGTGTCAGGCCACCATCCAGCACAATGCCAAGATTGTGCACGTGATCAAAGTTTTGTAGTTCCCAAGTGTCAATCCAGTTGGATGGCTATGCTGATGAGACCCCAGAGGTTCGTGGGGTATCGGGGCAGCGGGATGGAGATAGAATACAGCAGAGGGTGTATGTTTGACATGTCAACATTGACAGAATGCCAACATTGTCATAATGTCAAGAATGTGAATGTAGACAGAATGTCAATAACTGATTTTAGGGTTATGTTTAGGCTGCAGTAAGGGTTAATGTTTTTTGATACATCTATTGAAAACCGGACTCTCAACACCCTGGATGTCTACATTCACAATGTCAACATACCGGTAATGTTAACATTGTAAGTGTCGACATCTGAAACAACACCAGCACTGGGGTCACGGCATCAATATGAATGCCAACACCAGAATCCCACCTGCCGGCATCCCAAATGTAAGTATTTGGGGGGGTTAGCACTTGGCCAGGGAAGTGTAGGCTTAGGTTTAGGCAATGGCAGGGGACTTAATGTTAAGGCACGGGGGGTTGGATAGGGTTATGTGGCAAGGAGGGAAGGTTAGGCACTTAGAAGAAGGGATAAGGGTTAGGCTGCAGGTGGGGACTGTTACAGTTGGGGGGGGGGGCAGGGCAGAGGTTAGTGTACAGTATACTATCCCGGACCCCTGCCAGGATTCCCTCTATTGGAATGCTGGCATCAATATTTTGCACACCCGCATCCCATCCACCATTCATCCGTATGTATATATTGCAGTGTAAGACGCCACCATTGTTAGTATGCATCTCTAGAAAATGTCAGCCTCTTTAGTAGTGAGCTAATAATAAGTAGGGAACAGTATAATTACTGGCTCCAGAAGCGGCAGTACTGGTGGTGGGTACCTCCGCCTTCAGTCTCTTATTGCCTGATAAGTGCAATGTAAATGTAATTCCATATTTGGTCCCACACACATAGGGCTGGTGCAGAGGTGACGTCTGTGCGCAGCGCATATGTTATATTATATTTAACATAGGTCACATGTTCCGAACTAAGGGGTGATTCAGACCTGCTCAGATCATGCTCTACTGAGTCCTCTAGTGTCAGGTCAGTGCAGGAAGGAACCTGATTACTCACAGTTCCTTCCTCCACACTGAGAACTAGGGATGGCCATCGTTGCCTTTGCAACTGGCCATCGATAGTGTAGTACTATTCAATGGATGACCATCAATTTTTTTACATATCAATGGTCATGGATTTTCTTTAGTCTGTGGGTCAATCAAAATATGGGGGCGGGGCACCTTGTGGAAAAAGCAAAAATGAAACTATTCATTTAAGCTTGACATGGATGGGGGGAAACCATCTGGTTTTCTCTCATCGATGGCAAAACTATTCAACATTTCTAATCATCGATGGCCATCCCTAGAATGATATAGTGCATACACTGTAAACAATATCGTTTAAACACCTTTCACATTGCAAAAATAATCCAGGTCGATCCAGGGTTGTTGCCAGAAGGAGAAGTGTGAGCAGTAAAGGTGCCCATACACTGTACAATTATTGTATGCAATATTGTATACAATATCGCATCTCATCGCATCTCGGTTTTGCGATGAGATGAGATCTAGTACAAAAAGTATGTGCAGCACATACATTTTGTACTAGATCTCATTTCATCGCAAAACCGAGATGCGATAAGATGCGATATTGTATACAATATTGTATACAATAATTGTACCGTGTATGGGCACCGTAACACTGCGGAGTGGAGCCTGGCAAATCTCACTGCCGCTTGTACTAGAGAGTATCAGACTGCAGCTGCTGCATACAAGTACAAGCTGCTGCATAGTCACTGTCTCTGCTGTGTATGTGCGGATCCTCCTGCTGCTGCAGAACCTCTTCTACCTTTTTCTAATGTTGTCTTATGAATACTCAATAAACCAACATTCTGATTATATTCTGTTGTGTGAATTAACATCACCCAAACACTGCAATACTCTGCCAACAGTTCTCACTGATATACATAGGTGGGGGCTTCTGGTCTATCTGAACCTTTATTTGTCATTATGAAATAATGTTGTAAAATAGATATATCTTTACTTCTCACTGAGAAAATTGGCAGTTATTATTAAACCGACACAGGGGCAGATGTATTAACTCTGGCAAAGAGATAAAGTGGAGATAAAGTGGAAAGAGATAATGCACCAGCTAATCAGCTGTATTTGAAAAATGACAGTTGGGAGATGATTGACTGGTGCGTTATCTCCTTCCACTTTATCTCCAGTTTATACCTTTTGGGGTAGACCTATTGACTGTCTATCTAGGCACAGTAGATCTACCAACTGGAACCGCTTGTCCTACAATGGCCAGTATTCAATGCTCCCGATTCACTGTTTGTTTTCGGCGAATCGGGCTGTTTTCACTCCTTGCAGTGAATTTTTTTCACTGAAAATCTGATTCACCCTATTCAATGTTCACTGTTCGCCGAAAGCGAACAGTGAATGCCATCCTTTTCTCCGTTTCATGCTCGCTGCAATTCGCTGGTGTACTTCAATGAGGTCTTCACTGGGATTCGCCGAGAGTGTATTCAATGCTCAAATGGAGAACTGCTTTCTCCATTGATTTTCGCCATGATTCTCCGTTTTGCATTCGTCATCTTTTTTAGGTAAACTGGAATGTGATCTTTTAAAGTAAAGCGTTTTTGTTTTGTTTTTTTGCTGTCAAAAAATCAGATATTTTTTTCAGTGAAGGGGCATGCTAGTTTTGCAGCACATGAATATATTCAAAAAAACAATTTATTTTTTTTACACATTCGCCAGCAGGGGGACGGGAGCCGATCATTAATATTCATATATTCACTGCACTCTGTTCCCCGCTTGTTACGTGCAGGACCAGAGGAGCGGCTTCCTACCCCTGCCCCCCCGTGCCAGCATTCCCGGGGGGCAGCCTCTGCTGCCTGTGCCCCGGTAGGCCCCTGCATCATTGAATAGGGTGACACTGGGAGGGCTGGCAGCGAATGCTGCAGCCCTCCTGAACCCTGTGAATGTGCAGTGAATCCTAAACAGTATTCGCTGCACATGGAGAACACAAAACATTGAATACTCCCCAATGTCTTTTAATAAACTTGTGCACAGGGCCCTTCTACCTCTGTGTTGGTCTGTTATTTCCCGGTTTGTTTTATCACTGTTATTTTCAATTGTAACGCAATGGAATATGCTGCACTATATAAGAAACTGTAAATAAATAATATTAATCGCTGTGTACTACTGTTGTTAATTGTTTATGTACTTTGTTAGGAGCTGCAGGACCCATGTGGCTCCATGAAAAATAAAGTTTATTAATAATAATAATAAAAAAAAAATGTTCCAATAAGCCTACAATCTGAAGAAAAACGTAATGGCTGCATAGTCATGTAGGAGATTAAACATGATAGCTGGGTGTGACCTTAGAGGTCATGTGACATGGAGAGCCTATGGCTATATTGGATTTGGGTTGTTGGCTGTAATATTACTCTGGGAGTAGGAGGAGTCTTCCTCTTCTCCCAGGAAATTTCTGAGTGAGTACACACATTTTGTTTGCTCTGCAAGGTTAGGCCCATTAGCTTAAATTTCACCCCTATTTCTGCTCTCCTTTAGACTAAAAGCAGGAACATGTCCCGCTCTGCCCCCAGCCGCTCAAGGCGTGCTGTCAGGCCGCCCGCCCGCTTTGCGGAGGCCTTGGGAGCCGGGAGGGAGGCTGCATCCTCACCTGAGGCGGGCAGCTCTGCGTCGCGTGCTGATGGTGGCTCCGGAGGGGGAAGTAGGGACAGTGTGGCTGATGCCGCGGTCTCTGCGCTTCCTGACGGAGGGCTGGCAGCGGCTCGCGGACGGAGGGCTGCACGCGGCGGGCGCGCTGGTTCACTAAGCGCCCGCCGCGGCCTTGCGTTGGTGGAAGACAGCTTCCCCCAGGCGTTCCAGGCATCCGGGCGCGGTAGGGGGCGCCTGAATACCCCAGCCGGGCGCTCGGGGAGAGGCCGCGTGACGGGGTCTGCAGCACAGCGGGTGCCTGATAGTGACGGCATCCCGCTGCGCGTGCAGCCGTCCAGACGCGGCAGAGCAGTGTCACGCGGCGGGCGCAGGTCTGCTGACGGCGCCCGCCGCGCTGCTCGCGGGGCAGCAAGTGCAGGAGGCAGCAGGGATGGGGTCAGCGCTGCTGAGGCTAGCGTGATGGCTAGCCCAGACCGGCGGCCATTACGCGGCCCAGCGCGTGCGCACAACATGGCGGCCGGGCCTAGTCGCCCAAGAAGCCGCAGGGGGGTGATAGGCAATATTGAAGCAGGGCCTGAGGGAGGATCAAGGGGGTCAGAGAGGGGCATTTCCCCTTCCCCTGATCCTGAGACTCCCTTGTACGGCTATAGGCCGTCATGGGAGAGGCAAAGCCAGGAGGGAGATGAGGAATCACAGACTCCTCCTAGATCAAGGGGGAGAGGGAGCACTAGGAGTGGCATGTCACACAGGAGTGTTAGCAGGGACAGGGATACCGCAAGGGGGTCCGGAGATGCACGCAGGTCTTCCCCTGCAGCATTTGATCCAGCTTTATTATCTGCAGCCTTGTCATCAATGGCTGGGGCTCTGGCTCCTTTGATAGGGGAGGGTCCTGAGGAAGCCGGGTCATCAAGGTCTGCCAACCGCAGATCGTCTGCTAGGGCGCAAGCTATCCCTGGTTGCGCAGAGTTCGTTAGGGCTTTTAGAAATGTCAGCCCCGCAGGGCATGATGCACGGTCTGGGTCTTCTCGCAGACAAGATGCTAACATCGCTTCCAGTGGTCGCAGGTCTGGCCGGAGCAGGGCAAGGAGGCCCGCCCGGCCTTTGTCTGTTGTTTCTTTAGATCCTGATGAGAGAGAGGCTGACCCTGTGGACGAAGGAGAGGCTGAGTTGGAGGATGACACGGATGACGACACCTGGGCGGCACAGCCCGAGTCTACAGGGGAGGAAAATACGGATGAAGGGGCCGGTTCGGTGGCGTATTCATCCACAGTGGGGTCTGGCTCTAGTCGCTTTTCCTCTTCCTCCTCCTCTTCATCTGCCGGTGGCTCCGAGGTAGGCAGTGCTAAGAAGGCGCGCAAGCAGGCGGCCAAATATGCCAAAAAGGAGGCAAGTCGCCAAGCACTCAGTCGCAAGCGTAAGCGTACAGCTTCAATTACAAAGAGGGAGCGCAAGCGCCGTAACCTGCCTGGGGTAGTGCACTGCGACTACACTGCCGTGCTTAGGGGTCTTAGGGACAGCTGTAGGTCAAAGATTCAGAAAGGGGAATTCGTGGACTTGTTCAGTTTAACTGACGAGTCCAAAAAAGCCTACAAAGCTGCTAAGGCTAAGGGAGGCATAGGAGCGTGTCACGGCAGAAGGGCTGGATGGAGTCGTGTGGTGCACAGAAGCTGGAGACGGACCAGGGCGAGTAGGATTGTAACGTGCAGGTTTAATAACTGGTTTCATAAATAATAAGTTCACTTAAATACTTCTTTAAGTGGCAAAAGAATAAATCAATAAGTCCAGCACAATATACTGCCAGTGGTAATTCTGGAACCAGTCTTTAGGTGAGCCAGAGTACATAGAAGAAGATGCAGGAAGAGGTTGCTTTGATGATGGAAGAAATGGATCCGGAAGACTGGAAGAGGATGGAATGGATGGATGATGAAGAAAGGGAATCCTGGAACAAGCAGGAGCCAGCACTAGATAGCGCTTGCAGCATTGGTGTCAGGAGAAAACCTTCCTTGGATAAGGTGCAGGGAGCAAGGCACCAGAGTCAGGAGAGAGAACCAGGATCCAGGAGTCAGCTCGGAGATGTGAACGACTCAGAAGACTCATTGCACTGACACGGATCAGCCTGGGCAGCTCCACTATATCCCCAGGGAGTGGCTGCCATTGGCTGTCCGTGCAGGATGAGGAGGAACTCTCTACTCTGGCCCAATCCGCTACCTGCCCTTACTCAAGATGGCGCCGCCGGCCTCCCGGCGCCGCAATCGTCAAGGACGCTGCTACCTGATGCTCCGTCGCTGCCGCCTCTACCCAGCGCTGCCCCCACCTGCCCGCCTCAGATTGGAGCCTGCACACGCTAGCCGGCGGCGGGCGCGGACGGGTGAGTACTGTACCCGCCGCGCTCCGTCGCGGCTGCGTGTGACAGTACCCCCCCTTTTCAGGGTGGCCCCAGGACGCCTATGGGCCTTGTGAGGATTTCGCTGCAGAAATTGCTTAATCAGCTTTGGAGCATGCAAATCAACGGAGTCCACCCAAGAGTTCTCTTCAGGACCAAAACCGACCCACTCCACCAGATACTGAGTACGAGCATTGCGGTGACGAGAGTCTATGATACGTCTTACCTCGAATTCGATCCCACTCTCGGAGTTAATCTTGGGTGGTTTGGGAACCTTCTTCTGATAAGAGTTCAATCTTAAAGGCTTGAGGAGGGACACATGAAAGGAATTCGAGATCCTTAGGGAAGGAGGAAGTTGAAGTCTATAAGCGACTGGATTAATGACTTGGGTGATGGCATATGGCCCAATGTACCGGGGAGCCAATTTCATAGAAGGCAGACGGAGGCGTATATGACGGGTAGATAGCCATACCCGATCCCCGAGTTTTAATCTGGGCGCTGCTCTTCTTTTCCTGTCCGCCATTCTCTTGTATCGAGCAGAAGATTTAAGGAGAGCGGTGTGGACATCCGACCAAATCTTCGCAAAGCGTTGGAGGGAAGTGGTCGCTGTAGGAACTTCAGAAGAGGGTAATTCTGAGAAGTCTGGAGATCGTGGGTGTTTACCAAATACGGTAAAGAAGGGCGTGGTTCCGGAGGAAGAGTGATAGGAGTTGTTATGCATAAATTCTGCCCACGGGAGGAGATCTACCCAGTCATCTTGAGAGGACGAGATGAACAATCGAATAAAGGCCTCCAAGTCCTGATTCACCCGTTCCGTCTGGCCGTTGGTCTGGGGATGAAAGGCAGTAGAAAACTTGAGGTTAACCTTTACCGTGGCACAGAGAGCTCTCCAGAATTTCGCCACGAACTGTACTCCGCGATCAGACACAATTTCTTTGGGCAGACCATGTAATTTAAAAATGGTGGAAATGAATAGCTGAGCCAGTACTGGAGCAGAGGGAAGACCTTTTAGTGGGACGAAATGGACCATTTTTGAGAATCGGTCAACCACTACCCAGATTGCTGTATGACCTTTGGAAGGAGGCAACTCGCAAATGAAGTCCATAGATAGATGTGTCCATGGTTCTGTGGGAATGGCCAGAGGACGGAGAGGACCAACAGGAGTTGTTCTGGGCACCTTATGCTGAGCACATTTTACACAAGACGCGATGAAGTTGGTGACGTCGTGACGAATGGTTGGCCACCAATAAGAACGTGACAGGAACATCAAGGTCTTCTGTATTCCTGCGTGACCTGCGAAACGGGAGGAATGTGCCCATGATAATATTTTTTTTCGCAGTTCGAGAGGAACAAACGTCTTGCCTGGAGGAGGAATTGGCTGTACAGACACTTGAGCAAAAACCACTGGATCAAGGATTGGACGAGGAAGAATCTCTATATCAGAAGTCGTTTCAAAGGAACGGGATAGGGCGTCAGCTTTAATATTAGTGGTGCCAGGTCGAAATTTAATTTGAAAATTAAAACGTTCGAAAAACATAGCCCATCGGGCTTGACGAGCAGTGAGGCATTGAACTTGTTTGAGAAAGGACAAATTCTTGTGATCTGAATACACGGTGATCTTATGCCGCGCACCCTCCAGAAGGTATCGCCACTCCTCTAACGCCGTTTTGACAGCAAGTAACTCTTGTTCCCCAATGGGGTAATTCTTCTCTGCCGGAAGGAATTTTTTGGAGAGGAAAGCACAAGGATGTAATTCTTGATCCTCTCCTTTTTGTGACAAGATGGCCCCAATACCTTCCGAGGATGCGTCCACCTCGAGGATGAAGGGCTTGTCGAGATCTGGTTGGAGGAGAATGGGTGCCGTCATAAACGCCCTCTTTAACTGTTGGAAGGCTGAGAATGCTTCTGGCGGCCATTGACTTGGATCAACTCCTTTGTGGGTAAGAGCTGTGAGGGGAGCAGCGATGGTAGAGAAGTTCCGGATGAATCGCCGGTAATAATTTGAGAATCCTAAAAATCTCTGAATTCCCTTGAGTGTCGTGGGAGGTGCCCAGTCTTGGATCGCTCTCACCTTCTCTGGATCCATCTCGATACCAGTAACAGAGAGAATGTGGCCTAAGAATGGAATGGAGGTGACTTCAAAAACGCATTTTTCCAACTTACAGAATAGTTGATTTTGACGAAGACGTCGTAGCACCTCGGACACGGTCTGTCTGTGATGTTGAAGATTGGAGGAGAAGATGAGTATATCGTCTAGATAGACTACAATGGAATGGTACAGCAAGTCCCGGAAGATATCATTCACGAACTGTTGGAAGACGGCAGGGGCGTTGCAAAGGCCGAAGGGCATCACCAGATATTCATAGTGACCGTCTCTTGTATTAAAAGCCGTCTTCCACTCGTCACCGGAACGGATTCGTATCAAGTTGTAGGCCCCTCGTAGGTCCAATTTGGTGAAGACAGTCGCTCCTCTGATCTTATCAAACAGTTCTGTGATAAGGGGTAAGGGATAGCGATTCTTTATAGTGATGTCGTTCAGGCCTCTATAGTCGATACAAGGCCGAAGACCGCCATCTTTCTTTTTCACAAAGAAAAACCCAGCCCCGGCCGGAGAGGTAGAAGGTCGGATGAACCCCTTGTTTAAGTTCTCTTGGATGTACAAGGACATGGCCTCAGTCTCGGGTAGCGACAGAGGATAGATGCGGCCACGAGGAGGAAATTTCCCAGCCATCAATTCTATTGGGCAGTCCCAAGGCCGGTGGGGAGGTAAAGTGTCAGCACCTCCTTTACTGAAGACATCTGTAAATGGACGATACGGTACGGGTATAGACAAGGGTGGAGCTGAAGAAGATGAAGAGCAGTTATCCTCACATTGTGGATGGGTCTGGTAGACCGGAAGGATCTGAGGAATGCAAGTAGACTGGCAGACTGTTCCCCAGGCCTTGATCTCCATAGTGGTCCAATCAATTTGTGGATTATGTTTGGAGAGCCAGGGAAGACCCAGGACCATTTGATGAGAAGATTGTGGAAGAATGAAGAATTGAATGGTCTCTTGATGTAAGGCTCCGATGAGCAACTTCAGCGGAATGGTTTGATGAGTGATTTGTCCACTCCGAATTCGACTCCCATCCACAGCCGTGAGGACCAGCGAATGATCCAGAGGTTGCACAGGCAGGGCATGCTGGTTGACAAAAGAAGAAGAAAGGAAGTTCCCCGCTGCTCCAGAATCCAATAAGGCCTGAAGTCTTCTCTCGCCTTGGGGACACACAAGAGTCACTGGAATAATAGAGTCAGTAGAAGAGGGAGATGAAAACAATACTCCTAATCGGACCTCCCTCGGGGGGATTAGGAGCGGTCGTTTCCCGGCCGCAGTGGGCAGGCAGCCAATAGGTGAGCAGATGAGCCACAGTACATACACAAATTCTCTCGCCGTCTTCGGAACTTCTCCTCGAGGGACAGGCGGGAACGATTGATTTGCATGGGTTCATCAGCTGGTGCAGCAGGCGAAGGAATTGCCTTGGGGCCCGGAGCAACATTGGGAGAGAAACGAGGACGAAGGCGATCAGAACGATTCCTCTCAAGTTGGCGTTCTTGGAGTCGCAGGTCGACTTTGGTACATAGGGAGATGAGTTCTGCCAGGGTGGAAGGAGGATCGCGAGTTGCTAACTCGTCTTTGATGCGCCCAGCCAGACCGTTCCAGAAGGCAGATACGAGAGCCTCTTCGTTCCATCGAAGTTCGGACGCCAGGGTTTGGAACTGTACGACATATTGTCCCACTGGGCGACTGCCTTGACGAATCCTCAGGATCTCCGTGGCTGCAGAGGACACTCTGCCGGGCTCGTCGAATATACGACGGAAGGAGGCCACAAACTCTTCATAATTATTGAGAAGAGGGTCCGCACGCTCCCAGAGGGGGGACACCCACTCCAGGGCTGGACCAGCCAGTAGGGATACGATGTAGGCCACCCGGGTTTTGGGCGAAGGGAAATTGGAAGGCTGGAGGGCAAAATGCACGTCACATTGATTTAGGAATCCTCGACATCCTCTCGGAGACCCGTCATATTTACTGGGTGTCGACAGCTGTAGATGGTGAGGAACAGATGGACTCGCAGGAGCAGGAGGGGCAGAGACTCCAGCAGTGGGTGCGGCCGAAGCTGAGGGAGCCGCCTGAGGTGGTGACAAGGACTGGAGGAAGTGAGCCACTTGACGCTGGGTGGTTTCTACTTGTAAATACACTTAGAGAAAAGAAGACTTGTGTTGGGGGCACTTTAAAGTTGATGAAAGGATGTATAAGGTATATTAAAACTTAGCCTTTATTAATTATATTAGAAAATTGCCCTATAGTACCCCTTCAGCTATAATACTGAACTGGGTGTAGGTGCTAGGAGGAAAATACAATATTTCCACAATTACATGTAACATACAGACGAACTTACACATATAAAACCCACACAGAGAATTTCGTTAAACCCAATAATAATTAGAGGAGAACTAGTGAGATTCCTTCAAATTGTGCTCAGTAGCTAGTAATTATAGGTACCGGAGTTGATAATACAAACACTTATTTTCAGCTACTTTGCTGGGTTCCTATATTACACTTAATTCTTATACTCCAGTCAACAGAAGGCTGTCTGACGCATTCAGTATTCAAATGGTTATCCCCTTTATTTTTCAAAAGGATTGATCTACTTTAACAAGGACTATCACCAATTATCCCACTTGCTCAAGTGTGGTGGGTGACAGAAATACGGTTTAGTATTGTAGGTAGTGCAAATTTACAGCATAGTTATTCTTGCTGAGTACACTGTATAGTGATTGCTTTTATGAAAAACCAAAGAAGAGACAGATATTGACAGATTAACAGAGAGCCATCAGCAAGATAAACCACCTATCCTCCTACTCTCACTATCATGTTTCAGAGGATAGTGGGATGGGGACTAGGCAGAGAAGCTTTCTGCTCAGAACGTAACAGCTTTATTTCCTTCTGCTGCTTGCTAATGACTGTATGGCGACACTGATGTTATTAAACCTTGCAGTGCCGTCGCTCAGCCACCAGTCAAGTGAGAGAGGAATGAACAGAAATTTAAGATAATTAGAAAGAAGACACTGTTACTGTGTGCACATAGGTTTACCACCAAGTGGACAGAGATCTGCCGTATAGTTGATACATTGAATACACACTAGTTGTGTGCACAGGAGAAGTCTGTTACAATGTATCCACCTGGTATGTACAGAGAAAAAAAGGTTTAAGATTAGAGATTAACAGGATATTATTTCCTATATCGATTCTGCTGTCACCTCATCTTTAATAAGAGGATGAGGGATGAGAGATCTGATAGGATATCTGTCAATTTGGAAGAAAGATAAAATAAACTCTCTGCAACTCTGCGTTTAACATGTAGGACCAATCCTGATACTATTTGCGCATAGCAGAACTTGAACTACCGGTCCCGAGAGTGAAAAGAGTTTATAGCAATACCAGATAGCCG
The DNA here is from genome assembly GCF_055691185.1 of Crinia signifera. NCBI lineage: Eukaryota > Metazoa > Chordata > Amphibia > Anura > Myobatrachidae > Crinia > Crinia signifera. Next base: position 173,724,127 of record NC_139222.1, on the reverse strand, counting down.
ATACACAGTTATGTTCAGACAGTGTTATATCCAAGCCTCAATATTTCTAATCGCCTTGGTATATTTAAGAAATGTGGGCTGCGCTATATATCAGCTCAGGGTATAATTTAGATAGAGTTGTATATATCTCCATAAGGTACACACCCGCAGGGTCTATTAAATATACAACGTTCAGCACAGTTTTGAAACACCAGGTTACTTATCTGGTGTAGTATTCTCCCGACATCTCATACGTGGCAGACAGGTCTATAACTCATGAGAAGGGAAAGAGAGGGAAATCCGTGCCGCTTGGTGCAATAAGCATCAGGTATAGGTTCACAGTCCTATCCGGGGTAGCGCACAGTAGGCTACAATTCCGTTGGCACTGTGTGCATAGTTTTAAATCAGTGTCCCGTACGTGACCTGTGGTAGCATCAGATAGGCAGAAGCAGATTGCCCCTAGGTAGTTCCCTGTGTGGTGGCGTGGGGAGCGTAGAACGGGCTGCAGTACCGTTTGCGCTGTGTGCCAAGTCTTGAATCACTGTCCCGTATGCAACCTGCGGCAGCGCCAAACAAGGTCCGATCAGCAGGAGCAGATTGCCCCTGGGTAGTTCTCAGTGTGGTGGCGTGGGGAGCGTTGAGCGGGCAGCAGTTCCCTTTGCGCTGTGTGCACAGTCTCGAATCACTGTCCCGTTTCTACTTGTTCCAGGCGAGCCATGATGCCTTGAAGAACATCCGTCATGGAAGCCTGTGCTTCACCCGATTCCATCGGGTCAGTGCAAACTGTCACGGCAGAAGGGCTGGATGGAGTCGTGTGGTGCACAGAAGCTGGAGACGGACCAGGGCGAGTAGGATTGTAACGTGCAGGTTTAATAACTGGTTTCATAAATAATAAGTTCACTTAAATACTTCTTTAAGTGGCAAAAGAATAAATCAATAAGTCCAGCACAATATACTGCCAGTGGTAATTCTGGAACCAGTCTTTAGGTGAGCCAGAGTACATAGAAGAAGATGCAGGAAGAGGTTGCTTTGATGATGGAAGAAATGGATCCGGAAGACTGGAAGAGGATGGAATGGATGGATGATGAAGAAAGGGAATCCTGGAACAAGCAGGAGCCAGCACTAGATAGCGCTTGCAGCATTGGTGTCAGGAGAAAACCTTCCTTGGATAAGGTGCAGGGAGCAAGGCACCAGAGTCAGGAGAGAGAACCAGGATCCAGGAGTCAGCTCGGAGATGTGAACGACTCAGAAGACTCATTGCACTGACACGGATCAGCCTGGGCAGCTCCACTATATCCCCAGGGAGTGGCTGCCATTGGCTGTCCGTGCAGGATGAGGAGGAACTCTCTACTCTGGCCCAATCCGCTACCTGCCCTTACTCAAGATGGCGCCGCCGGCCTCCCGGCGCCGCAATCGTCAAGGACGCTGCTACCTGATGCTCCGTCGCTGCCGCCTCTACCCAGCGCTGCCCCCACCTGCCCGCCTCAGATTGGAGCCTGCACACGCTAGCCGGCGGCGGGCGCGGACGGGTGAGTACTGTACCCGCCGCGCTCCGTCGCGGCTGCGTGTGACAGAGCGGAGGCTTTCCGCTCTTACGATAATTGGCTGGCGGGATTCTGTGTTTTCTCCGCATGCTACCTGGAGGATAGGCCAAAGGAACATATGAACATCATTCGATACATTCATATGGTACACGAGATGAGACGCACATATGGCGGGGTAGCGTGGAGGACATATGATGAGCAGTTCCGCCGCAAGCAGGACTGTTTACATATCATAGATTTTGGGTGTAAGGACGTTGAAGTCTGGATGGCCCTCACTAGGACTCCCGTAGAGGCAGTGGAGGGCACGCGAGCCATTGTCGCTGCAACCCCCGCCACAACGGTGGCGCAACGTCCCACAGGGAGTGACACGGCCGGGCCAAAGCGTTTCCCCACAGGCGGGAGGTCCTTTACACCAGGTGCTGCCAAAGGGAAATGCTATGGTTTTAATAACTCTTTCTGTAATCAAGGGCAGCGTTGCCGATACAAACATGTCTGCATCAACTGTTCAGGGAATCATCCGGCATTTAACTGCTTTCGAGGTGGCCGCCCCTCTCGAGGGGCGGTTGCCTCGGCAGCACCAAGGCCCTCTGCATCAAGCAACCCTAGATAGAGCTTTTACTCCGGTAAGGGTTGAGTCCATGTCACCGTGGCTCCGCCAATACCCGGACAGAGAGTCTGCTGTTTTTCTGTTACAAGGTTTTACTGATGGTTTTCACCTCCCTATACAGAGTGAAGTAGTTGGGGGGAAGTTTAGGAACCTTCAGTCGGCTCGTGCCTTGTCCTCAGTTCTAAGGGACAAAGTTGACACTGAGCTGCGTCTAGGGCGCATGGCCGGGCCATTCCCTTCGGCCCCCCTTCCCAATCTAATTTTATCTCCCGTTGGTGTAGTGCCTAAGAAAGTGCCGGGTAAGTTCAGGCTTATCCAGCATCTTTCTTATCCGGAAGGTTCATCGGTTAATGATGCCATCCCGGAGGAATTCTGTTCAGTGACCTACCAGTCGTTTGATGACGCACTGGGGATGGTCCGGGCCAACGGTGATGGGGCACTGATGGCGAAGGTCGATGTGGAATCGGCTTTTCGTCTCATGCCCTTGCACCCCGATGCATTTAGGTACATGGGCTTCCGCATAGGTGAGGAGTACTTCATCGACAAGTGCCTGCCGATGGGGTGCTCTGTATCCTGTGCCTTTTTCGAGAAGTTCAGTAGCTTCTTGCATTGGTGCGTTGAGAAAGCATCGGGGATGAGCGGGATTGCTCACTACCTCGATGATTTCCTTTGTGTTGGCCCTGCTGGTTCCAAGCGCTGTGCTGTATTGCTCGCAACGGTTCGTTCTGTCTTCTCGCAGTTTGGAGTGCCAATTGCAGAAGACAAAACGGAAGGCCCTATCACTTGCCTGTCATTCCTGGGGATCCAGATAGACACAGTGTTAGGGCATTGCTGTTTACCTCAAGAGAAAGTTACCAAGCTGAAAGGGGTCATTGACGCGTGCTGCGATTCTCGTAAGATTACTTTGCGCCAGGCTCAGTCGCTACTAGGTCAGCTTAACTTTGCCTGCAGAGTCATCCCAATGGGTAGGCTGTTCTGCAGGAAGCTAGAGAGAGCAACCGCTGGAGTCGCCAGAGCTCACCACCTGGTGCGGCTATCCGCAGAGATCAGACGCGACCTTGCTGTCTGGTCAGCCTTTTTGGAGGATTTCAACGGCATTCGTATCTGGCTGGCTCCCGTGGTTGACAATTCATACCTGCAGTTGTTTACCGATGCTGCTGGCGCGACGGGCTTTGGATGCTTTTTGGCTGGTAGCTGGTGCGCGCAACCATGGCCCACTTCGTGGTGTGCTAAAGGTCTCACGAAGGATATGCTGCTCCTTGAGTTATTCCCGATCATGGTTGCAATGGAAATCTGGGGCGCGCGGCTTGCTAATCGCAGTGTGCTCTTTTGGTGCGACAACTATAGCACAGTGCATGCGATTAACAACCAAAAGGCCAAGTCACCTTTAGTGCTAAGAGTGTTGGCGCAACTATTTCTGCAATGTCTTCATTTCAACATCCTCTTTAAAGCTAGGCATGTCCCGGGCAATCAGAACGGAGTAGCTGACGCGCTTTCGCGATTTCAGTGGGAACGTTTTAGGGAGTTGGCGCCTGATGCTGACGCTGTTGGGGTCTCGTGCCCGGTTTATATTTGGCAGGTCATCAGCCCGGACTGGAGGGGCTAGCGGAATTGTCGGTAGCGCCGGCTACTCTTAGAACATACCGCCAGGCTTGGTCGGAGTGGGAGGCTTTTTCTGGAGGGTCAGCACAGCCAGGTATGCGTGGTAACAAGCTATTCCTATCCTTTGTCTGGGGACTGTACAAGGCCGGAAAATCCAGAGCTGTCACAGCGCGGTACCTTGCGGGAATATCATTCTTTGCGCAGCTGAAAGGGGAGCACGATTTCACAAAGTGTTTTCTGGTGCGTAGAGCCTTGAAGGGTTGGGCTCGCATTGCCCCTGTAGCTCCCGATTGCAGGCGCCCCATTAGTTTCCCCCTTTTGTTAGTTTTGTTAGATAAAATTAGTTCGTTTGCAGACTCCGAGTTTGAGACGTTACTGTTCAGTTTAGCCTTCTCCATGGCCTTTCATGGGGCCTTTAGAATATTAGAGCTGGTTTCGGCATCGAAAGTTAAGGTTGCTGCGCTGCTACACACAGACATTCGCATAGATGCAGGGTCCCTTTGGTGCAGGATTAGGCGATCCAAAACTGACCAGGCAGCGAGAGGGACGTGGGTGCATATAGCCTCAGTTATACCCAATTCAGCTTGTCCAGTGGCAATGGCGGAGCGTTATGCACTGGTGCGACCAACGGGGGCTGAGTCATGGTTGGCGCATTACGATGGCTCTCCTTTGACTAGATACCAATTTACCTGGATGCTCAGGAAATGCTTGGGTAGCCTGGGGCTGTCGCCAGGGGAATTTGGCACCCACTCTTTCAGAATTGGAGCTGCAACATCTGCTGCCAGCGCTGGCCGGTCAGTTAGGGAAATTAAGAGGCTAGGGCGTTGGCGCTCAGCGACATATAGAAAGTATATTAGGCCTCACCTCCTGCCTTAAACTGTCTGTGCATGTATGGTTTCCAGCTGTGTGGTTGTACTCCTATGTTACCCCTGCCCGATTGTTTCCTACTCGGGGATTAGCCACGCTCTGTTGTTGGGCCAGCGTCCGGAGTTTTCACGCTTTTTTACCTGAACTGACGGACTGAATTCGGCTATTTCTAATTCGGCTAATTCGGCTTCAATTAAGAGTCCCTCAGCAGGTTCAGACGTTTTTTCCTCCGGCCGAGTAATCCCTGGTTTTCCAAACTCCCATCCAAACCCATTCCTCCCTTTGTTTGTGGCTTCCCTTCTGTGTCCAGGAGTGGCTTCAATTGGTATTGAAGCATTTAAGCACCAAATTGTGCAACAACCACCAAATTCATTTTTTCTTTTGGCAGACCCTTCTAAAATTAGTGAATTAATGTTCCGGAATTATGGAGGCAGCTTCTAACTGATGTCAAACATCTCCTTCTTCATAGGTGTGGGCTACGATGCATGCAGAGTATGGATAGTTGGGCACTCCTTTGTGCATTGGGCGGCCAGGTTGATAGCATCGGGCGAGGGCCCAGCGAGTGATTTTGGTCATTTGGTGAGGTGGATGGGCGTGAGAGGAATGTCCTGGCGCGAGCTTAGGACTTTCCTACTGATGAAGGTGAAGCGGTTTGGTTTGCCAGGAATATTGGCGATCCATCTTGGTGGTAATGATCTGGGGAAAATGTCCCAATTGCAGCTACGAGCCCTGATTATTGATGACCTGGCTGCCATTAAGGGTGCCTGGCCTGGGTGCACCCTGATCTGGTCTTTTGTGGTCCCTCGGTTGTGTTGGAGAGGTGCGAGGGATTGTAGGGCCATAGACGAAGCCAGGAAGAAATTGAATTCAGCTGTGGCTAAATGGGTGATCGGAACCGGGGGGGCCGTAGTACCACACGATCGTATAAAGTTTAGGCATCACCAGCTCTTTAGGCCGGACGGGATTAATTTAGTTGAGGAGGGTCTGTATTGGTTCATAGAGGATTTGCTTCTAGCGATAGGTTCGGTCCTGTAATAGGTGGCGGGCGGGGGTCTCTGGGCGATGACCCCACGTTGGCGGGAAAGAGCGGCAAGTTATTGATTTAAGATGGTCATCAAGTTATACTATTGCGTATTTGGTCATGTTGCGGTGCGCTCGCCTCTCATTTGGCTTAGGCCTTCGCTAGATTACCCGACCGGGGATGGCGAACCCACTCGGAGGAGTGGGCAGCCAGTGCTGTGGGTTGAGTGGATACCGCTTTCTATGTTAGATGGATTAAGCATGGGAGTTGGGTCGAGTTTAGTTAAAAGCCGCTCTTTTCTGGGCCACCATTAAAAATCTAAAATAAAATAAAAAATAAAAATAAATAAAACATAAAAATAAACAAACAAATTAATAACAAAAATCAGCATAAAAATTTCTTTCTAAATAAAATTCAGCTAACAACTGTTCTGCCAAATTCAAGTCTCCGTGTCTTTATTTATTACATAGAAGTATAAGTATTTTGTGACATCTGAACATGATTGGGGTCACACATCTGCTATTACAATGTTTAGAAAAACGTAATGGCTGCATAGTCATGTAGGAGATTAAACATGATAGCTGGGTGTGACCTTAGAGGTCATGTGACATGGAGAGCCTATGGCTATATTGGATTTGGGTTGTTGGCTGTAATATTACTCTGGGAGTAGGAGGAGTCTTCCTCTTCTCCCAGGAAATTTCCCCGCCCTCCCTTCCCTGGTATTATTCTCTAGAGGGTTGGGGTAGTAGTTTAATCGCGTTAGCTGTTAGGCGGGAAAGAGCGGCAAGTTATTGATTTAAGATGGTCATCAAGTTATACTATTGCGTATTTGGTCATGTTGCGGTGCGCTCGCCTCTCATTTGGCTTAGGCCTTCGCTAGATTACCCGACCGGGGATGGCGAACCCACTCGGAGGAGTGGGCAGCCAGTGCTGTGGGTTGAGTGGATACCGCTTTCTATGTTAGATGGATTAAGCATGGGAGTTGGGTCGAGTTTAGTTAAAAGCCGCTCTTTTCTGGGCCACCATTAAAAATCTAAAATAAAATAAAAAATAAAAATAAATAAAACATAAAAATAAACAAACAAATTAATAACAAAAATCAGCATAAAAATTTCTTTCTAAATAAAATTCAGCTAACAACTGTTCTGCCAAATTCAAGTCTCCGTGTCTTTATTTATTACATAGAAGTATAAGTATTTTGTGACATCTGAACATGATTGGGGTCACACATCTGCTATTACAATGTTTAGAAAAACGTAATGGCTGCATAGTCATGTAGGAGATTAAACATGATAGCTGGGTGTGACCTTAGAGGTCATGTGACATGGAGAGCCTATGGCTATATTGGATTTGGGTTGTTGGCTGTAATATTACTCTGGGAGTAGGAGGAGTCTTCCTCTTCTCCCAGGAAATTTCCCCGCCCTCCCTTCCCTGGTATTATTCTCTAGAGGGTTGGGGTAGTAGTTTAATCGCGTTAGCTGTTAGGCGGGAAAGAGCGGCAAGTTATTGATTTAAGATGGTCATCAAGTTATACTATTGCGTATTTGGTCATGTTGCGGTGCGCTCGCCTCTCATTTGGCTTAGGCCTTCGCTAGATTACCCGACCGGGGATGGCGAACCCACTCGGAGGAGTGGGCAGCCAGTGCTGTGGGTTGAGTGGATACCGCTTTCTATGTTAGATGGATTAAGCATGGGAGTTGGGTCGAGTTTAGTTAAAAGCCGCTCTTTTCTGGGCCACCATTAAAAATCTAAAATAAAATAAAAAATAAAAATAAATAAAACATAAAAATAAACAAACAAATTAATAACAAAAATCAGCATAAAAATTTCTTTCTAAATAAAATTCAGCTAACAACTGTTCTGCCAAATTCAAGTCTCCGTGTCTTTATTTATTACATAGAAGTATAAGTATTTTGTGACATCTGAACATGATTGGGGTCACACATCTGCTATTACAATGTTTAGGTACTTTATACTATTATCTTGTTATAGAATAACTACATCATTGACAAGTTTAGGTTCTTTTCCAAGCACCAGAAGAAATGCTTACTGTAGTTACATACTGTCCATTTCCTGGGACACTCCTCCATGTTTTAATGATTTATGGTACTTGTGTATTATCTGGGCGCCCAAGATTTCCATCGTACAACATAGTTTTGATCGCATCGCATGCGATCCGATTGCATGCGATGCAACCAAATTGGACCCGATTTTTAATTGTACAGGCACCCTGATGGGTGATTACTATGTTAAATGCACCCCCCATTGTTAATGCCACCCTCACTATCAACGGCCACCCGAAGCATGGCGCGCACAGCGAGCCCGCGAGGGGTGGCGGTACGCGTCCTCTGACCTTTTCATACCCCCCACTATCCACGTCAGTGTAGAGTTGATTGTAGATAGTGTGGCGAGCGCAGCGAGCCACCGAGCCCAAAGCGTGGCGAGCAGAAGCGGATTACATGTGAAGTAATCTGCGTCCCCTCGCATCCCCTTCTAATGGCATGCGATGCGATATTTTATTGCACAGTGCGGGTCTGTGCGCCCAGAAATCGGGTCCCATCGCATCCCATCGCATATCTTAATTAGTGGTATGCAATGCGATGCGATGGGCGCCCAGATAATACACAAGTACCTGATTTATTCCTAGAAATGTCTATTTCTCAGTAATGGTCCATTGCCCAGTACATACCACCTTGGTGATTGTTTACTATAAATCTTATACTATATGCTCATTGATTCTCACAGTAAATATCAATTGGCGCACTTATTCAATTGGAGTATTTCAAATGAAAGTTCATTAAAATTAAATATAGATTGCACAGTGCTATGCTGCCACCTAGTGTACAAAATATAAATCACTCCAGAGAGCCAATTATTCATAAAATGATGTAGTGTAAACATTTATATATATCTTTTTTTTTTTTTAACCAGGAAAGATAAGTATACATGGTGTATGTGTGTGTATAAAGGTTCATCATTCAGATAGGACACAGCAGGCAATTTTCAGTATTTGTGTCTGTATTTAATGCCATACCAGCCACAAATCATCTTTACAGCAAAACAAGCTTCATACAAACAATCAACAAAGGGAATTTCCTCTACCTCCCCCATGGCAGCCCTCACTCATGGGTTTCTCCCTTCTGGGTAGTGCACTTGGAAAGGAAAGAAAGACACCAGTCTCAGCCCCCCATAAAAGGGCTCCTCCTCCTTCCTCCTGTGTCTTTTTTTCCTTTCCGGGTAAGTGCAGGTGTAGGAGGTGGACACTGGCTTACCTGAAGGAGCTTCCAGACAGGTCTCTGCGGCGGTTTTTACCCCTTGCAGATGACCAGGTCTCCCTGTCAGCTTAGGGAGACGGAATTCATGGCCGCATGCGGTCCCCCCCCGGGGGCAGCTACAGGCGGTGGCGTCCGCAGGAGTGATGCGTATAGGCGGCGCAGGATAGCGTTGCCGCGTCTCTACCTGGCCCGCGTGCGTTGCACAGAGCGGGCGGACGTCGGCAGCAGCACGTGGCAGCGTAGCGCGGCGCTGGCGAGTGACGCATTTCCGCCGCGAGCGGAAGCGTACATTAGCCGGCGCCTGTAGCAAGACCCTGGGAGTCAGCGCGGGTATCGCCACAGGATCTGAGGTCTCGCAACAACCGGGTAAGGCGCCGGTGGCGCACGCTGCTTTTCACAGTTTGCCTCGCTATGGATGACAGGCGTTTAAGGGCTGTGAGCTTTACTAGTGCCATTTGTTTTTCTATCAGATTGTCAGGGGATTTTGTTTCAGTGACTGTGTGCTGCTGTCATGGAGGATGAACGTAATAAAAGGAAGTCAGGGTAAGAGATTACTGCTGTATGTGTCCACCTGGTTAGGGTTAGTTTTGGCTAGCTTATTTAGTATACTTCTTTGGTTTTGTAGGTCAGAGACCAGCAAGGATAAAGAAAGCAGATCCAAGCATAAAAAGCCACATTTGGATAAATGTGCAGCATGTGAAAAGGAGTTGCCTCAAAAGCATGTTGGCATACTGTGCGACAGTTGTAAGGCCCCCCAACAACTGCAGCCAGCTCAAATGGCAGGCTTGGTGGAGATGTTAACTGCAGCATTAGCTGAGAAGTTTGTAGCTAAAGCAGATGTAGAGAAGAAATCATCCAAAAGAAAGCATATTATTGCTAGTGAGGACTCTGATGATCCAGTCCGGCAATCTACCAGTGCAGTTATACCAGAGTTTGATCTGGATCAAGGGGATGAGGGGCCTAGCCAGGATAAAATGGAGGCTGAGGTTAACCCCGACATGATCGATAATCTGCTAAATTTGATATATAAATCATTAAATATCGATGATCCACAAGAGGATCTCAGTCTGCAGGAAATGTTGTTTAAGGACAAAAAGTGCAAAGGGAAAGTGTTTCCCCTGTCCAACACACTGAAAGAAGTGATTTCAGAGGAGTGGAAACACCCTGATAGACGGGTGGTGACATCAAGCAGAGTTAGCAAGATGTACCCATTTGATAAGCAGCAGGTGGCTTCTTGGGAGGTACCACCGAAGGTGGACGCAGCAGTGGCGAGGTTGTCCAGGAAAACCACATTGCCTCTTGAAGAGGCCAATATTTTCAAAGACCCAATGGAAAGAAAGATTGAGTTGGGTCTTAGGAAACAACAGTTGGTGGCAGGCACAGCTTTAAAGCCAGCAGCGGCTATGGCCGTGACATCCAGAGTGCTGAGAGGATGGTGCCAGCAACTTGAAAGTGACATGCTGGATGGCCTCAAGAGATCTGAGTTGCTCAGAATGGTGCAGGATGTACAACTTGCGGTTGAATTCCTATGCGAAGCATCATTAGATTCTGTGCGCCTGGCGGCGAGGGCCGGAGCTACAGCGGCTGCCACTAGAAGGGCCCTCTGGCTAAAGCCCTGGGCGGCGGACGTACAGTCTAAGAATAGACTATTATCAATGCCTTTTCAAGCGGACTATCTTTTTGGAAAACAATTAGATGATTTAGTGGCCAAAATTTCAGGGGGAAAATCAGTGTGGTTACCCCAAGACAAGGCGGCTAAGAAGACACCGCCACCAAGGTTCAATAGATATCAGCAGGAGTTCAGAGAGTCACGGGCGTATAGGCCAGGAAGGCCATACAGGAGGGGATCTTGGGTTTCCAGGGCCAATTTTCGAGGCCAAGGGAACAAAGAGAGCAGGTTCGCCTCCAAAAAAGACCCCCAATGACGCCAACCCACAAAAAGTGGGAGCCAGGTTGCTGAAGTTCCAAAGCGCCTGGCAGGAATCCACATCGGACTAGTGGGTTCTGGAGGTAGTCCGTTCAGGCTACAAGATAGACTTTTTAAGGAAACCAGGCGACTTCCTGGTTCATTCTCCCATTCCAGAGGATTTGGAAGAGAGGAGAGCGCTGTTATCCAGCTTGAAGGAAATGCTGGACCAAGAGGTAGTCAGCGTAGTGGCAAAACCGCAACAGTTTCAGGGATGGTTCTCCCGATTCTTTGTGGTGAGGAAGGCCACAGGAGGATTCCGGACAATTCTAGATTTACGCAGACTGAACAAATTCATAAGAATAAAGTCGTTCAGGATGGAGTCAATAAAATCAGTTATGCTGGATCTCAATCAAAACGACTTCATGTCCTCAATAGACCTCAAGGACGCCTATCTTCACGTCCCGATCTTCGAAGGGCATCGGAAGTTTCTGAGGTTCAGGGTACAAGGGGGCACCTATCAGTTCAATGCGCTTCCCTTCGGACTGGCAACGTCACCCAGAACGTTTACCAAGGTGTTGGTGGTCATAATAGCGTGGCTAAGAAGAAAGGGGATAAGGTTGTACCCTTATCTGGACGACATCCTGATTGTGGCAGAATCAGAGGACCTTCTAATACAGCACACGGCGGAAGTGGTAAACTGCCTAAAATACCATGGGTGGCTCATAAACGAGAAAAAAAGTCAACTCTTGGGAGTGATCTTAAATACTCGAGACATGAAGGTATCTCTGACAGAAGTCAGGAGAAACAAGCTGTTGAAAAAAATAGAATAGATGAGAAAGAGGACAGTGGTCTCATCTCGGGACTGCATGGAAACCTTGGGGCTCATGTCAGCAGCCCTAGAAACAATACCATGGTCCCGGTTTCACATGCGAAAGCTACAGGCGTGCTTCCTGTTACAATGGGACAAAGACAGCAAGGAACTGAGCCAGCGGATAACACTGTCAAAGGCCGCCAAGAAAGATTTGGATTGGTGGTCCGATACGGAACGTCTAGTACGAGGAAGAAGCTTCGCCACCAGAGAACAGGTGGTGATCACGACAGACGCCAGCCAGTATGGCTGGGGGGCAACCTGTGCCGGCCAGATAGCTCAAGGCCACTGGTCGAGAGAATGGCAAGCATCCCACTCCAACCTGAGAGAGATGGAGGCAGTGTATCGGGCATGCGCTCACTTTCAGGATCAAGCGCAGGACAGAGAACTGGTGGTAAGATCAGACAATCAGGCGGTGGTGTCCTATATAAATCATCAAGGGGGCACGAAAAGCAGGGCACTATTAGAACAGCTCTCCAAAATCCTCGAGTGGGCAGAAACCAGGGTGGTAGGCATCTCGGCAGTATTTCTTGCAGGCAAGGACAATGTGATAGCAGACCGGCTGAGCAGAGAGAAATGCTTGCCAGGCGAGTGGGACCTCAACAGCACAATCTTCGACAGTTTAGTGAGAAAGTGGGGCAGGCCACAAGTAGATTTGATGGCAACAAAAGTGAACAGGAAAGTACCAGTTTACTTTTCAAGATTCCGGGAGTCCCAGGCCGCTCAAGTCGACGCCCTGACAGCAGTCTGGGACATGGACACGGCATATGTCTTTCCTCCAATACCGCTAATCCCAAGACTGCTAAAGAAAATTCAAAGGGAGAATGTACAAGTCATAACAATTCTTCCCTACTGGCCCAGGAGGCCATGGTTCAGCACGGTGTGCAGACTGGCAGTAGACGGCCCATGGAAATTGCCAGCAATTCCAGACTTGCTATCGCAGGGACAAGTAACAAGGGCACAACCCCCGTCTTGGAACCTGACGGCCTGGTTACTGAGACCAAGGCATTAGAGGCAAAAGGATTTGACAAGGAAGTTATCGGGACGCTACTTCAAGCCAGAAAAAGTTCCACAATGAAGACATACTATCGAATGTGGAAAAAATACATGTACTGGACAAGAAGCGAGCAGAAAGACCCAAAGTTAGTGGCGACAATATTGAGCTTCCTACAGAAAGGCCTACAGATGGGCCTCTCAGCTAGTACCCTGAAGGTGCAAATATCAGCACTAGCAACAGGGATGTGCGCCGGTTCATGCAAGCGGTGAAAAGACTGAAACTAAGGATCAGGAATCCGTTGCCACCGTGGGATTTAAACTTGGTACTGGGTGTTCTCATGGAGGCCCCTTTTGAACCAATACACGAAATACCACTCAAATTACTATCTTGGAAAGTACTATTTCTGGTGTCCATAACTTTAGCCCGCAGGGTCTCGGAGTTGCAGGCACTATGGATAGATGAACCTTATCTGAATTTCTATGAAGATAAAGTAACTCTAAGAACAAATCCACAGTTTGTGCCGAAAGTCGCATCAGAATTCCATGTAAATCAGGAAATTGTGCTCCCGTCCTTTTGTTCCAACCCGTCGAACAGCAAGGAGGAGCGTCTTCATATGTTGGACGTTGTCAGGGCCCTGACAGTGTACAAACAGAGGTCAGCAGAAGTGCGACAAGCAAGGAATCTGTTTATACTGATGGAAGGGCACAGAAAAGGTCAGGCGGCGTCCAAGCAAACGCTATCAAGGTGGATCAGGGAATGCATCTTAAAGGCGTATCAAATAAGAGGCGCGGTACCGCCTGAAGGACTTAAAGCTCACTCCACAAGGTCGGTCGCCTCATCCTGGGCGGAGAAAGAATCCGCTTCAGTTTTAGAACTATGCAAAGCGGCAGGGTGGTCGTCGGTGCATACCTTCACAAGGCATTACAGAGTCGATGTGATGTCATCAGCAGATGCCAAGTTTGGGAGAAGAATCCTGAGCGCGGCAGTCTTGTGAAGAAGTTGAAGGAAAATTATTATTATTTGATTATTATAGCCAAAGTAGGCTCATGTTTCAGTTACGTGAGTATTAACCCCCCCTGTGTTGGCATACTGCTTGGGTATGACCCATGAGTGAGGGCTGCCATGGGGGAGGTAGAGGAAACACCAAGTTATTACCTGGTAATGGGTTTTCCTCTACTCCACCATGGCAGCATATATTCCCGACCCTCACTGGTTGTTATTTATGTGGTGTGTACTAACCTGTTATGTTTTTTAGCTGGAGAATTTAAAGACACAGGAGGAAGGAGGAGGAGCCCTTTTATGGGGGGCTGAGACTGGTGTCTTTCTTTCCTTTCCAAGTGCACTACCCAGAAGGGAGAAACCCATGAGTGAGGGCTGCCATGGTGGAGTAGAGGAAAACCCATTACCAGGTAATAACTTGGTGTTTGTCCATGTAGCGCTCCGTGCACGTGGTGCCTCAGTGCTTCTGGGCACTGGCAGTCTAATTCCCTGGCGCTACAATACTTATGCCTACTTACTGGCCCCTAACGGGCATCAGTGCCATGAGCACCAAACTGGACAAGGTTCAAATATCTTTCACTGCAAACAGCCCAGTTCTCACCTGTGGCTGTACAGGTCTGAAAACCTGGACTGGAGCCATGTGCCTTAGAGCCCACCCATATCTCCCCCAGTCGCACCTCAGAAACCCATTCCTGGCTTTGCAGAGAACCAGGTTTTGTTACCTGGCTGCAAAGCACTCTCTCTGAGGCTGGCCAGCTCATTTTTAACCCTTTACAGGGCAGTTGTAACCAAAGAAATATATGACTCTGGTGAAACTAATACTGTTTCTCCTTTATCTATTTGTATGGGGGAAAGGGGAGCGGGAATATGCACAAGTTTCACTGAGTGTTAGATTGATATAAGTTTTTTTATGTATTAAGTTCCACAATATAGAGAATAATTGATGCCACTGTATCAGTTTTTTTAGGTGGAGGTGCTCCCTAGAGAGTGATATCGTATAGGAAGATGGAAAGAAAAGAACTCTCTCTTTTTTTGGGGAACAACTTTCAAATTTATAAATATGATTTATAATTTTAAACTATAACTTTTATTTCAATTTACTTCTACAATTGTAAGAAACCAACTATCATGACATGGACATATTTACACATATACAGTATTCGACACAAAACAGTAAACATGCAAAATGTCAAAATTATGACAAAACAAGACAAAAAGCCCTTGCTCCAAATATAGTCTACAGCAGAGGGGCTGGAATAAAGTGATTGTGAGCTAACGAAAATATCTCTTTACTAGTGTCGTGACTGATGAAGAGACAGCGAAACAGCCATCTAAACCCCTCCCACACACGCCGCACCTAGCGCATCCTATTCCTAGCAGGTATCAGCCACACCAAGTATGGAAACCAGCTAGCTACCAAAAGATACCCTCTCTCACATGCCGCACTCAGCATCGCAGAACCCCTACCACACACGTCGCACTTAGCGACGCGGGCAGCAGCCACTCCGGGCTGCGAAGGAGCCAAACTACCAGTAGAAACTCTCCCCTACAGGCATACAGCTACCTAGGATTCATCCACCATATATATATATATATATATATATATATATATATATATACACTAAACATGTTTATATATAAACAACGTGGAGACGGCGGCACTCGGATGGAGACAAAAGAGACAGGAGACCTTGTTTCCCGACGTTTCAAACCTCAGTAGGTTTTTTATCAAGGTGCAATAGACAACTACGTCTTCACGTTGTTTGCATAGGCGCCTGAAGAGTGCAGGGGATTTTTCACGGAGGGCACCGGGATTCCCTG
Organism: Crinia signifera; assembly: GCF_055691185.1. NCBI lineage: Eukaryota > Metazoa > Chordata > Amphibia > Anura > Myobatrachidae > Crinia > Crinia signifera. The sequence goes on along the minus strand of NC_139222.1, from coordinate 173,708,638 downwards.
CTTATTACAATCTGCATACCTACGGAGTGCCGCACACATGAAAATTACTATCTATATATATATATATATAAAAGACACTTACCCCCTCAGAGAAAGGATGGATCCGGCACACGGTAGTATAGGTGAAGAAAAAGAGGTTTATTAAGAGTGCAACATTGCACTAAGTGACAGCTGCTGACCTGACAGCCGTTTCAACTGCTGGGTGCAGTTTTCATCAGAGGTGAGGCACAGTAGTACAGAGCAGGTTCAAATAGCTTCAAATTGCGCCAAAAATCATGCAAATGAGGTCAACCAAGCCTTCCTGCATCACTGTAGCTGAGTGACAGCAGGGAAGGGGGGGGCGTGGCTCTATGATGCTATGGGAATCCCCAGTGTGTCATCAGTCTCAGGAGACTGGCTCCGGGGTCCCGTGTGTACTTGTACTGTGCGGCGGCAGCTGTCACGGAAAGCACAGCTGAGCCGCCGGGAAGGTGATTGCAATGGGGTGCGGGGAAACAGTGCGCCTAAGGCACTGAGTGGCAGAACGGAGGCTGATGTGTATGGAGCGGGTGTGTGCACTAGCGGGGCGGATCGGCAATGATGTACTTGGTTGGCCCCATCTACAGCACAGACGTGTACATACAAATATGGGCTGGTACGGGGGTAACATGGCATATACAGAAAATAAGGCATATAAAGAAAATAAATAAAGTAAAGCATAACAGGATATGTCTAGTCAGACAGAGTAAGTACTCTGTCTGCTGCTGTATCCAGGTGTTGGTGTCTTGACAAAGGCCCCTGTGGTGGGACGAAACGTCGACCATTATTGATGAATGAAATAAAACTTTATCTGCGTTTTGCACAATTCTCAGTGCTGGGGAGTGCCTACTTCTTTATGGAAATGCTATGATTGGGATGGAAATCCTCTAAAGTGGAGCACCACCCTGTCTCTCCCTACTGGACTGAGTGCGGTTCCTTTACAAGTGTATATATATATATATATATATGTGTGAAGAAATAGGAGATGCGCACAGTGAGCAATAAATTCAATTCCTTTATATAATAAAACAATAGCTCACGTACAGATAGGTTTTTAGTGATCAGCTTGCCAGCATAGATAGTAGCATAGGTGCAGTTTCTCCCACGTTGAGTCAAAGCCGCAAGGCTCTTGATCCACCGTCGATAGGACCACCCACGTAAACGTCACTGGACACGCCTCTACGCGTTTCGTCACTTGATTGGACTTCGACGAAGTCCAATCAAGTGACGAAACGCGTAGAGGCGTGTCCAATGACGTTTACGTGGGTGGTCCTATCGACGGTGGATCAAGAGCCTTGCGGCTTTGACTCAACGTGGGAGAGACTGCACCTATGCTACTATCTATGCTGGCAAGCTGATCACTAAAAACCTATCTGTACGTGAGCTATTGTTTTATTATATAAAGGAATTGAATTTATTGCTCATTGTGCGCATCTCCTATTTCTTCACATGTACTGTATTGTGCCGTGGGATCGGCCATCGGAGAAGCTGCACCGTACAGCTTGAAAACATATTGAAAATATTGGAAGGACTAGCGCGGCTTAAATTTCTTCCTATATATATATATATATATATATAAAGTTTTTAAAGAGGCACTCACCAGGGCTTATATCAAAATAACATTTATTCAGGCATCAAAGTGGTATGTATTACAAAGTTTCGGTCCTTCTTCATGTATATACATCACACAGCAGGCACAGGACCAGTGGGATCAGCAGCCACTGGTCCTGTGCCTGCTGTGTGATGTATATACCTGAAAAAGGTCCTTGATAGGACCAAAACGTTGTACAGGTTGAGTATCCCGTATCCGAGTATCCGTTATCCGAATTATTCCGAAAACCATACATTCCAGAAAGTGAATAAAAAATATTTTTTTTGCTAAAAACTCACTGGGGACATTTGTAACAGCATCACTGGGGACATGATATGTAACTGGCACTATATATGTGCAAGAAAATGATTGCTTGGCATTCAAATTCAATATCTGAGATAGTACACAAATTTTGTTTCATGTTTTGAAACCTTGTTTTTTGAACAAATAAAATATATTTGTGTGTATTTTATGTGTTTATACAGCATACATGCAAGATACTTCAAAATACATAATTGAAATATTAAAATATTCCGAAATACGGAATAATCCGTTATCCAAAATTCTCCTGGTCCCGAGCATTTTGGATACGGGATACTCAACCTGTAATACCACTTTGATGCCTGAATAAAGACTGCTTTGATATAAGCCCTGGTGAGTGTCTCTTCAAAAACTTTATATAATTGGATTTCTCCTTCTGTGAAAGAATTGGGTCATCAAGGGTGACACCCCAGTAATTTGTTCCTTTGCTTGATTGGAGTGCGACCGTTCATTGGGGATATATATAGCTATAGCGCGTATTTGACCCCAAAACAGTCCCCGGGGACTCAGTTGTCAAAACTAAAGGGGTCCCGAGGACACGCTGTGCAGATTCTGTACCTGTGACTGTGAGACGCCGGCGTGAGCCGCTGCGAGCCAATCACTGCAGCGGCCACCGGGACCCAATCATTGTACAGTGGCCGCCTGGCAGCCAATCACTGTACATTTTACAGGTTGCTGCCGCTGCGCACCCTAAAGCTGCGCGCCCTGCAATTTGAGAGTCACTGTGCGTCACCCGGGCCGCCCCCCGCCATGTAAGTCCAATACGCTGCTGAAAGTGCGGGGGGGACGACAGGATGGGATGCCAACCCCCTTCCCACCTGTTGGCAACCAGCATAAAATGCCCTCTACCCTGTGGCAACCAGCATAAAATGCCCCCCCCCCCCCCACAGCATGTAACCCCTGCAAGGAGCATATAACCTATAGCAACAAGCATGTAGGTAAGCAGCACTTATGTGCTATAATATATACTTGTCATAAAAGTGTGTACTATAATGTGTACTGGGCATATCGGTGTGTTCTATAATGTGTACTGGGCATATCGGTGTGTTCTATAATGTGTACTGGGCATAATGGTGTGTACTGTAATGTGTACTGGGCATAACGGTGTGTACTGTAATGTGTACTGGGCATAACGGTGTGTACTGTAAAGTGTACTGGGCATAACGGTGTGTACTGTAATGTGTACTGGGCATAACAGTGTGTACTTTAATGTGTACTGGGCATAACGGCGTGTACTGTAATGTGTACTGGGCATAACAGTGTGTACTGTAATGTGTACTGGGCATAACGGTGTGTACTGTAATGTGTACTGGGCATAACGGCGTGTGCTGTAATGTGTACTGGACATAACGGTGTGTACTGTAATGTGTACTGGGAATAACGGTGTGTACTGGGCATAACGGTGTGTGCTGTAATGTGTACTGGGCATAACGGTGTGTACTGTAATGTGTACTGGGCATAACGGCGTGTATTGTAATGTGTACTGGACATAACGGTGTGTACTGTAATGTGTACTGGGAATAACGGTGTGTACTGGGCATAACGGTGTGTGCTGTAATGTGTACTGGGCATAACGGTGTGTACTGTAATGTGTACTGGGCATAACGGCGTGTGCTGTAATGTGTACTGGACATAACGGTGTGTACTGTAATGTGTACTGGGAATAACGGTGTGTACTGGGCATAACGGTGTGTGCTGTAATGTGTACTGGGCATAACGGTGTGTACTGTAATGTGTACTGGGCATAACGGCGTGTATTGTAATGTGTACTGGACATAACGGTGTGTACTGTAATGTGTACTGGGAATAACGGTGTGTACTGGGCATAACGGTGTGTGCTGTAATGTGTACTGGGCATAACGGTGTGTGCTGTAATGTGAATTGGTACTACTATGTGACCACACCACTTCCCCCCAAAAAACATGCCCTAAATTTTTAGCCCTTTTTTCAGGTTTATATAGTTTCTAGTGTACTGTATGTATCTTTATGCGAGTGGGCCAATTGATACTTCCCCCCCGACCCACATGTGCCATGCTGGGGAGAAGGGGAGAGAAGGCTTTATTCCGTTGGGACCCAGAAAAGGTCAGGTAGGACCCCAATTTTTAGAAGTGAAGGGTCCCCGGGACCCACTTTTTTGGGTGGTTTTCGCGAACACTGTATATATATATATATATATATATATATATATATATATATATATCCAAGTGATTGGACCGGCACTCAGGACTTAGCTGAAGCCCAAACAATATAACTTGCCCAGGTGCCAGCTATGGGGACTTTGCAGCCCCTTGTAGATCCTGACGACGGGGGAGACCCGAAACGTTGATTGATGGATTAAAATCCTGTCCTATTTTCACCACGCTATTCTAAGTCCCTGAGTGCCCTTTCTTCATCGTCGCGCATATATATATATATATATATATATATATATATATATATATAGGTGAGGGGTTTGGTGCGGCACTCGGCTACTATAGAATAGACGACAATACAGTGTCGGTTTAAGATTTTAACGTTTCAGTGCTCTTTAATGTGGCACTATCGTCAGGATAAATGTGAAAGAATACTTACAGAGCTTATGTACATCAACCATGTGTAGGAGGGAGGGAGCACGCACCACGCCGGGCTGTCAGGCAGCTACTGATGACGTGTGACGCAAAAACCCTCACAATTGGTGCAACCATCACCATGGTAACAAGTTGTATAAACTACAAAGTGAAAATAAACAATTAGGTATACATTAATATAGAAAACATTCAATCAATAAAGATTAAAAAGCAGGATGAATACAGGTAAATGCATGAATATACAATAAATTGAAAGAGCAGTATAGCAGTAAATATATATATAATAATTAATTAGAATGCGGCAAATGACATATATTCATTTAAGCCGCGGGGAGAGATCACGTCAAGTCGGTGAATCCATTCAGTCTCTCTTCTCAGCAATAGTCGACCACGATCGCCACCTCGATTAAGTCTAGCAATCTGGTCGATCATGCGATACCTACTGTAAGACTATTAAGTGCATGATTTTTCTCAAAAAAATGCCGGGCAACAGGTTGCTCACTGCTTCTGTTTGCTATAGCAGCTTTTATGATTGAGCGGTGGCCGGCCATCCTATCTTTAAATTTACATTTGTGTTTTTCCGATCTAGGATAGGCCGCAGGGGCACAAAATTTGGTATATGATATGCGTGCTGTTGCATGTCAAATGCTGTTTAATGGGAATTTTTTGCCAGAATGAGGGTGGTTAAAACTGTCCCCACAAGCATATATTGGCAGGTTACACAAGAACACTTGAAACAGCCCGGTTTCATTTTCAAGAAATGACCTGTAGGGTTACTAACTGTAATGTCAGATTTGACCAATAGGTCACGGAGATTTGGTCCGCGTGAGTGACAAGACATTAATCTCGTATTAGCAAAAGGTAAAGTACTATCAGTTAGAACTATCGGCCGTTGCCGTTGTACCATCTTTTGAATAGGTTTGGACATGATGTTAAACTTATTAACCCAGGGCAATTGTGTCTTCAAAGTGGTTGTGTTATCTATTTTTGCAGACAGTAGGGTGTTGCGGTCTAGTTGCAACATTTGCTCACCTGAGCTGTGAAGGCACCTGCGCCAGTGGTTCACTGATACAGCAAGGAGTGCCGGTCCCAACAAAACTTATATATATATATATATATATATATATACTTCACAAGAATCCTTTTTAATTATTGAATCCCAGCAATGTTTCAATACATTAACAGTATCTTCCTCAGGCTGAGGAAAATACTGTTAATTTAGTAATTGGCTGAGGTTCGTTATAACTGCGACCTTCCTGCGGAAGCATATGCGCTCCATTAATATGGAGTACAAGATATTGAAGATCACGCCTTGACAGACGTCCCAGCGGGGATTTCCAGTGGAAACACATGCTGATGTGGACCGCCAGAACTTGACATCGCTGGCGGGAATGGGTTAGTCTGGTGTAGCACTTCCACACCATTTTTTTTTATTGTTTAAAGCCTGTGCTACAATTATTATTAACCAGATATGTATATGTTACATGTTAGACTTGGGTAAATGATTGTCTTGTATTGTTAAACTTCTTATTATGCTTATAAGCCGACTTTAGGGCACTTCCGGGAATTGGAAGTACGATCCCCCCCCCTAGAGGCGGGTTATACACCTCTGTGGGAATAAAAGGAGCCCCAAGTGGCTAGTTATTCTCACCTTGAAAAAGACTTCTTTAAGTCGAAACGTGTTGGTGTTTATGCTTTTTAGACAAGGACCACATAGTGGGTGACATTCTATGGGATGCGATTATCGTTTTTTTGCGGTAATTAGACCACAAAATGGCGATATCGCATTTTCCCATTAAATCGTTTATTTAATGGGATGCGCACAGGGGCTGAAATCGCATATTATGTGCGTTAAGGTCTGGTGAATAAAAATGCGAGATTAATTCGCATTTTTATCGCATCCAGATGTTTTCGCACAGAAAAGTATACAAGTCACTTATTTAATGCTATGCGCATTTGCACATCTCATTTTTTAAGTGACTAATTATCGCACTTATTTCAGACCTGGGTCTGTTAGGCGAATTAGCCAGAACCCTGCACAGATCGCAATGTTCCGTGCAGGGTTCTGCTGTAAAAAATAATAGAAATGGTTAAAAAATAAAAAAAACGAGCGCGGGGTCCCTCGCCCGAGTATAACCAGCCCCGGGCTCACTGAGCCGGTGCTGGTGACATAAAATCAGGGTCCCCGACAAATAGGGGTCCCCTTGATTTTATGAAACCAGCACCGGGCTCAAGGTCCGGCGCTGGTTCCCAAAATACGGGGGACAAAGTGACTAGGGGTCCCCCGTATTTTAAGAACCAGCACCGGACACAACCAGCCAGCAGGGTAATGCCACAGCCGGGGGGAGACTTTTTATACAAGTCCCCCCGGCCAAAGCATTAACCCCCTGGCTGGTCAGCATGGGCAGGGGTCCTGGGGAAGTGGGGACCCCCCCAATGAAGGGGTCCCCCCCCTCCAGGACTTACCAGCCCATGCTGATAGTCCGGGGCTGTCCCCGATGCCCCTGGCCGGTGGGCATCGGGCTGATGATTTGTGTAAAAAAAAGAATGAAAACTATTGTTTTACACTGGCGAACTATGAGTCCCAGCAAGCCTACCCCGCATGCTGGGACTTGGGGAACCACAAGTCCCAGCATGCGGGGCATTAAAGGGCCCGCTGGCACTTGTAGTTCTGCAGTGAAAAAAATAGTGCACAAAATCACACTGACACCCTGTAAAATAAAACTTTAATACACACAAAACACACACACACACTGATACTTACCTACCTTGAGCCCGTAGGTCGGTCCCTGGATCCTGGGTCCGTCCTCCGGGGCTCCAGGGCAGAAGAGTCCGGTTCCGGGGCCTTGGTCCTGGTTCCGGGGCTGGTCCTGGGGTTCCGGGGCTCCTGGCGTGAAGAATCCGGGGTCCGGGATCCGTGGTAGTCCCCACGGGTACCTAAGGAGGCAAATCCAACTCACCTGCTCCCCGGCGGCGACCTCCGGTGACAGCGCTGCTCCAGACTGGTACCGGGCTTGCAGGACTTTGCCCGGCGCTGAGATGTTTCCTCCTCGCCGTCTCTGCACAGAATGATTTCTCGGCCAATCAGGAGCCGAGAAAGTCGGCTCCTGATTGGCCAGAAATCATTCTGAATACAGACGCCGAGGAAGTAACATCTCAGCGCATCCAGAGCAGAGATGTTACTTCCTCGGCGTCTGTATTCAGAATGATTTCTGGCCAATCAGGAGCCGACTTTCTCGGCTCCTGATTGGCCGAGAAATCATTCTGTGCAGAGACGGCGAGGAGGAAACATCTCAGCGCCGGGCAAAGTCCTGCAAGCCTGGTACCAGTCTGGAGCAGCGCTGTCACCGGAGGTCGCCGCCGGGGAGCAGGTGAGTTGAATTTGCCTCCTTAGGTACCCGTGGGGACTACCACGGATCCCGGACCCCGGATTCTTCACGCCAGGAGCCCCGGAACCCCAGGACCAGCCCCGGAACCAGGACCAAGGCCCCGGAACCGGACTCTTCTGCCCTGGAGCCCCGGAGGACGGACCCAGCATCCAGGGACCGACCTACGGGCTCAAGGTAGGTAAGTATCAGTGTGTGTGTGTTTTGTGTGTATTAAAGTTTTATTTTACAGGGTGTCAGTGTGATTTTGTGCACTATTTTTTTCACTGCAGAACTACAAGTGCCAGCGGGCCCTTTAATGCCCCGCATGCTGGGACTTGTGGTTCCCCAAGTCCCAGCATGCGGGGTAGGCTTGCTGGGACTCATAGTTCGCCAGTGTAAAACAATAGTTTTCATTCTTTTTTTTACACAAATCATCAGCCCGATGCCCACCAGCCAGGGGCATCGGGGACAGCCCCGGACTATCAGCATGGGCTGGTAAGTCCTGGAGGGGGGGGGACCCCTTCATTGGGGGGTCCCCACTTCCCCAGGACCCCTGCCCATGCTGACCAGCCAGGGGGTTAATGCTTTGGCCGGGGGGACTTGTATAAAAAGTCTCCCCCCGGCTGTGGCATTACCCTGCTGGCTGGTTGTGTCCGGTGCTGGTTCTTAAAATACGGGGGACCCCTAGTCACTTTGTCCCCCGTATTTTGGGAACCAGCGCCGGACCTTGAGCCCGGTGCTGGTTTCATAAAATCAAGGGGACCCCTATTTGTCGGGGACCCTGATTTTATGTCACCAGCACCGGCTCAGTGAGCCCGGGGCTGGTTATGCTCGGGCGGGGGACCCCGCGCTCGTTTTTTTTTTTTTAAACTTTGCGCTGTCCTGCAAATGTGCGATTTTCAGACTTGAAAATCGCACATTTTTAGGACTAAATACAGCGCACCACTTCGCTGCAAATCGCCCCTCTTCGCACTTTTCAGCCTCCAATGCGCATCACATTAAATATGCGCATTTTGGCTGAAAAATGCGATTTGAAAAAGTGCGATTTGCGGCGATATGGTGCGCTAATAAAACATGCGCATTTAGCGCAAACCATAGAATGTCACCCAGACAGTCTAAGTCCTGCTTGAAGGTGAGCGTGTCCGGGTTCATTATCACCTTTTTGGCAGCACACTTTTTGTACTATATTCCATCCTTATGTGGTACCTGTATTTTTTATTGAACATATTTAAATAAAAAGAAAAAAATGTTTTTGGAACCAGGAGGATTTATTTGGAAAAGAAACTTTGATAGGAGGATGCACAGCGAGTTGCTGTAAACGATTGTGTGAGCACCTATTGATAACCCTTGTATGTGGTGTATCTGAACAACTGAATGATACCTTTATGTGGGTTACCTTCTTAGAATTTAAAGGACCTGCACCCAGTATATCCAAGCATATTACCAGCAGCTGAAAAAGAAACATGATTTCCTGAGTTGATCTCCAGGCCCTAGAAAAACATTTAATGCCCTGTGCCACTGTATTCTGTCATTTCTGAGAAACATTTTTCTTGTACCACCAAGAATAGATGTATTTCATTTACAGAAAAGTTTTTCTTTACAAAAGTTCCTAGCAGGGTTAGAATAGAGTCAACAGGATTTGTTCTCCTCCATGGAACATATGATTAAACAATACTGTTAATTTTAATTGCGCTGAGAACATGGTTCAAATTTTGCATTTGGATATAAATAAATATGTTTGTATTTTGCCTGATTATACTTTCTCTTAAAAACATCTCATATAATGCTGCAGCTTACACAGTATTCTCATTTCAAACATTTTATGCCCGTTCCCTGCCAAACTCAAGTAAAGGCCAACAATTAATTAGCTGGTATTGACAAGAAGCTGTAGAGGAAGAGGTGTGTCTGATCCACTGCTTGCAGAAAGAGAAAATGCAAGCAATTAATTTATGAGCCATCTGTTCGTACGTTTCTCAAGTATAAACTGTGTGAAAAACTCATGAAGAAAGCAGATTTTAAACACATTTTTTATCATACTTATTATGGCGCAGTATAAGTATTGTGTGAGATATGTGGCTGTATAAATATGATTAGAAATATATATTTTTTCAACATAAAGATTAGAAATATATATTTTTTCAACATAAAGAGAGCCTTCTGCATCATGTTTTAATCATTTACATTTAGTATGTTAAAAATAATAAATCTAAAATTATTTAAGTAGTGTTACATGGGAGGTTATTCTGATCGGAGCGGCCAAACGTGCGTACGTTCCATATTAACGTACGCTCTCCGTACGCGGCCGTTGGGGTTAAGTCCACCCACAATTCAGCCGCATACGTACGGCCAGAAACAACGTCTAAGGGGAGTGGTGTACAATTGAGCGTACGCCAACGTACACGGACGGACCAGCCCTTAGACTCCGACAACTGGCGTACAACAGAGCGTACGCCACCGTTTACGGACGTCTCTCGTCCGTCTTACCGCCGACTTCTTGCGGCTATCTGAGCGTATGCCAGCTTGTACGGACGGGTCCCTATTGTTTTCAATAGAAAACTCAGCTTATGTCACCGCTCGTGAGAGTGAGCGTACGTCCGTGCACGCTGGCATACCCTTCACATATATGGACCTGCAAATCTTGCCTTTCAACTAGAATTCAGACAATTAATTAATTATTCTAATTGTTATTCAATTATTGTTTTCTATAAACTCAATTGTCTACCTTAATAAAGACCCTAATAAAACAACATTTTAACCCTCATTACATGTATATTTATTATGTTCTAATGTTGCATTTTAATCACTATCTATGTGTCCCCACATTGCTGTTACTTTTAAATCAAGTTATGTTGGTGTTTGTGTATATGTACTAAATTATGCCCATAATTAGTTTGATCTGATTTTTTAACATGTATACCTACCCTGATGTTATGTGTGATGTTTTCATCTAACAACATTACACATTCATGCATTTTCACTATGTGTTATTTAACTCAAAAACACACACATTCACACAGCAATCGTTGCCCCTCACATCAAAATACAAATATAACTTACATTACACATCTGTATGTACCTGCCCTTACAAACCTGCAAACATATTTTTTAATCACAACACAGGCAACTTCTCTCTGAACAGAAATATTTATTATTTAAATATAAACGGAAAAACTTTTAAAATAAAATTATAAGCGGGCCTCGAGTTGGCAAAACAGGATGTGGAGGTACAGGAGAGTCAGGAATATCTCCTGTATGATGACTGCCACCTCCTTCTGGTGCTGTTCATTGTCTGTAGTGAAGGGATAAAATATATATATGTATATATATATAATATACACAAATGTTTGTTGTATTTGTACATAATAAAAAGTTGTGAGTTATGTGTGAAGGCCACATACATTTTTAAACTACATTGAAGATGGGTCTGCTGTAAACACAGTACAAAAAAATAATATGTTAACACACACACATACTGTACATAGTAAATAACATTAATTAAATTACTCCTTCTTGGATGAATGTATGCTGTATCCCAATTGGTAGTTTGGTTTTGGGGGACTCACCTCTAACCTCACAATTAGGCTGTGCTATTTAAGGGTTCTGACATTGTTGCGGCTTAAGCACTCCTTACTATTTTAAATTTAGGACATTGCTGTACAAATTATAGGCCTAAAGCTATGTTTGTAAAGCATGCATCCGCATGGCCTCACACACTATTAACAAAACAATCTATAAATTAATGTTGCACATCATGCTGGGAACTGGAGTTACCCAACACCTGGACCCACATAACTACAACACCACTAATGTCGGATATCTCATTGGATGTACTGTTATGTCAATTATTCAAGGGGTGAGGCATGGCCACACTCCAAAAAACCACCAAGGGGACCCTTGTTCCTGGAGAAGGACAGGCCACACCTCATGGTCGCCCTGCAGTGATATGTTGCAACTAATGTTGATGTTGGATACACATATGTGGTTGTTGTGATTGTTTATGTGTAGAAATGTGTAGGTAAACATTAGACACATTATTTAATTACGGCTAGTTGAGCCATCCTGCTCGCCGCTGGTTGGGTGTCCGGTGGTTGGGGGGGTCAGGAGCAAGGGGGATGAAATAGGACTTGGGATACTGGTAGTGGGTTGGAGTGGGGATTGGAGAGGTTTGGGGGTGGGTGGTGGAGAGGTGTAGGGGGGTTGGAAATGGGGTGGGGAGGGGGTGGGGGTAGGGGAGGGGATGGGGGTAGGGGAGGGGGTGGGGGTAGGGGAGTGGCTGGTGGAAGGGGATGTCGAAATGTGGTGGTCCCCAGCAGGACCCATTGTCTCCTCCTCTTCCTCCTCCTCTTCCTCCTCCTCTTCCTCCTCCTCCTCCTCTTCCTCCTCCTGGGCTGCCTGCTCCCGGGCTGCCTGCTCCCGGGCTGCCTCCTCCCGGGCTTCCATGCGTGCCCTTGCCCGTGCTGAAATTTTCATGTTGATGGCATAGAAATCGAAGGTTGGGTTTCATAAAAATGGGGGAAAGAAAAATTCACATTAGTCATGCTCATAACCTTACAAATTATCATTGCTGTTATATTTCAGACATTTATCATGCGAACTAATTGCTATGCTACACCCAAAAACAGAGCGACTACTTATACCCCCCCTATACACCCCCTATACACCCATATACACCCCATATACACCCCCTATACACCCCATATACACCCCCTATACACCCCCTATACACCCCATATACACCCCCTATACACCCCCTATACACCCCATATACACCCCCCATACACCCCCTATACACCCCCTATACACCCCCTATACACCCCATATACACCCCATATACACCCCCTATACACCCCCTATACACCCATATACACCCCCTATACACCCCATATACACCCCATATACACCCATATACTCATGAACATATTTATAAAAAATACAGAAATCATTGAAAAAAAAACGCAGACATACTAGTAAATAAAAACTTACATCGGGCAATATGGCGGCGAATTGTTGAAAGCATGACTGGCTGCCACCGGCGCAGGTCAGACCAGCGCCGCTCAACTTGTGCCAGGCTTCTGCGGACGCCGGTCCGGGCGTAGATTAGCCGGCGGGCAGCATTATATGCCCGCCGCTTGTCCATGTTGGACACATATGGGCCCCTGGGCCCCAGGCGCCGGTCCATGACCTCAACCAAGGCCACCAGCTCCTGGGTAGAAAACGCGCTAGCCCTGGTTGAAGTCATATTGGCAATGGCGCAGTTATTAATTGCAGGTACATATATCACTTTTGGTGCTTGCTGATTGGTCTAAAAAATTGTTTGTTTAGTATTAACTTTATTAATCCTTCTTACATTAACAAACTGGATGCGAATAGAAACTTACGCGGACCGTTCCGATATACACACACCATAACCAACAGCATGCTTTCAATGTATAGAGAGACGAACTGTATATACAGTGTGCGGAAAATAATACACAAAACAGCAAAAGATTCTGAGCGCTATGGGTTAGTGTGTGTGTGTTGTGTGCAAATGGCTGCCCTCTAGGAGGGGGTTGCCGCCCCCAAAAAGCAAGAGTTTACAAAAGAAAAAGAGATACCAGTAGGCGCCTCTTGCACACAAGTATACAATTTATTTAATAAACAAACATTATTTGCATTATTCAAATTGATGAACACAGGATATACACAAAAAATTAGTATAATGAATAAATAAAATAATGAAAAAAAAAAAAATGAAAACAAAAAAAATACAAAATTAAAAAAATATTAAAATAAAAATAAAAATAAATATAAAAAGAAAATACAAAGATAAAAATAAAAAAGTTATTATTAAAAAGCATGTGCAATATTAGCAGCTGTTTAAAATGCAGTATATAGTTACCAAGTCCTGGTTAATTGATTTCTTCTCATATGCGCATATGAAGCCAGGAAATGATGTCCCAATTGGGGGGTAAATCGCCAGCACTTCGTGGGGATAAAAGAAAGGCTGTAGAGTGACCCGGCAGGGTATTTGTAATCCACAACGGTGATTTTCCAAAAGCTTTGAATTAACAGCAGGATGGATGGTGTGACACTGTGGTCGACACTTGTGTCGATGAAGGCGGCAGGCTCAGGTCTTGTATAGCGATAGATACTCTGCAACAAATCTTAGTGAGGGAAAATAGAGCACGCCAGATGCCCTGCGTACTGTGTCAGATGTTAACGGAGCGGCTGTGCCGGCCAGACAGCCAAACACAAGCCGCTGGACACTGACGCGGGCAGAGGCTGTTTGGAAGTATCGGTCTCCTGCGCTCCCCTGGAGACACGGCAGTTAGATGTTGCAGAGAGTTCAAAGGCTGCTGCCGTCTTCAGCAAAACGCCGCTGCTGCGCCTGTGGGTAGTTACCAGGGACCGAGGTGAGGTGGATGTAATAGGGCTCAATAATTGAGATTTACCTCCAGGTCCACTGGTTCAAATGGCGGCAGCGGGGCTCCTGTTTCAAGACGCGTTTCGCCGCACTACGGCAGCTTTTTCAATTGAGGATCAAATGCAAATAATGTTTGTTTATTAAATAAATTGTATACTTGTGTGCAAGAGGCGCCTACTGGTATCTCTTTTTCTTTTGGAAAATAATACACGCAACCGTCTACTAATAAATACACTGATAAAAGGGCACAATACACCGATTTCCATGGAGAGACGTACTGTATATACAGTGTGCGGAAAATAATGCACGCAACCGTCTACTAATAAATACGCTGATAAAAGGGCACAATACACCGATTTCCATGGAGAGACGTACTGTATATACAGTGTGCTGAAAATAATACACGCAACCGTCTACTAATAAATACGCTGATAAAAAAGGCACAATGCAACATGTTGGTGTATGACAATTTCATACTCATTACATATGTAAGGAAAGCATTATAACGTGACGTTTTGAAATGTGACTCAGAAAGCATACACGAACTCCAACAGATACCAGCTGACAACACTCATCATTGGAATGACAGGTGCACACATTTCACCATGTAGCACACAATGCTCCACAACCTGTGTATGTGCATATACAGGTGATCAGGTGCGTTGAGACCTGCGTAATTTAAGCGGGAATTATCGCGGGAAATATCGGCGTAAATTAGCAACTACATTGCGGGGAAAAATATACGCCCCCTTGTTCATGGCGGGAGATTACCATATAAATATTCAGTCAGATGCAGGCCAGAATTGCTGCAAACATGTCTAGCTCAGATGATTCCGCAGCTGAGGACGCTCTACAGAGAGCTACAGCAGAATCCCTGCTTGAAGCTTTGCAGAAGAGGGAACAGGAGCGGAGAAGGAGGGCCCAAGAGAGAAGTAGCCTGCAAGACCAAGCGGGCCCCTCACTAACAGGCCCTGTTCAAACTGCACCAGCTCCACAAGGGCCAAGCAACCAGCCAGAACAAGAGGTTGCATCTCTCCAAACAGGTGTGACCCAGCAGGTGCATGGTGAGAGAACTGGGGCCACCAGAAAACAAGCTGCAACATCTAGGGTGAGGACTGAGCAGGATACCACCACCAAAAAGAGAAACCCTGCATTTGTAGAGGCAGAATTGCGAATTTTAGTGCCCAGGGCACGCGAATGGATAGAATTGCCAACCAGGAAGCCGGGTGCCAGTGCAAGGAGAAACCTTTGGGACAAGATCACAGAGGAAGTGAACCAGGTGTCACCAGTGGTCAGAGATTGGCTAGCGGTGAAGAAAAGGCAAGTGTGTTTGTCCCCCTGATAATGTCATATGTGTGTACATATGTTACATGTATGTTTTGAGAATAATAGAAAGGTGTGTTTGTAGATAGTGCTACACTTCAATGTCACATGTGAACACAACCATGTCTAATAACCCACATTTATATATGAAACATGCACCATTGGTGTGATGTGAGGTTATGGGCACAGTTCTGCTCATGTGAAGTATGTGAAGTATGTGATGGGACAAGAGAAAGTGTTTTTTTGAAAGAGTTGTTGTAACATGTTCCATATGATGCTACTGAAACAAGAATGACCAAACTGTGCACATGTAGCTGGTGAGAAACTACACATCCCAGTATGCCATCCCATAGTTAAATTACTCCATAATAACCACACTGTCAAGCTATGGTGGAATGTGTAGTTTCACAACAGGTGGAGGTGCATAATTTGGCCATGGATGATGTCATTTCTGCATAGTGATCTACGTATGTGCATTTAGTGGCCTAATGAATGAGATGAGACACTGAAATGCCTCCTAATGGAGACATTAATGTGTGTGTGGGACACATATGGCTAAAAAACATAAGATCACCCACACTAGGAAATGTCACGTAGTCATGATGTTCACTAGCACAGTGGTGCACATATCTCATGGTGATATTTGTATTTTTAAACTTGTAGGTGGACAGACTTCAAAACGACACTGAAGAGGAAGATGACTGACCGGTACAACCACAGCATGTCCACCGGGAGGGGGCCTATGCCAGATAATTTGGAATATACCCCCCTGGAGCAGGATGCCTTGGATGTCATTGATGTGGCCGAGGTCAGGGGGATATCCAATATGGATAGTGAGCTCCCGGTGGAGGTCTTTGCTGCTGCTTTTGATGGTAAGTCACAGTAATGCATTGTATTTTGTAAGATATTTTTTAGTGCGTATGTGATGGTGACATTGTTTTCAATTATTATCCTAGAAGAAGCAGAAACCCAGGATGAACGGGCAGCATCTTCCTCTGCAGAGCCACAGGTGGAGCAAGTGGTCCAGCCTTCACCAAGACAACACCCCCAGACACAGGACACATGGGATGCCAGCTTGATGGTGACGCTGGAGAGGATCGAGAAGCAAGGGGTGGATGCTGCGGTCCGTCAGCAGCAGGTTGTGGAAATTCTGGCGGATTGGAAGGCCACAAACAGGCAGCAGTGTGAGGCCTTCAACCGCATGAATGACACTCTGGCGGCTGGCATGCAAAGCATTGGCCAACACCTCAGCCGCCAGAATGAAATTCTTGCGGAGCTGCTGACCACCGCCAGGTCCCTAAGGGACAATCCCCCATCTGCTGGCCCACCCCAAGCTGCTCCCCAACCTTCCACCTCTGCTGACCCTCCTGTGTCCACTAGGGGAAGACGCCGCAAGCCATCTGAGCCAAAGGCCCCTGTCCCCAAGGCCCCATCTAAAAAGGGGAAAAAAGGGCCCAAATAATGAGACCTGGTTCACTTCCTCTGTGGTTGGACCCCAAATGTTTAAATTGCACTGGACATCCACTTCCTGAGTTGGCCATCGATCCATTTTCGTGCCATGGGCATTAAAGTTCTTATTTTGACCTCTACAAATGCAGGATAAATTTTTGGTGGTGTGTATCTTGCTTAGTATTCACCCTGGTTGTTGCAGTACGTATTCTGGTGTCCCCATTTCTTTCACCATTGCATTTGCAGGGTAACACATGTTTGGAGATATGCAAACTCTTGTTCTGGCTGTTTTTTTATTTTTGTGTATATTTTATTTGTTTATTTGATTTATGACATTAAAGTGTCAAATAAGCTGTGATGCTGAACAGCAAATAAATTTATTTTACCAATTAAAACACAATTGTTGTATGTGTAATTTCTTGTGTGAAAAAAATACTACATTTATGTGTACTTACTGACCAGGGTATTTTTGAGCATTTGTTGAAGTGTGGTAGAAGTTTCCCATGTGTAACCCTCTCCATGGCCATTCCCATGTTCCTATCCAACTTTTCCCTGCTAATTAGTTTGTGTCAGCACATGTGCAGAGCAACTTAATAGGTGAGAAAGCAGTTTGTGTGCAGGTGAGGTAGCTCCTACATTAGTAGGTAAAACCAGGTCCAGAACAATGCTTTCCTCATGGAGTAGGTGAGGTAGACAAACAAGGGTCAAAAGGTACATTTGTGTAGGAATGCATATGTGTCCTCCCTAAAAAAAGATGTGTGAATCGGCCAAACATGATAAAATTGCTTGGGGACAAATATGTTTAACTTTGTACATATATATGATTTTACAGTGTCATAAGCAGATGTAGGAATCCTTTGTTAGAGAGATGTGAGTGCATTAATGTGATTGGTGGCATCTTACATCCAGAGTGTAGTAAAATCCAATTCATAGCAGATCAGATAGTGGTACAGGTCTGTATTTTGGGTACTATACAAAGATTGTGTGCAAAATAGTGGGCATGGGCTTAAAACATTGCTGAAACATCCTTTGTAGGTGTTAGATGTGGTTTATGTTATTGTATCATAAATACAAAACCTATGTTTGTATTAGAGTGAACACGTTGACACATGTCGACTTGTGTAGATTGAGTGTGCTACTGTGTAAAGTCTATGAAAGCACGTAGTGAATGTGTATAACTGTTTAACAAATAGCTACCTTAGCATATATAAGCAGGTCTTAAAAAGATTCTTACCTTAAATTAAACAAACCTTTAAATGTCGAGAAGTATAGAAAGATAAGCTTCCAATGTGTTTGAGTGCTGTGTGTGGCTTGCAGGTAGTGAAATCATGGTTTGGACTTAATAGACTGCAGCATTGCTTATTACATTCAGGTGTATGTGTTTGAGTAGTAATCAGCGTAAATTAGCAAACCCAGGCGCACGCTGGCATGCGGTATCTGTAGGGGTGGTCTGAGGTGGCGGTTGGCGGCCGCCTGTTCTGTGTCCGAAATGAACGGTGCTTTAGCCGATCGTGCGGTAGTAGCACCGTTCATTTTTGGTGCACACCCCCGTGTACGCCCATATTTACGCCCATTTTCCCTCATGGGCGTAAATATGGGAGGGAGAAGGAGGGCCCAAGAGAGAAGTAGCCTGCAAGACCAAGCGGGCCCCTCACTAACAGGCCCTGTTCAAACTGCACCAGCTCCACAAGGGCCAAGCAACCAGCCAGAACAAGAGGTTGCATCTCTCCAAACAGGTGTGACCCAGCAGGTGCATGGTGAGAGAACTGGGGCCACCAGAAAACGAGCTGCAACATCTAGGGTGAGGACTGAGCAGGATACCACCACCAAAAAGAGAAACCCTGCATTTGTAGAGGCAGAATTGCGAATTTTAGTGCCCAGGGCACGCGAATGGATAGAATTGCCAACCAGGAAGCCGGGTGCCAGTGCAAGGAGAAACCTTTGGGACAAGATCACAGAGGAAGTGAACCAGGTGTCACCAGTGGTCAGAGATTGGCTAGCGGTGAAGAAAAGGCAAGTGTGTTTGTCCCCCTGATAATGTCATATGTGTGTACATATGTTACATGTATGTTTTGAGAATAATAGAAAGGTGTGTTTGTAGATAGTGCTACACTTCAATGTCACATGTGAACCCAACCATGTCTAATAACCCACATTTATATATGAAACATGCACCATTGGTGTGATGTGAGGTTATGGGCACAGTTCTGCTCATGTGAAGTATGTGAAGTATGTGATGGGACAAGAGAAAGTGTGTTTTTGAAAGAGTTGTTGTAACATGTTCCATATGATGCTACTGAAACAAGAATGACCAAACTGTGCACATGTAGCTGGTGAGAAACTACACATCCCAGTATGCCATCCCATAGTTAAATTACTCCATAATAACCACACTGTCAAGCTATGGTGGAATGTGTAGTTTCACAACAGGTGGAGGTGCATAATTTGGCCATGGATGATGTCATTTCTGCATAGTGATCTACGTATGTGCATTTAGTGGCCTAATGAATGAGATGAGACACTGAAATGCCTCCTAATGGAGACATTAATGTGTGTGTGGGACACATATGGCTAAAAAACATAAGATCACCCACACTAGGAAATGTCACGTAGTCATGATGTTCACTAGCACAGTGGTGCACATATCTCATGGTGATATTTGTATTTTTAAACTTGTAGGTGGACAGACTTCAAAACGACACTAAAGAGGAAGATGACTGACCGGTACAACCACAGCATGTCCACCGGGAGGGGGCCTATGCCAGATAATTTGGAATATACCCCCCTGGAGCAGGATGCCTTGGATGTCATTGATGTGGCCGAGGTCAGGGGGATATCCAATATGGATAGTGAGCTCCCGGTGGAGGTCTTTGCTGCTGCTTTTGATGGTAAGTCACAGTAATGCATTGTATTTTGTAAGATATTTTTTAGTGCGTATGTGATGGTGACATTGTTTTCAATTATTATCCTAGAAGAAGCAGAAACCCAGGATGAACGGGCAGCATCTTCCTCTGCAGAGCCACAGGTGGAGCAAGTGGTCCAGCCTTCACCAAGACAACACCCCCAGACACAGGACACATGGGATGCCAGCTTGATGGTGACGCTGGAGAGGATCGAGAAGCAAGGGGTGGATGCTGCGGTCCGTCAGCAGCAGGTTGTGGAAATTCTGGCGGATTGGAAGGCCACAAACAGGCAGCAGTGTGAGGCCTTCAACCGCATGAATGACACTCTGGCGGCTGGCATGCAAAGCATTGGCCAACACCTCAGCCGCCAGAATGAAATTCTTGCGGAGCTGCTGACCACCGCCAGGTCCCTAAGGGACAATCCCCCATCTGCTGGCCCACCCCAAGCTGCTCCCCAACCTTCCACCTCTGCTGACCCTCCTGTGTCCACTAGGGGAAGACGCCGCAAGCCATCTGAGCCAAAGGCCCCTGTCCCCAAGGCCCCATCTAAAAAGGGGAAAAAAGGGCCCAAATAATGAGACCTGGTTCACTTCCTCTGTGGTTGGACCCCAAATGTTTAAATTGCACTGGACATCCACTTCCTGAGTTGGCCATCGATCCATTTTCGTGCCATGGGCATTAAAGTTCTTATTTTGACCTCTACAAATGCAGGATAAATTTTTGGTGGTGTGTATCTTGCTTAGTATTCACCCTGGTTGTTGCAGTACGTATTCTGGTGTCCCCATTTCTTTCACCATTGCATTTGCAGGGTAACACATGTTTGGAGATATGCAAACTCTTGTTCTGGCTGTTTTTTTATTTTTGTGTATATTTTATTTGTTTATTTGATTTATGACATTAAAGTGTCAAATAAGCTGTGATGCTGAACAGCAAATAAATTTATTTTACCAATTAAAACACAATTGTTGTATGTGTAATTTCTTGTGTGAAAAAAATACTACATTTATGTGTACTTACTGACCAGGGTATTTTTGAGCATTTGTTGAAGTGTGGTAGAAGTTTCCCATGTGTAACCCTCTCCATGGCCATTCCCATGTTCTTATCCAACTTTTCCCTGCTAATTAGTTTGTGTCAGCACATGTGCAGAGCAACTTAATAGGTGAGAAAGCAGTTTGTGTGCAGGTGAGGTAGCTCCTACATTAGTAGGTAAAACCAGGTCCAGAACAATGCTTTCCTCGTGGAGTAGGTGAGGTAGACAAACAAGGGTCAAAAGGTACATTTGTGTAGGAATGCATATGTGTCCTCCCTAAAAAAAGATGTGTGAATCGGCCAAACATGATAAAATTGCTTGGGGACAAATATGTTTAACTTTGTACATATATATGATTTTACAGTGTCATAAGCAGATGTAGGAATCCTTTGTTAGAGAGATGTGAGTGCAATAATGTGATTGGTGGCATCTTACATCCAGAGTGTAGTAAAATCCAATTCATAGCAGATCAGATAGTGGTACAGGTCTGTATTTTGGGTACTATACAAAGATTGTGTGCAAAATAGTGGGCATGGGCTTAAAACATTGCTGAAACATCCTTTGTAGGTGTTAGATGTGGTTTATGTTATTGTATCATAAATACAAAACCTATGTTTGTATTAGAGTGAACACGTTGACACATGTCGACTTGTGTAGATTGAGTGTGCTACTGTGTAAAGTCTATGAAAGCACGTAGTGAATGTGTATAACTGTTTAACAAATAGCTACCTTAGCATATATAAGCAGGTCTTAAAAAGATTCTTACCTTAAATTAAACAAACCTTTAAATGTCGAGAAGTATAGAAAGATAAGCTTCCAATGTGTTTGAGTGCTGTGTGTGGCTTGCAGGTAGTGAAATCATGGTTTGGACTTAATAGACTGCAGCATTGCTTATTACATTCAGGTGTATGTGTTTGAGTAGTAATCAGCGTAAATTAGCAAACCCAGGCGCACGCTGGCATGCGGTATCTGTAGGGGTGGTCTGAGGTGGCGGTTGGCGGCCGCCTGTTCTGTGTCCGAAATGAACGGTGCCTTAGCCGATCGTGCGGTAGTAGCACCGTTCATTTTTGGTGCACACCCCCGTGTACGCCCATATTTACGCCCATTTTCCCTCATGGGCGTAAATATGGGAGGGAGAAGGAGGGCCCAAGAGAGAAGTAGCCTGCAAGACCAAGCGGGCCCCTCACTAACAGGCCCTGTTCAAACTGCACCAGCTCCACAAGGGCCAAGCAACCAGCCAGAACAAGAGGTTGCATCTCTCCAAACAGGTGTGACCCAGCAGGTGCATGGTGAGAGAACTGGGGCCACCAGAAAACGAGCTGCAACATCTAGGGTGAGGACTGAGCAGGATACCACCACCAAAAAGAGAAACCCTGCATTTGTAGAGGCAGAATTGCGAATTTTAGTGCCCAGGGCACGCGAATGGATAGAATTGCCAACCAGGAAGCCGGGTGCCAGTGCAAGGAGAAACCTTTGGGACAAGATCACAGAGGAAGTGAACCAGGTGTCACCAGTGGTCAGAGATTGGCTAGCGGTGAAGAAAAGGCAAGTGTGTTTGTCCCCCTGATAATGTCATATGTGTGTACATATGTTACATGTATGTTTTGAGAATAATAGAAAGGTGTGTTTGTAGATAGTGCTACACTTCAATGTCACATGTGAACACAACCATGTCTAATAACCCACATTTATATATGAAACATGCACCATTGGTGTGATGTGAGGTTATGGGCACAGTTCTGCTCATGTGAAGTATGTGAAGTATGTGATGGGACAAGAGAAAGTGTGTTTTTGAAAGAGTTGTTGTAACATGTTCCATATGATGCTACTGAAACAAGAATGACCAAACTGTGCACATGTAGCTGGTGAAAAACTACACATCCCAGTATGCCATCCCATAGTTAAATTACTCCATAATAACCACACTGTCAAGCTATGGTGGAATGTGTAGTTTCACAACAGGTGGAGGTGCATAATTTGGCCATGGATGATGTCATTTCTGCATAGTGATCTACGTATGTGCATTTAGTGGCCTAATGAATGAGATGAGACACTGAAATGCCTCCTAATGGAGACATTAATGTGTGTGTGGGACACATATGGCTAAAAAACATAAGATCACCCACACTAGGAAATGTCACATAGTCATGATGTTCACTAGCACAGTGGTGCACATATCTCATGGTGATATTTGTATTTTTAAACTTGTAGGTGGACAGACTTCAAAACGACACTGAAGAGGAAGATGACTGACCGGTACAACCACAGCATGTCCACCGGGAGGGGGCCTATGCCAGATAATTTGGAATATACCCCCCTGGAGCAGGATGCCTTGGATGTCATTGATGTGGCCGAGGTCAGGGGGATATCCAATATGGATAGTGAGCTCCCGGTGGAGGTCTTTGCTGCTGCTTTTGATGGTAAGTCACAGTAATGCATTGTATTTTGTAAGATATTTTTTAGTGCGTATGTGATGGTGACATTGTTTTCAATTATTATCCTAGAAGAAGCAGAAACCCAGGATGAACGGGCAGCATCTTCCTCTGCAGAGCCACAGGTGGAGCAAGTGGTCCAGCCTTCACCAAGACAACACCCCCAGACACAGGACACATGGGATGCCAGCTTGATGGTGACGCTGGAGAGGATCGAGAAGCAAGGGGTGGATGCTGCGGTCCGTCAGCAACAGGTTGTGGAAATTCTGGCGGATTGGAAGGCCACAAACAGGCAGCAGTGTGAGGCCTTCAACCGCATGAATGACACTCTGGCGGCTGGCATGCAAAGCATTGGCCAACACCTCAGCCGCCAGAATGAAATTCTTGCGGAGCTGCTGACCACCGCCAGGTCCCTAAGGGACAATCCCCCATCTGCTGGCCCACCCCAAGCTGCTCCCCAACCTTCCACCTCTGCTGACCCTCCTGTGTCCACTAGGGGAAGACGCCGCAAGCCATCTGAGCCAAAGGCCCCTGTCCCCAAGGCCCCATCTAAAAAGGGGAAAAAAGGGCCCAAATAATGAGACCTGGTTCACTTCCTCTGTGGTTGGACCCCAAATGTTTAAATTGCACTGGACATCCACTTCCTGAGTTGGCCATCGATCCATTTTCGTGCCATGGGCATTAAAGTTCTTATTTTGACCTCTACAAATGCAGGATAAATTTTTGGTGGTGTGTATCTTGCTTAGTATTCACCCTGGTTGTTGCAGTACGTATTCTGGTGTCCCCATTTCTTTCACCATTGCATTTGCAGGGTAACACATGTTTGGAGATATGCAAACTCTTGTTCTGGCTGTTTTTTTATTTTTGTGTATATTTTATTTGTTTATTTGATTTATGACATTAAAGTGTCAAATAAGCTGTGATGCTGAACAGCAAATAAATTTATTTTACCAATTAAAACACAATTGTTGTATGTGTAATTTCTTGTGTGAAAAAAATACTACATTTATGTGTACTTACTGACCAGGGTATTTTTGAGCATTTGTTGAAGTGTGGTAGAAGTTTCCCATGTGTAACCCTCTCCATGGCCATTCCCATGTTCTTATCCAACTTTTCCCTGCTAATTAGTTTGTGTCAGCACATGTGCAGAGCAACTTAATAGGTGAGAAAGCAGTTTGTGTGCAGGTGAGGTAGCTCCTACATTAGTAGGTAAAACCAGGTCCAGAACAATGCTTTCCTCGTGGAGTAGGTGAGGTAGACAAACAAGGGTCAAAAGGTACATTTGTGTAGGAATGCATATGTGTCCTCCCTAAAAAAAGATGTGTGAATCGGCCAAACATGATAAAATTGCTTGGGGACAAATATGTTTAACTTTGTACATATATATGATTTTACAGTGTCATAAGCAGATGTAGGAATCCTTTGTTAGAGATATGTGAGTGCAATAATGTGATTGGTGGCATCTTACATCCAGAGTGTAGTAAAATCCAATTCATAGCAGATCAGATAGTGGTACAGGTCTGTATTTTGGGTACTATACAAAGATTGTGTGCAAAATAGTGGGCATGGGCTTAAAACATTGCTGAAACATCCTTTGTAGGTGTTAGATGTGGTTTATGTTATTGTATCATAAATACAAAACCTATGTTTGTATTAGAGTGAACACGTTGACACATGTCGACTTGTGTAGATTGAGTGTGCTACTGTGTAAAGTCTATGAAAGCACGTAGTGAATGTGTATAACTGTTTAACAAATAGCTACCTTAGCATATATAAGCAGGTCTTAAAAAGATTCTTACCTTAAATTAAACAAACCTTTAAATGTCGAGAAGTATAGAAAGATAAGCTTCCAATGTGTTTGAGTGCTGTGTGTGGCTTGCAGGTAGTGAAATCATGGTTTGGACTTAATAGACTGCAGCATTGCTTATTACATTCAGGTGTATGTGTTTGAGTAGTAATCAGCGTAAATTAGCAAACCCAGGCGCACGCTGGCATGCGGTATCTGTAGGGGTGGTCTGAGGTGGCGGTTGGCGGCCGCCTGTTCTGTGTCCGAAATGAACGGTGCTTTAGCCGATCGTGCGGTAGTAGCACCGTTCATTTTTGGTGCACACCCCCGTGTACGCCCATATTTACGCCCATTTTCCCTCATTATTTCGGCCGCTCCCCTCATCACGCCCCTATGCCGCCCCCAATGCCCGTACTCTCGCGTACAGGTTTTTTCGCACGGAGAGACCCGTCCGTAAGCGTTGTGGAGTGTTCGCGCCTGCGCATTAGCGATTGTACGCATGCGCAGATCATTAAAAACCCCGGAACGTACACCAACCAGAATAAGGCCCATGGTGAGTGTGGAGCTCACTAATCAGTACCCATAACACTGTCTGTATTGTTACATATAGAACTCCTATTACAACCACATACCTCTCAACTTTGCAGGACTGTGAAGCGGAAACAATTCAGACGCCAAAGACGCACACTTTAGAAATTAGTGGGCATGGCCTATTAGTCAGTAGGTGTCTTCTATAACTGCAGCACTTCCCTTGAGGCCACGCACCCATTTTTGCCGCTGTGGTTGCATGGCCAGCGCTCTGTAAGCAGCTGGCTATACACCCTATCCCTCGGCCTCCCTGAATAGATGCTGAGGACAGTTGAAAGGTATGCAACTAGTAATGTAACTTCCTCCCCATTACTTATTGGGAGATTGTCACCCCAACCCAACCATCGTATAGGAAAGTAGGTAGCAGTTCCGCTTGCCTAATTTACAGTGCCTTATGTTGTTATGGTGGCTTCTTATTCTCCACAAAATAGTGCATTCAAGAATGGAAGCAAAAACATTCACACAGGCATCCATTGTCCATTGTAGGTATGCAACTGCATGTAAGATTCATTGGGGAGTTGATTTTTTGAAAACTGGACAGATTCCAGATGAACAGAACACAAGATATTTTAAGATTTCAGGGATCTGCAATTGATAAACATAGATTAAATTTTTTTTCAAAGACAGCACTTAAAACGGTAAATGTATTTAACTATGGTAATATCCAATATTCATCCCCCAGAGCTATTCAATTAGTCCTGGTAACTGACATGTTAACATTTGCAGTGACCCTTTTAACCTGCAAATTTGTAAACTTTTCACGGTTTCTGTGTGTGTTAGCCTTGTTAGTATGAGTTAACAGTTATCAGATGGAAAAGGAAGTGCGGTTAAGGGCATCAAGCCTAAAGCTACCTCTCTTTTTCACCCATGGTAATTTATAGTGGATAATTGAATTCCCCCAAAATGTTGTATGGAGAAATCATCTTTCCTGTTTATGGCTACTAATGCTTCATGCACCATGCTCCATGGACAAATAAAAAATTCAGATCTCAAAACATACATTCCCTTAGGAGAAAATGTCAACCTCATTGTAAGAAAAGTCAAGATGGTGTCTGCAGCTGGGTCAAAAAGACAGCTGTACTCATACTGTACACAAAGGATTAGACATCGCAAGTAGCAATGACAAACAATGCTTTGTCAGAAAGACACTTTGGGGCCCCAAGAATATATTCTGGGAAATGTTTCTTATTTACATTTTTTTTATGATCTGTGTGATCCAAAATGTTTTCATAATTGATGCAATACTAAAAAAAAAACACAATAAACACTTTTAACACAGGGTGACAGTTGAACTAAGAACACACTTCAATTGAACCTTTTATATCCTGGTTACAATTATTTTACAATAATTTGCAAAGTCCTCTACCTTATTATTACTTGTCACCTACCTTACTATCTCTTCTATCTACCCTGGGTGCTGGGCCAGAGGTGGAACGAGCAGCAGTGCTAGGGGACACCAGTCAAAATCTTGCCTAAGGAATCAAATTGGTTAGGGCTGGCTCTATCATTTTACATTTTTATAGTGTGGGAAGACACCCAAGGTTTGGAGGAGAGACACAAATGTTTATCTTAGCAATAGAGTAGGACTGATCAGATGGAGAAGCCTTTGATGCTGTTAGTTGTTCAGTTTAACAATTGTTGCAACAATTGTAACTAACATACCCTGTATAAAGTATAGAAGAAAAACAGTGTTTCTAATACATATGGTGAGTGCAGAGCTTCTGTGTTTTTCTGTGATACAGTATGTGTGCGTGAGTGTGTGTGTTTATTGTATTTTAGTGGACCTAAAAGCTCCCCTGAGGTTTCATTGTACTGCATGTGTGTGAGCCATCAAGCCAGCTCACATATAAAATTTTAGACCGAATGGGTAAAGTGGTAAGTAATCCCTGATAGCTCAGGGACGGTATTGATTTGGCACCTAAGGGACATAGGACCTTATTCTGGTTGGATCGGGCGGACGCGCGTGCGGACGTATCGGTCTGTACGGATTGCGCACTCTTTCGGTGAGCGTGAGTCCACCCACAGAACATCTGCACACGGTCGGTGGGACAAGCCAGCAAAGGGGAGTGGCGTGCATATGAGCGTACGCTACCGTGCTCGGACGGATCTCAACCTTTTCGGTTGGAGACTGAGCGTGTTTCTCCGATCGTAAGAGGAAGCGTATGTCCGAGCAAGGTGGTGTATGCTTCACATATATATGGTTCAGCAATTATTCGCTTCGAGGTTACCTTCTAACAATTACCCAATTATCCTAAGTGTTTGTTTTTTTGATTGCTTTATATGATCTCATTTGTCTCCCTTAATTAAACTACGATTGTACCCTTGACATGTATATTTCTTGTGTTCTAATGTGGCACTTTCCTCACAATCTATGTATCCCCCAAAGTTTTATTTTGTAATTTATTTTGGTGTTTGTGTGTATGCTGTAAATAATGTTAATAATTATTATGTTTCTATTTATTTACATGTCTCGCTACCCAAATGATATGTGTGATGTTTAACTCCACCAATAACTAACATTTATGCATTTACAATATGTGTTATTTAAGCCTAAAACCCACACATGCACACAACATGCATTCCTTACTCTTGACTTTAAATAACATATATAAGTTACATTACACATGTGTACATGTATCTATGTCCAGCTTCCCTTAGAAAGACTCTCCATTATCCATTATACAAACCTCCCCTGCGTATTAAACACCCCCTACCTCCCTGGAAGTCATTTACAAGGGACCCTTCATTCAGCTCAGTGCCCCTTTCACACGCTAGTGTTCAACCTCCCACCACCTGTGCAGTAAAGGAGTAATTAGCAGAATTTACTGCTCCAGGTCCTACATGTTGAATGGAAGATAGAGCACCCCCTGCCACCCGTGGGACATCAAAGCTGCACCCCCCACCCCAAGGAGGGGAGAATGGGTAAGGGCCCCAGTGCATTGCTTTGCCCAGGGGCCCTGTATGTATGGTAGCCTTAGTTACCTTGTTGGTTGCAAAATTATGCAAATATTATGCTACCATCATGTTTCATGTAATTTAAACATGAGCACATTGCAGTATATAATGGCTGCAGACTGACTGGGAAAATGCAGGTCTCCTCCTTCCGTACAGCAACAGCTCCTCTGCAAGACCCTTGCTGACGATTCCTGCATGTTTGGATGGACAGGGTAGAGGGGTGCAGTGTGCCAGGTGCAGCAATCTCCAGGGGCTCTTCTATCTGCTCAGCCAGCCTGTGCTAGCGCCGCTGATTACAGCACTCTCTGATAGCAGCAGCTGCACCCTGGGGGTAGTGCTGCGGCATGGTCTCTTCTATATGGGTATCAGTCCCATCCTACCAGTATTCCTCTTTTTAAGCCTTGGCAACAAGCAGGGGGGGGGGGAGATTTTTGGTAGGGGGTGCAGGATTTCTAGTTACACCACAGAAGTATGGGCCTTATTCTGATTGACTCGGATGGCTCAGAATGCGGATGGACGATGGTTGGTGTTTGCATGTGCAGAGGTGTATCTGCGCATGTGTGAATGCCGCGAATGTCCGAATACGGCCTGAATTCTGTACAATCCGAACAGGGGGTGCAGAGGGGCGTGATGGTAATCCGGCCGTGATGCACGTGTGGGGGGCGGACAGCTGACATAGCAGGATGTCAGCTGCCCACCCATATCCCTGCGTTTGCACGGAGAAATGCCCAAGTGGTCTGGAGCACCATCGAATGATGGGGGAGGTTCCCACAGATGGAGGAGGTGTTCACATGAAAAATCCAATCGCGGTCCGTTCGGTCGGCGTCTTACCGCATACGGACGGTGTGAGCGATCCGTACGGAAGGCGGGGCTAAGAACATTCTGTTCCTGTCCGAAAATACATATCCGACCGAATCAACTAGAATAAGAGACTATAAATGAGACCTAAAATTTAGCCTTTATTAATTTTTTAATAATAAAATCGGTGAAGTATTAAAATATATTAGAAGGAAATAAAGAACAGAAATAAGATTTAAAACAAAAATATGACCACTGCTCAACTCTGTTTTATTTTTACAGGGTTAAGTTGTCCCTGTATGTTCTCTGTGGTGTCCTATCTGGATACTATGTGTCTGATTATTATTTCCCAGACATTGGTTACTTTTCTATATTTGTAGCAATAGAAAGTATCTTTAATTTTTAACTAATATCATTAGGCTTAATAGCCTCCCAAAAGGTTCTTATGTCACACTTTACTTGTGTGTTACAGTTCCACGTGTTTCTAGTATTTTACAGTGATTTATAATGCATGGATGTTTTTTGTCGGGTAGTGGAGCAGCGTATAATTTTACATATGATCGTCCTATTGTTCACTGATTGGACCGTGTGTAAAAAAGATACCTGGCATCCAATCCCTGATGTTTTTAAGTGCAACTTTTATTCACAACCCTTGGTTGGAACAATAGAAACAAAGTGATTAGCTTTCATATACCTGTATTAGCTAAGGGATCTATAATCATTTAATTAATTTATTAGCCGCTTCCTCTTTGGCGGCTTTTGTCCCGGCTTAAACAGTATCTCTGTATGTCACTCGCTTCTTGTTAGCACTACCTACTTTTTATTATAAGACAATCTTTTTCTATATTGCAACTTTAAATTATGCATATATATTTGTCTTATAAAGTAATGGGGCAGTGTGTTTCGTCACATAAAGGTGTTATGCCATCCCACAATTGGATAGTGTGTATGGGTGGTGCAGATCATCCAATCTCTGCTTTTTTTATATATACATGCAATGCAGCCTTATGTTTTATTTTAACACACAGTCATGGTTTTTATAGTAACAGCCCAAAAAAGAGATTGAATAGATAACTGGAATAGAAGAGCTAAGGGATGTACGTTTACCTAGCCGCTTTGTGTTAGCCGGCTATTGTCCCCGCTCCAGTGCTGTCTCTTAGTATTTGGCCGGTAATAATTCTAACCGTGTGTTTAATCACATAAAGATGTTATGCCATCCAATAATTGGATAGTGTGTAGGTATGGTGCAAATCATCCAATCTCTATTTTTTTATATATAGATATCCAGCTTTTTCTTTTTTATTTTGTATTTTTTATTATTTGTTTTTACACAGTCATGGAATATTAATTGTAACAGCCCAACAAAGGGATTTAATTGATGGTTACGCTCTAAGGGCTAAGAGATCTAAGCTTTCCCAGCTACTTAGTATTAGCCGGCTCTTATCCCCGCTCTGGTAGCGTCTCTTAGTGTTGGCCGGTAATATCTCCAACTGCTGTCTGTCCGTTGATACGGAGCTAAAAGCAGTTCTTGCTATCCTTTCTGATAGCTTTTACTTAGCGGCTTTACAGTGTGCCTTTCTTGCGCTCCTTGCGCTCGGGGAGTACAGCTGTCTGCACCCCAGGCACCGGCCGGCTGTAGATCGGATGTGTGCGAGTGACACTTGCACTGTGCTTCTAATATCTACCTACATGCATATTCACTGTCTACAAACACATGGTGATAACATTCATTTTTACATAAGTCTACACTTTAAGAGAACATAGACAGAGGAGCTGTGGTCATTCATAGCCAACGACCGTTTCACCTAAGCTTCCTCAGGGAAGTCCTTGTTAGCGGTGACTTCCGTGATTAAGAGCCCAGCTCGAAACGCGTTGGTTACGTACGAAGCCAGGACCGGAAGCGCAAAGCCGAAAACCGGAAGTCACCGCTAACGTGGAGAGAGGAGAGCCGCGAGTACACACAGCGGCAGAAGAAGACCGTCTACCTCACTTACAAGTAAGGGATAGTTAGGTCCAAAGCTACCCCAGTGCCTCGCAACCACCATGGACATTTACTTCCATTGCAAGTACAGCTCCGGACCTGGTTCTAAAACAAATGCGCAAAAAGAGTGTAAACATTTATTGCATTGCTCCTTTTATTTTATTTTATTATTTTAATTTTTCACTTGCTTATTTTCTTTTTGTTCTACTCCATTTTATTTTATCTTATCATTTATTTTCCATTTTATTTATTATCATTATTATTTTAATTTTTTTTAATTAATTAATTTTTTATTTTTTTATTTATTTTTTATTCTTATCTTTGATTTTATTTCACTCCAATTTTTCTTATTTTTCACTTCTCTTCTCCAATCCCTACCCTGTCCCTGTACGTCATCGTATGTCTTACCCTTAACATAAGCGCTTTTTTTCCCATACCCCCTAAAATCTACATTATCTCTACAGAGCAGCTATACACCTACCCAGGCGCAACGAGCACTATTTTTCTATTTGCTACCATTTCTATATTGTTTGTACTTCTGCTTGCATAAAAAAAAAAACATTTGGTAGCCGATAGCTGCTGTCATCTCTTGCTCATAAAAATGATATGTGTTTATTTTCTCACTCATTGTTGTTTAACAGTCTGGTTTCCCTTCTTGATAGAAACAATTCAATTACATTTTTTGTAATTCAATTAACGGAGACTCATTGCTTTTTTTCTGTTACATAAAAAGCTTTTTCCTGACAGTAAAATCCAATTTAGTTATATTTCTTTCATACGGTCAGTATCAGATTTCACAAACCAAAGTCTAAACTTGACAGTACTTCCTTGTACATGTGAACACAAAATTGACATCAAATATAATTTATTTTGAAAATATATTTTCTGTTATAACTGTTGTTGAAGAGCTTCTTTCAGATGTTACCACATGACCTTTTGCTGCTATGTTGTTCTATTAATAATCTCATTCAGGGGTGGACTGGGACCTGGCATTTTGAGCACACAGGCACATCTGCAGCAGGCGGGTCCCTTGCGCGGCTAAGCCGCGTGGCAAAAAGTGGGCGTGGCCTCATAGAAAGTAGGAGTGACATCACTAAAAGGAGGTATTACACATTGTGGAACACACCGTAATGCCCATTACACATAATGCAACACCTTTATGCCCATTACACATTGCCGCACAGTGGAGCCCCGTATACCCTACAGTACTGTACATCACTGACCCTTTACATTATGGACTCCTCTATACACTACACTGCATTACTGCCCCTTAGGCTACACTACACTCTAAAGCATCACTAAATTATCGCTCTTTACTACATCAGAGGTAGAGAAACACTGGGAAAAAAATAAGAGGAAATGTTTTACACAAATCCCCCCACCAACAGCTCCCCACCCGAGGCCCCCCCCCCCCAACATGATTAAGTGATGCACGGGTTGTTGGATTTATATAGTGTTACAGCTACAGTATGTGTAGCTGACTCCTGCAACTATGTTGCACTCTGCAATTGTGTATCACTAGACTGTTGTATAGTCATCCAAACAATTGGCTATCACTGGTTGTTTATAGATGATCAGCTTGATGGGGGGGGGGAGTTTGTTGAGGGATACAGCTGTTGC
Source organism: Crinia signifera (assembly GCF_055691185.1). Taxonomy (NCBI): domain Eukaryota; kingdom Metazoa; phylum Chordata; class Amphibia; order Anura; family Myobatrachidae; genus Crinia; species Crinia signifera. The sequence goes on along the minus strand of NC_139222.1, from coordinate 173,675,505 downwards.
ACAATCGTCTGCTGGTTCTCAATGATACATTTTAATGTTCCCCTGTGGGATCCCGTATTAATATCACTGAGACAGCCTCACAGATGGACTGCAGCGTTAATGATGCAAGATACCTACTGTCAGCTGATAAGGGGTTCTTAATAATATTGATTGATCAACTCCATGTAATCGCTGGAGATTTTGTATCCCTATTAACTGACACAAAGTAAAACCACTGCAGTAATGTGTCTGTATTGTAAATAATGTGCACATAAATGTATTTTTATTCACTCCTCCAATTGGCTGCAGTCACTGGACACTTGCTCAGTGTGTCCGGATATAATGAAGCTCTGAGCTGCTGTGACACTCGCCGTGCATATATAGTATAAATACACAGCAGTATGACAGCAAGTTTGGGTGCTTACTGTATGTTGGTGCCTTAAGTATTGTGCCACAAGATCCCGTCACCCCCGAACTGTAAGGCGGGAGACAAGTGACCCGACTCTTGGGTCACCACAGCGCACAGATGATTTTAAGACGCTGTACCTATGTAATTTCCCAGTGATATAACAGCGGGTTTAGGTGTTTGCGTTGTGCCTTGGCTAATATATCACAAGACACCGTCACTGACAATCAGTGAGATGGGAGGAAGTTGGCCCAACTAATGAAGCAACCCACCGTGCACATATATTTAGATGCCAAACATTTGCCCAACAGTATAATAGCGGGTTTAGGCGGTTGCGTTATGCCTTTAGCAATGTGTTACACGGCCCCGTCACTAATAATCAGTGAAACGGGAAACAAGTGGCACAGCTATTAAATCAACATACAGTGCAAATAACAATTAAGTGCTTAATGCATCTACACGCTCCACGCGGTCAGCTATTGCCAGGCGGGATCGGTCACATTGGCTATGTGCACCCCATCCCCCTGGATAGCCTGACGTACGTTTCGCAGTTACGCTTAATCATAGGTCCAACCCGGCTGTCGGGTTGGAGGGGATTATAACAGGACTCTCAGCCTGTCAGAATTGGTTCTGCTGAGAGTGACGTGATCATTGTCCAATGATGACTAGGTTGGTATTAGTGCGTTCATTCTGCCCGATTGTATGGCGTTAATTATGTTTTCAAGTTGAGTGGCAGGTTTATCTTCCAATGATAGTGGTTGGATTTGCTATTGGTATATCATTTTATGATAGATTAATCCCACTACCTGTGTCTTTATTGTCTGACACAAGAATTACAAAGATTTTATATTAATATATTTTTGTGAAATGTTTGGATGTCAGTCCATCTATGTCTTCGAAAATGTATCATGTTATTAAATAAATTTGTTTGTTAATAAACTTAAAAAGTGAATTTTATGGGTATTTATTGATTTTTAACTTTGGATATTTTCTCCAATTATTCCTATGATCTTCTGTAGAGAAATGTAATTTATTACTTGGGATGTGCAATGTGAGTGATGCCTTTTATTTGTGCACATAACATGAAATATGGTATGCATTATCAAATAATGTTACAGTGTAAGGAAGTAGAATAAATAAAGTGTATATTGTGATTATGCCAATTAATGTGCAAAGTTACCACTGTTCCAATTACTGCTTATTGAAAGGTGATATTCCTTATTATGACTATAATAAGTGGAGTAAGTGAAAACTGATGTAGTGAGTGAACAGAACAAACAAAATAATTGTGACGGTGCAAAAAGGTGTATTGTCATAAAAGATTAATACATTTTATTTTATCCCAAAAATAATAACAATTGTTACAGGACCTTCTATTTCTGCATGGATATGGTAACTGTTGTGACTTGTCAGAGCTCACAACCTTCTTTCCTAACCATTTAATTTACTAGTGGCTATAATATTGCTATAGCCACTATTAGAGATGTAGTGAAGATTGTGGGGATTCGTCATTCAATATTCGGTCATACTTACAGATCTAGAGGGAGAGATGGATTCATTTTATATATCTGACATCCTATGACAAATCATCTGGATGGTGTTTATTTCAAAGAAGAGCACCACCATATTTTAATTACCAGGGCAATTACCAATATTTTTAGTGTTGTTTATGTTTTAGATTTTTATAAGAAAGCTCCAAAATTGATGTATTCATTCATCCCTGAAGGTTGCAATCCCTCCAGGATGAATGTCCAGTAACTTTCTCTCTTTAAGAGTGCTTGGGTGAGGTTACCTCCTCTTATTCCCAAGTGTGTTTTTTCAATCCAGAATGCTCTTAGAGATTGAGATTCTGATTGGTGATGGTCACGGAAATGTTTGGCCACTGTGATGAGTTGCTTATGTTTTGCAATATCTGTTTTGGAATTTCTCACAGTGCCGACATGCTCCAATATCCTCTGTTTTAAGGGTCACGTGGTCATTCCTATGTACTTGCGATTGCGTGGACATGTGATGCAGTATACTTCACCCATCGATTTACAATTAATGTAGTCTTTTATTTGATGTTTCTTATTGTATTTGTCTGTAACTGCAGTGGTTTTAGTCATGTGGTGGCAGGCCTTGCATTCTCCACATTTTTACGATCCTTGTATCACTGTCTTTTTGTTCCTGAGGGTTGAGAAGTGACTGTGTACAATTTTGTCTTTCAAATTTGACGATCGTCTCCAACTGATTGAGGCTCTGGGGCCTATGTTTTGAGCCAGGTCGGGGTCTATGCTGAGGATACCCCAATGTTTGTTGATAATTTGTTGGATATCTCTCCATTTGGAAAATAAATCTCCTACTAACCGCATAGACTCAGGTCCCATTGAATTTGTCTTGTTGGTATATAGGAGAGAGTTTCTCTCTTTGCAGTTGGCACCATGCCTGGCTTTTTTAATTGCTCTCTTGCTGTAGCCTCTGCTCAGTAATCTGTTTGTGAGTTCGTCTGCTCTGTTATTAAATTGGTTAGGGTTGGAACAATTACGTTTCAACCTCAAGAATTCCCCATATGGGATACCTCTCAAAACTGGGGGGAAGTGTGCGCTTGTTCTATGTAAAACGCTATTTGTAGCTGTCTTCTTCCTGTGGAGATCTGTCTGTATACGGCCGTCTGGATCTCTCTTGATTTTTAGATCCAGGAATGTGACTTGCTCCTCACTTATCTCGTATGTCAGTTTGAGATTTAAATCATTTTGATTTAAGGTATCTAGGAATTCTATGAACAGTACGACTGGACCATCCCACACAATTAGGAGGTCGTCAATATAGCGTACCCACAGTAAAGTATGTTGGGTATACTTTTCGTTATCTTCACAAAACACAATAGTCTCCTCCCACCATCCTAAGTACATGTGTGCATACGTAGGGGCACAAGCCGCCCCCATAGCTGTGCCACAGACCTGTAAGTAGAACTTGTCGTGAATATGAAAAAGTTCTTGTGGAGTACGAATGTCATCAATTCAACTAGTAATTCAGCATAGGAGGGATGGGTCTCACTCTTTAAAAAATATTTCAGAGCAATGATACCATGTTGGTGTTTTATGCCAGTATATAGCGATTCGACGTCACAAAAAAACGCCTTCATCTATGTGGATTTCATCCAATTTTTGCAGTACGTCTCTGGTGTCTTGTACATAGGAAGGTAAATTTGTAACGTACTTCCAGAGATGAGTGTCAAGATATTTGGTGGCCTGTTCAGTCAGACACCCATTCCCGTAAATTATTGGGCGATCCGGAGGGGTAACATCATTTTTGTGAATCTTTGGCAGCATATAGAATGTGGGTGTTGTGGGATCCTTTACTACCAAAAATTCCAGTTCTGTTTTGGTAATTGTACCCTGTCCATGGGCTGCTTGAATGATGGAATTATACTGTCTCATATAGTCTTGTGTAGGGTTGAATAGCAAGTTTTTGTAGCATGTGGGATCCGACAATTGGGTCATGGCTTCTTTTTTATAATCTTGTTTGGTCCAGATAACAATGTTTCCCCCTTTGTCAGAGGGTTTTATTTTGACATTGTCCCACGTTTTAATATCTTTAAGTGCCAAACGTTCAGCTGATGTGAGGTTATCGCATGGTTTCCATGAACCCTCAGTTTTTTTGGCCCATAGTGCATCCAGGTCTCTGGATACTAAATCCACAAAAGTCCCTACTACTGGGCAGATGTTCATTGGCGGATAATACGTGCCTTTTTTCTTGCAGATGTGTCTTGATGTGGATTCAGGGTGATCCTCTGACCCTAACTCATCAAGAATTCTCACAGCTTCGAGTTCTTCCGTGGTTAGATTCTCAGTATCGTATTCTTGTGCCAAGGGGAACTTGGAATGTTGAAGTACTGTGGTAGGTTCTGCCGGGGGATTAGTAGGAGCCTTACTGTAAATTTTTTTGAGTAGGAGTTTTCTTCCAAAGAGATTAATATCTCTTTCCCACTTAAACCTATCAAAATGGGCCATAGGAGAGAAGGTGAGTCCTTTGTTGAGCACTTGTACATGTCCCTCATTGAGTGCTTTGTCTGACAGATTAATGATTTGCAGATTGTCCTCTTTAGCATTAATAGTGGCAGTTATCTTTTCTGGGTTCTCGGGGTTCTCCTCTGATACCATGGTGTCTCTTGTGCCTTCTGTCTTCCTTTGTTTTGAGTGTTTATTGCCCCTTCTGATCTTCCTCTTGCCCCCCCCCCCTCCCCTGGCTCTAGAGGGGTTCCTGGGGGTAAATCTAAAAAATCCCTGGAATTGCGGGAAGGTAGATTATCTTTAAATTTGAAAGATTGGTTAGATCCTTCAGTATCAGAGGATTCTCTATCCGTTGTGTCATAACTATGGGAATTGAGATCTCCCCTCTCAGTGCCCCTCCTTAATTTTTTAAAATTCCACTTGAAGACCTGATTTTTAGCGTAATCATTTCTGTCACGTGCAAATTTGGTTCTCTTCCTCTCTGTAATCTGAGATTCGAGTTCAGTCAGCTTTTTTTTATATGTTTCAAACTTTATTTGAAATTGTTGTTCCTGTTCATATTGTTTTAGTTTGTCACTTAATTTCTTTGGAGTATTGTTCCAACATTAGATTGTCGTGTTTGATCAATATGAGCATCAATTCGTGTGAGTATGATTTTTTTAGGGCATCTTCCCATTCTGTTTTTAGATTTTCAGCTGCAAGATCGAAAGAGGGGAAGACTCTTGGTCTCAGACCTCTAGGAGTGATTTTATGTTTGATCTAGTTTTCAAACGTCGTCATTTCCCACCATGCACTGGTTTGCTTTTGTAGATAGTGTTTTAATTGTAAGAGATATTCATTCCACCCTTGATGTCGGTATCCTTCCTCGATGTTGGTTGGAAAGACAGTATCAATTTCATTATTCCATCTTTGTCTTCTCCCCATCAGCTCAGCTGATAGGTTGAAGCCTGCCATCTTAATTGGTGTGGGTCAAAGAGGAGCGTCCTTATGGATCACTTCATTAATATGGGACACTGGGATAATTACCTAATGGATTTGTGTAGACGTGCTAGGATTATAAGTGTCTGAGAACAGATCTCAGTTGTGATATACGATTGAGAGGAGAAGGATAATCTGCACAGTCAAATCTTGTGTATTGTGCTAGTCAGATATTCCCTGTTCATTATATCTTTGCCATATATTCAGGCTTATATTTAGGGAGGTGCTGCCCAGGAGTTGGTACCAAAATTTGCTCAGAAAGAAGAAAATAATTCCTACAAGGGGCTCTCCGAGCTGACTTGTTGCAGAGTGCAACATAGTTGCAGGAGTCAGCTACACATACTGTAGCTGTAACACTATATAAATCCAACAATCCGTGCATCACTTAATCTAGATGATCAGTGCCAGTAGACACAACTGTAGCTAACTGGACACTTTGATATCATAATATCAACACACAGTTGCAAGGCACTGATTAAAGACACGCACACGACGGTCAGCTCCAATTTTAATATTTTTTGTCACTTTATTCACATTTGTCACAATGGGCCTTATTCTGGTTGGTGCGGATATGTCCGCGTGCGTTCGTTCCGCCGATGTTTTGTGTTTGCGCATGTGCAGAGGCATATCTGCGCATGTGCGAAAGGGACATACATCCAAATTCCGCATTAATTGTTTACACTACGAACAGGGGGAGGAGAGGGGCGTGAAGGGCTATTTGGCCTCATTAACATATGCATACGCCCTGCGTTTCATGGGCGTTCCCATGAAAACGCTGGGCGTACGTATGGTAATGCGGCCGTGATGCACGTGTAGGGGGCGGACATATGATATTGCCGGATGTCAGCTGCCCGCCCAGATCCCTGCTTTTGCACGGAGAAATGCCCGAGTGGTCTGAGCTCGCGGAAGCTGCCTGACCACTTGGTCCTGCATTCGATGGTACTGTATGTCCGCTTGTTGTGACACAGCTTTAACACTGCACCCTGCAGCCATAGAACACCGACGGAGACACCATCCCCCGGAATCAGGGTTAGTACAGGGACAGTGTTACAGGGACAGTGTTACCGGTTACCATACAATTTATCTACATCTTCCCCAAAAGGGTGTAAACATTAATACTAACGCAATAATTTTTTACAGGTACCACTTCATATACTTATATTCATCATTTTTTCCTATATTATATTTTATATTTTATTCACCAGTATTATATCAAATTTAGCGCTCTTCACCAAATTTCTTCTATTATTCAATTAAAAGAGCTGCTTTAGAATACATAGCGCGGAACCACCAAAATTAACTCAAACAGAATTAATAGAGCACTGTTTTGTCACTTCTCTTTATGGATGATAAAAACTGCAGAGTGGTAGAGAAAAGGCAGAACTCAATTCAGATTTGTAAGTAAAACTGGATGTTTTACATACTAATCCAATAATGTGGGGCCTAAACAGATGCAAGACCCATTCTGCCAGTGGCAGGCTGGACCAGGGGAAAGGATACGAAATGCCCCCGGGCCACATGTCAGCTTGTGCCTCTGGCCGCCTGCTCCACAAAGCCCTGGTAGTCCAGTTGGCAATGTTGCTGCGGTATGCATAAACACTGGCAGGGCACTACATGGCTATGAAAGCACTGTAGTTTAAAAGAATCAGTGGCAGAACTAGTGATGGCACAGTGAAGGGGTCCACAGCCAGTGGCATTTAAATGAGTCACACAGACTAATTTAAATACCAACACAAGCTGCTGCAGGACCCACCCCCCAGCGCCGCAGGCTTAGGTTCCTCTCTGTTTCTGTGAAGGAGGAACTGAAACAAACATGGGCCCTTATTCTGCATCGTGCGGTACGGCCCGCGTGCGGCCGTACCGCCGATGTTTTCAGTCTGCACATGCGCAGAGGTCAATCTGCGCATGTGCAGGCGAAATCGCCGCACATAAAGTTTCGCCGCCGCAAAGGGGGCGTATAGGGGCGTGAGGGGCTTCATACCCTCATTTCCCTATGCATACGCCCCGCGTTTCATGGGCGTTCCCATGCAAACGCGGGGCGTATGCATGGTAATGAGGCTATGACGCCACTGATGGGGGCGGAAAGCTGACGTCGCCGGATGTCAGCTCTCAGCCCCCATACAAGCTATCACACGGACGATTGTCCGTGTGGTCTCAGCTTGCGGGAGCTGCTGTGGCGTGCGGCCCTGCCTTCGATGGTCGACGACCATCGAATGCAGGGGGCAGCTCCCACCATGGTGGAGGCGTACGCCCCACCATTTTTATGCGGATCGCCAGCCGTCCGTGTACGGACGGCCGTGGCGATCCGTCTCGTGGGCGGGGATTGGTTTGTGCGGCCGGAGCACCGTGTGCGGCTCCGGCCGCACCAACCAGAATAAGGGCCATGGTCAGGTGGATATGAAGGGAAGCAATATCCCTTCATATCTACCTGACCACATAACAAGTTAGAGGTAAAAAAAGCCACTAAGCTGCTGCAACTCAATTTAATTTATTTTAATTTAATTTAAACCTAGATTCTGAGACAGCTTAGCCAGCCTAGGTCCATATAACAATATAGATGTGCCAAGTAAATTTGTATGTAATGGGAGCCAGCAGGTTTGCCAGCATCAGCAAGTGCATACACACTTGCTGATGCCATCCCTATATTCTCGGGGATTGCCGCCGCTGCCTTGCGCCGGGCAGCACTGTTGAGCTGACCGCTGAACTCAGCTAGCTTCAGCGCTGTCTGGCTCCAGCTGCTCCCCCCCCCCCCCCAGCTGTTGTGTGACAGTCTACGTCCCGGCTGGGTGCCGGGGGCAGGGCCGGGTATCGGCTGACATAGTACTCATACTCAGCGGCGCTCCCCATAAAAAAACTCGCCCAGTGGGGAGTGCTACCTAAAAAAAATTGGAATCATACAAATGTAGTTAAAAAAATAGGGGTACTTTGGTGGCTTATCTTTTTTCACATATCGGCAGGCTTATCTGCAGATATGTATACTATGTAGTGGTGGTGTTTGTGACGGTCTATCTTCATGCGATATAATGATGGGCTATTACTTGTGGGCCAGTGCTTAGACTTGCTACCCAGGGTAATGCTGCTTTCACACACCGCAAAACCCGGTTTTGACCCAGTTTTCGAAATGTTTCTTAAAACGGGTCACAGCAGGATAAACACCTTTCACATTGCATACCACTGAGGTCCCATTTGTGCATTTCTAATGAGCAGGACCCAATGAGTGAATATTTAATGAGCATGTCCCCGCCCCCTGCATAGGGAATGAGCGGGACTGGCTCCATGCAGTGAATATTTAATGAGCAGGTCCCTGTCCCCTGCATATGGAATGAGCGGGTCCATTTTACCTTAGCAACAAAGCTTTTCCACTGCAAGATTTGGTTTCAGTTTGTAGTAAAGTTCACTATACAGTTCATACCAGTAATATACAGAAAGTACTATGCTTTGACATTGAGACATTTAAAATCCCCTTTGAGAAAAACTATTAGGAAGAAGATAAGCAGGGCAACAAAAGGAAGTGAAATGACTGCAGAAAGTCTTTTGTAAATATGTGTCACATGAGAGAGGGATGATAGCAATATAATAGCTACTTGTCCAATAGCCAAAGCACACTAAAATCATATTTACACTATTATTATGTTCTGAACAAACACAGCAGCGTGATTATTCCCAGCCCTGTTCTCAGAGTGGACTGTGTCCAATAAAGAGAATTCCTCATCTCCAGCCATTGTGTGACTGACGATTCACTGAGTAAGCTAGCAGTGTCTGTTGCTTAATGAACAGTGCTCTCTTTGCATAGAGAGGATCACAATGTAGATGAATTATGACCAATGATGAAAAGGTAAAGACGGTCCTGACCAAGTAACCTCACTAATGTCTGGTGCACACAAGACGACATGGATATGATACAATGACATTCATGATTTCTCTTTGGACTCAGCACTGGTTGTAGATTTGGTAAAACCGCAGATCGGCAATTTTAGCAAATCTGCGCATGCACACACATAGCAGCGTGCATGTGTGAGCCCTTACGCACGATGTGTTTAGACTATTTGTGAGGGTTGCCATTATAATGTGAATGCTTAGCTTTTTAGCAAAGCGTTCACATTTTACAGAAGAGATTGCTTAATTTAGCAAGCATGGACCTGGCATGCAGGGGGGCTGCGCCCCATGGTGCCAATGGCAGTTGTAGTCTAGTTTTGTGAATTTTTCCAAAACTACATGTGATGCTGAATGAGGGCCATAGTGCGTACACACTGCACTATTTTTAATACATTTTTGTCAGTGGCCACATCTAGTAGTATTCTGTCATTGACAATACCCTCAGATTAAGCTGCATGTACAGATGACAGAGGACACCACCAGCGAGCTGCGCCAGCACACATTGCTAGTGACATGGGGCCTAATTTGATACTGATGGCAATCATGGGATTGCTTGGAATCAGAGCACACTAAATCAAGCTCATAGAGAGTACACACTGAATGATTTTAAGAATTTTTGTAATGAATGGTCGATATCAGCAAATTCATTTAAAATGTTATCGCAGCTTGAAGGTGCAAATAACTGGCACGATTTTTCCTGACGGACCGGGCTTAGAAATCAGCCCAAATTATATGTGTCTGATGTCCCCCTCGGACCTGAGCTGGAGGTCGTACCTGCTGCCCGTTCGATCTCTGACTCCCACAGCAGGAAGCAGGGTCACATAAAATACATTGCAGTAGTGTATGGGCACCTTAAGAGTTGTATGACACTCTCATTCAATGTGGAGATTTTCAGTCTAAATTTACCTTATAGATTGGTGTGAAGTCATCTTACAGCCGCCTTTGAACACAGGGGACCGTATTACATCACAAACAGCAATTTACTGTAATGGCAAAAAGGTAGTAGCATAAGGCTTTAACGCATATTCAATTACAGCTCCTTTTAATTGCGTTGTTAATTCCCGCTAATGCGGATCGGTTAGTGAAAGAACAAGTGGGTATTATATATCAGGAGATATAGAGAGGGCGCTCCGCTATGTGCTGTTTGCCAAATAGCTGCTATTATAGAATACTGGGGGTAGTAACTCCCCCAGTCAAAAAACATACAAGAAGAGCTAGGAAAATGTAACAGAGCTGGTCACCGGATTAAACTGGATTTAAAAACAATTTATTATAAATAATGCAATTGCATATATAAGATAAGGTAAAATGTATAATAAATACATGAAAATTAAAATAAAATTAAAATAACAAATCACGTTTTTTTAGGTATATTCACCCACTGGTTCCAGTTGGTAGCTGCAAATGTCCAATCCTATTCCCTATATCCCCCAGAGGCTAAAATAGGAACAGAGGTACCCGGATATGGATTACACTCTACATTAATCCATTGGGCCCAATGAAATTGGACATTTGCAGCTACCAAGTGGAACCAGTGGGTGAATATACCTAACAAAACGTGATTTGTTATTTTAATTTGATTTAAATTTTCATGTATTTATTATACATTTTTACCTTATCTTATATATGCAGTTGCATTATTTATAATGAATTGTATTAACCATTTAAATCCGGTGACCAGCGCTATTACATTTTCCTAGCTTTTAGTGAAAGAACAAGGATGACCATCAGTTGGTGATCCCATCAATGGACATAAGTTGCATAGTTTGTAACCATCAATGGTAAATGACTATCCCTAGATAACCCACCAATGGCCACCCCTATTCCGCCCCAAAGCTTAATCCAATATGAACACGAAAAAAAACCTTTGGGAGTCAGTACCTGCACCAGACAAGGTTTAAAAGAAAAGAAGCACACACAGCAGCAAGCAATTCCAAAGAATCTACAAGAAAAAAAACAAGGGGCAAGAAAACAATGTAGCGTTTTATTTATTTTTCTAGCCACTATCTGACACTGAATTGTCAGTGTTGTATAAAGGTTTATCTTTCATTCCAACATGTGGATTCAATAATTTTCAGTGGAAATAGGATTTGTACAAATTTTACAGAAAACTTAGGCTGAATGACAGAATCCATTGGAGTTCATACAAACGGAGTATAAAATATAAAAATATAAAAATTACCTCTCAATCAAATGTTGATCCTGCATCAGCTAATGCCACTCTAGAATGTTTATTGAGAGTACTGGATGCTAAATTCATTACTTTTGCAGTAGACCACAAAAAGGTCACTCCAAAATGTCAAAAGAGGAAATTGATGTATTCAAAATTTGTTTTTATTAAAGATAAAAGTATAGTTATACACTCTGCAGATAAAGGGGAGGGATAGTTATTCAAGATCTACCTCAATACAAAGAGGAAGTATATAAACAACCTTGAGATCAAACAGTATACCAACAACTATAGTCGGATCCATCTGAGTCATTTAATAAAAAACTGTAAGAATTTAATAATAATTCTAGTCTAATCACATACATAGAGTTTATTTCTGGAGTTTCCTAATGCACCAAAAAACCCTTTATGCTACCTGAACGACCTAAACATGAGCCCACTCCTAAGCATGGTCCCAGGCTTAGAAGTAGCCAGCCTACAGAGAGGGTGCTGCAAGACTACACAGAGGCTTGGCTTACCATTAAAGAGTGTATGGTCTGGGCCCCTTTATAAATAAGCTTCATGGATGGTAATTGACCAGATTAATATACTGTTAAAAATACACTATAGTCTATTGGTTCCCAAACTGGGTGTCATGGCACAATTATTTATGGTCAATTTTACAGGTAAATCCAGTGCTTGCAGCCTCCAATCATAAAATATGTGGACAGGAAGAATTAAATCCTGTCCTTCACTAAATAAGGTATATAAGAAATATAAACACAATTTATTTGACTTCAATTTGTTTTATGAATTGCTCAACAAGAACCTTTTGGCATAGGTGTGCAATAAAAAAAAAAATTACTGTAGGGCAGCGATTCCCAAACCTTTTGGAATCACGGCACCATAGAGCAATGTTTTCACGATACCCCTAGGCTAAATGTTTCGGTAATTGTGTCCTAGCACGGCACCCAATTAGCATACGTATGCTAGCGTAGGGAAATCACATGTCCGGTTTTAGTGCCGTACGATGTGTGCAATGCGATGCGTGCAATGCGATGCGTAAGTGTTCCCGGTCCCTGTCAGATTCAGTCAGAGCTGAATAACTGACAGCAATGGCTGCATCAGGGAGAGCAGAAAACTAGACAGAAGTGACAGTGATGGCTGGTGAACCTGTGACCATGTTCACCTTACCAAACACAGAGGAGGAGGCTGTTCTATTTTTCCAGCACCACTATTTGCTTCCTGTCACACAAAACTGTGTGAATGGGCACCCTATGCGGCTATCTATGAAATAATGCATGTGGCGCTGCCCCATTAAAGCCTGTCACAAGAAGGTGAGCCTCAGAGCCGGTTCCCGGGATGCCGTTTATCGTTCCTGATGCTGGTCCGCTTCATATATTCCTGGGCTGAGGAGCTGACAACAGTATCTTATTGTGAGCGTCATCTGCAGTTCGCCAAGAAAACAATAGTGCAGTATAATAATTTAATGCGTGAGGCCTGCACTGTGAACCTTATTTCACAGCCCCAACGGCGTATTGGTGGTCCTGGAAAGATCGTCGAAGTTGACGAGAGCCTGTTCGTCAAACGTAAAAGCAATGTGGGACGGATGCTGCCGCAGCAGTGGATCTTTGGAGGGATTTGCAGGGAAACAGGTGACTGTTTTGTTACTCCAGTACAGAAGCGTGATGCCACTACATTGATGGCCGCCATAAATGAATTTGTGGAACCAGGAACACTGATTTATTCTGACTGCTGGGGGGCCTACAATACGGAGCAGCTTGAGGAGGCCGGATATAATCATGCACGTGTTAATCATAAATGTAACTTTGTGGACCCGGAGACAGGTGTGTATACCCAGAATATTGAGCACCTTTGGGGGGCATGTAAATGGCGAAACAAGCACCAAAGAGGCATGCCACGCAAGTATTTACAGTCCTATCTGCAGGAATATATGTGGCGTAAGACTCTGGGTCGTGAGAACTTGCGCTGCTTCCTAAAGCCAGTGCAGAGTCTGAAGTGTGACTTTGGCCCTTATTCTGGTCGGTGCGTACTTTCCCGAATTCTTTCGGAGCGGGCCGCACGCCACGCTGTGCGGACATCGTCCGTAGAAACGCCTACCGAGCCTCCGCATTCGGACGGACTCACTCTTTAAGAAGAGGGCGTGTTTACGGACGACATCCAAACCTTGCGTGTGCAGTGGACACACACATATTCTGCACGGTCTTACATAGTATGCACGGTCTTACCGCGTCAGAACGGACGGGAACCTGCCCGTACGCACCGATGCGGTGTATTTACGCACAAATCACCACTATTATCAGAACACCCAAATCTGTAACATGACCCACTTATGCAATTAGGCAACCTCATTAAAAAGGGATTGTTTTTAATGGTCATCTATTATTTATCTAATTGATAATTAAACACTTTACTACCACTTTAGATTAACCCTTACATAATGCTAAGTTCACCACATTCTTTCTCGCCCCTTTAAGCCCATGTGCTATGTATGCATATTACATCATCTATTATTCTTCACATTCAAACACACACATACACATCAACACACTATGTACATCTTTACATTACCCTTCACTTTCAACCACTTGTATGCACTAAACCCATCTATATACTGTATATACCTTTTGCACCTTATATAAATAAACAGCACTATTTATACTTATATACTTATATTTATACTTATACTGTAAAATAATACAATAACACACAGACCACTTCTAACTTTTATCACAAAAATGTATTAACATACAACATAAACTTAAAAAAAAATGCTTCACAGCAGGAGGTTGCACAGGTCCTGCACCTCTGCAGCCATGACAACAAGGTGCTGGCGCAGCCTGAGGAGGGCCCCTCTCACTCCCTCGCCTTGTTCTCTCTGGTCATCTGTGGGCATGTTAAAGGGGGTTCAACATTAATTATGCTATTCAGGTAGACCTTGTACAGTCAATCCTAAGTACCTACAGCATGATAAATCATACATACAAACAATTACATAGGCAATACTGTTTCTAATGGGAAAAAAAAGATGGTGCCACACACACACACAGTGGGTTACACTACAGAATATGTGAGTGATAAAATTGACATGTATGTATCTAAATCACAACAACACTTGAGCCTCACTCACACTTCTCCTGCCAAAACACTCACCAATCTACTAGAAAGCTACATCCACTACAACATACCCTCCAACATGACCCATTCCATTAGGTACAAAATGCTCTGTTCCTGGAAATTCCCTGCCAGTGGCAGTTACAATGGTGAGGCTCCAGCACAGTCCAATATTGAAAGATGGGGGTCACATTAACTTCCAGTGAGTCCAGGACAGTGATGTTTGGAGTGGCAGTAGGTGTGGCTCCCCTTTTTGAATATTGGACTGTACTGCAGGCTCACATCTGTAACTGCCACTGGCAGTGAAGTCCAGGAACAGAGCATTTTGTACCTAATGGAATGGGTCATGTTGGAGGGTATGCTACAACATGCCACATGTTGCCATACATATATACCTGCATGTCACTGCTTAATAGCTAAACTGCATGATAGATAGATAGATAGATAGATAGATAGATAGATAGATAGATAGATAGATAGATAGATAGATGCATAGATAGATAGATAGATACCACATTAAAAGGCTTGCCTAGTCCCTCTACCCCTTACTTCCTGAATCATTGTCACATTGCCAGATAGGTGAAAGTGCAGCACTAATCCGCTTCCATACACCAAACAATTTCTAAAGTCAATCCATCCTACATAATAGCTTTCAAAAATACATGGCAACAACACGGGCCAACTGGCTAGAGGGGGGCCCAGGGGAACTGCCCACTTGTGACTCCATTATAAATCAGGCCTGACCATACTCCATTGATGTTTTATTTGTGCTTGTATAGAAAGACCCTCCATAAATAAACACTCATCACCTACGTGAGCCTCCAGATTCCACGTTTTCAGCTTGGGCCTATAACCCCTAAGTGTGTCTGTTGTAACCCACTTTTGTTTATTAATTAGTAAAACACACTAGATTCAGCAGTGGTACCTAACAAATAGTAGTACCACCAATTATTAATGATGCCTTATGTTTACCTACCACTTTCTTCAAGCTCCACCACCTCGCACGCCTCCTCCTCGGCCACCACCTCCTGGTCCACCACCTCCTCGCACGCCTCCTCCTCGGCCACCACCTCCTGGGCCACCACCTCCTCGCAAGCCTCCTCCTCGGCCACCACCTCCTGGGCCACCACCTCCTCGGCCAGCTCCTCCTGGGCCACCACCTCCTGGCCCTGCTCCTCCTGGCCCTGCTCACGGGCCTGTCTTGCACGTTCACGTGCTGTAAGAAAATTCAAAATGCAGAGTGTTAAATAAGGCACATGATTTGTTCATTCATCATTCACCAAAAACAATGACATATTAGACCCATATTACAGCATGTCAAACAGGAAGTACCACACATATAGTGTATGCCATGTTTAACTCGTGATCAGCCAGGTTACCTTATTGGCTAAAAAAAGGTCATGGAAGCAATAATGTACAATTGGCCATTTAATGTGTAAACACTCACATCGTGCAATGCTGGCCCTGATTTGCTGGAGCAAATCCGGCTGTCTCTGACCTCAGATCTGACCATCGCCGCTCCAGCTGAGCGATGGTCCTGCGCACCTGGGTGCGTGCGAATATGCGCCTGCGGGCCACGGCATAGGCATGGCGCTTCTGCCTATTAGTAATAAAAGGGCCCGCACGCCCCAGTCTGGTCTCCATAACGGAGACCAGTGCCCTCAGCTCCGCGGGAGAGAATGGGGCTGCTCTCCCATAGGCCGCCATCTTAGCAATGGCACAATTCAAGCAATCATGTCCTGTAATTGGTTGTTCAGAGTGATATTTGGTATTAACTTTATTGTTCATTTTGTCATTAACAGCGTGTATGCGCCACAACAGACAGCTAAACCCTTGCATCGCAAAACAACACTTGCTGTAGCTTTGCATAGCTGAGCTGACCATGCCATTACTTAGTATCTCCAAAACAGACAGGGTGAAAGAAGTTTGCAATCCATTATATATAATATATTATATTCACCAAACATGGGTGAAAACAACAGGTGAAATAGTGTGCATCACTAGCCAGTTACACCTAACTCTACAAGGTACTAAACTAAACTGGAGAGAGAAAGAAGACTCTGTTTCTGGGGCACTCTTATGATATGGTAATAATATAATAAAACTTAACTTTTATTGGGTATTATTTAAAATAGGGGGCTGTAACTCCCGGATAGGATAGCCGTTAACTTAAATCCGTCTCCTAGCTGGCAGTGAGCTTTTTTAAAAATACGCTATGCTCTGGAGATGATTTGAAAAACTATTTTAGAAAAAAGTTTTTTCAGAAAAAATTCGGGATTGGTACTTTCATTGGACCAATTTGAGTTAATGATGTGTTGCCTAGTGAGCCTTACGGCAAGGCTGGCCAGGGCTCGTTAGAGGCAAATTATAAAATTAAAAGGGGGTTAATTCCCTATAGATATAGAGACTGCTTGCACAATGGGCGTGAGTCCTATCTGTACTATGGTGCGTAGTACCAATATTAACACCGCAATGGTTAATTGTGTGGGTGAAATTCCCTATTTTGGGTATTGCAGCATTTGGGTATTTGCACAGATCAATATCTATGATACACAGTTTGAGGATCAGTGCTGTCAGTGCAGGCCTTGCTGTTATAAACGCTAAATTATGCGCTGCGCCCAAGTTACTCAGTGATGTAGGCTTGATGTAGTAAATTGGCTGGTTACAGTCTCAGTAACCGTACCGCATATTATAGATTAAACATAGTAAAATGGCAATATCAGTAGCTGTGTCAAATACTGCTCTGAAGATGAGCTAAGACGTGTTTGGTCACCGATAGTGCACTCACAGTACAATTAGCACAGATAATAAGCAAGAAACAGATTGGTATACACGTAATTATTCCCACTTCACCAGTTCCACATCAATCTGCTGATTGTACACAATGTTGCTCACCTGTTAGAGTTTGGATAGACACTATGTTGCTCTAATCATTACAGAGTATAGGCAGCTGTGGCTGAATGGAGTGAGCATATGTAAGTTAAGTAAATTACAGTTTAATATCTGCTAAAGTAGCTGCACACCATACCTGTGCCCGCCCACAGAATTGTTAGTGAGTCACGTTTCCAGTGCCCACCTTGCTGCTGAGAAAGCGTCAGCTGAAAATTTCAGCACTCAAATAAAGCTACACAGATGTCGTCTTATGCTCTATCTGAAATCATATACATTTCTTCCTGCCCACCAAAACACTGAGTATTGGTTCTAGGGGAGGCACAGTAGGATTCTGGTCACAGAAGAGATATGCTGATCGTTAATTAAAGAGTTTAGTACAGGTAATGCAGATTGTTAAAACTATGTCAGCTGTATTTTTAATCTGTACAGTTAGCAATCTGTGACACAAAGTAATCTGTGCTTATCCCTAAGAAACTGTTAGATAGACCCTTTAGTCGGCAGTTGTGATTCCTACTTTTCCTGGAGTCATGCAAACGTGCATTGGACTCCAGGATGAGAAAATCCCAGTCTGCGCTGCGGGGTCAGGTAATGATAGTGTAGGTAGACACTTCTGCTGTCGACAGTGGGGTTGACAGTGTAACCCTGTTGCTAGGGTAGCATAGCAGGGTACTAAACTGCCCCAATTCTGTCGATGAGAGAGTGTCTGGAGGGTAGGAGAGAGGTGTTGAACAGAAAGGGAATAGTAGAAAAATTGCTGGTTGGCACCTCTGGGTATATCCTTCTGCTTCCTACCGAGTCTTGCTCCCGCAGTGGACTCAGCAGGTGAGAGAGGTGTAGGTACAGAGGGCTAGGAGCATAGATATATTGGACAGAGGGTATAGTAGATCGCTTCTACTGCCAGTGTTAAGTGTCCGGTTGCCCTGTTGTATGCCGACAGAGCAGGGGCACCCCAGGCAGGTCACTGACAGGAGAGCGAAGAAAGTACCTTTCCGACGTTTTTCAGAGTTTCCCTTTCTGTTATTTCCTTTGTCACCCCGTTCGCCAGCGCTGGTAATCTCCCCAGATGGAAGTGGTTCTACAGCCTTGTAGTAAGTGCCAGCCGATAGCTGGTCAGTGGTGAAGTTACTGGGCAGTCTGGAGGCTGGACCGGAGGATGGTGGAACACAGCACGTGTCAGCGCTGGATGTTTGTGCTGGACGGCTGGGTAGCCGGGACCGGGGGGAAGGGAGAACAGCGCGAGCCTGCGCCAAGTGTTCTCTACCCCTCTGGTGCGGCTGCTGCTGCGTGCGGCTGCTGCTGCGTGCGGCTGCGGTAGGCGTGCTGGACGGCTAGATTGCCGGGACAAGGGAGAGTGGAGAATAGCGCGAGCCTGCGCTGGGTATTCTCTGCCTCTCGGGTGCGGCTGCTGCTGCGTGCGGCCGCGGTAACGTGCTGGACGGCTAGGTTGCCAGGACAAGGGAGAGTGGAGGATAGCGCGAGCCTGCGCTGTGTGTTCTCTGCCTCTCTCGTGCGGCTGCTGCTGCGTGCGGTGGTGGTAATAGTGTGCGGCTGTATTGCCCTGCAGTCTCCCGACACTGACCCACCGGCGCCGGTGGTCAGTGAGGTTTGGATGACGCGCGTTTCGCCTCAACGGCTTGCTCACATCAGGTGACGTATGCCGTGTCCATTCCTTTGATTTAAACTATCTGGGGAAGAGATCCCCCGCCCCTCTGCGTATTGCAATGGGCTGTTGGTACTTGAGTACTTGAGCGTATTTTTAAAAAAGCTCACTGCCAGCTAGGAGACGGATTTAAGTTAACGGCTATCCTATCCGGGAGTTACAGCCCCCTATTTTAAATAATACCCAATAAAAGTTAAGTTTTATTATATTATTACCATATCATAAGAGTGCCCCAAAAACAGAGTCTTCTTTCTCTCTCCAGTTTTGTCTAATTGTTTATTTTGGACTCACGGGAGCACCACCAACTGATTAGTGTCCGCCCAACCAGGCACCCAGACGCACATCTAATAGTTGGTTACAGGCAACCTAAGCCGAACCCCACACGGTGGGTCGGGATCTCACTTGATCCCCCCCATCCCGAGTGGGGGTGACTTTGTGCGGAATCCAAACAAAACCCTTTGCCCTAAGGTACTAAACTAGATAGCTTTATTATAGTGAAAGCTATACATCAGAAACATAGCAAATAGTGCAAGCCCTTTTCCCAATATTAGGCCATGGTGCCATGTGAACACTTACCTTCTACCGGCCCACACTAGAGATAGGCATTCCGCTTCTGCCTATTAGTTATAAATGGGCCTGCCCGCCCCAGCCTGGTCTCCATTACGGAGACCAGTGTCCTCAGCTCCGCAGCTGAAAAAGGTGCTGCTCTGCCATATGCCGCCATCTTAGCAATGGCACAATTCAAGCAATCATGTCCTGTCATTGGTTGATCAGAGTGATATTTGGTATTAACTTTATTGTTCATTTTGACAGTAACAGCGTGTATGCGCCAGAACAGACGACTAACCCACACTTGCTGTACCTGTGCATAGTTTAGCAGACCATGCCATTACTTACTATCTCCTAAACAGACAGTGTAAAATAAGATGGTAACCCATTATATATAATCTATTACATTCACCAAACATGGGTATAAGCAACAGGTGAAATAGTCTGCATCACTAGCCACTTACACCTAACTCAACAAGGTACTAAACAGCTATTTTATAGTGAAAGCTATGCAGCAGAAACATAGCAAATAGTGGCAGACCTTTTCCAAATATTAGGCCATGCTGCCATGTGTACACTTACCTTCTACTGGGCCACACTAGAGATGTGGAATGAAAAGTAGCTAGCATCAAGCCAGTATTTGGAGACCTTTCACATGTGATTTGGATGCAAGTACTGATTACTATTGCCTGAGTGGTGGACTGGATTAACATATGGAATGGGTTAGTGTCATTTGTTGTACATACCAAACAAGTGCACAGTACAAATGTACATTCACATAGACATTTCATGTGTGGCCACAGTTTTAGGTGTTTATTGGTGTTCAAATCTGCCATTAACTACTGAATCAGACTTAGCAAGTACACCTGTTTTTTTTTTTTTTTTTGCTGGTATGGGCGTGGCCTATGCGCCGCACGGTCTACGCTGCCGTACGGAACGCTGCAGCACGGAACGCAGGGTGTCGCTGATGTACGCCAATTAAATTATATAAAGGTGTGCTAGAAAGGCAAAAATTTGTTGCAAACATGGCTGGATCTCAATCTGAGGGAGACCAGGAGTGCCAGGAACTCTTTGATCGCCTGGACTCCAGCACCTCCTATGTGCCCCTCACCACAGACCACCCAGTGAGTGAAGAGCAGGCAGCTGGCCCATCCACATCAGCCAATCTGCAGCTGGCCCATCTTCTGCCTCAGCAGAATCATTCGGAACACAACAGGTGGCTTCCCAACAGAGTAGCCTGGACAGCACTTCAAGTACAGAGACAGGTGACCGTGGCCGTGGCCGAAAGATGCCAACAGAGGAACCAAGCAGCAGGAACATGGCATTTGAAGCGCAGGAGCTTGCCATACTGGTACCCCGCGCACGGGATTGGATCGAGTGTCCACAGGACAGGTTGACACACACAAGGAGATGGAAGATTTGGGAGGACATAACTGTGGAGATTAATGCGGTAGCTCCACAAGTTCGTGAGACGGAGCATGTTAAGAAGAGGCAAGTTCATGTGTGTTACATTTGAGCAGTACAAGACCAGTAATGTTTAAATTAGATGTTAGATCAGTGGTTCCCAAACTTTTTTGAATCACGGCACCCTAGAGCATCAAAATGTTTTCAAGGCACCCCTAGGCCAAATGTTTCTTATTGAGAAATTTAGAAAAAAAAAATTAAATTAAGTGCATTGTGTTTATATGTCACAGTTATGTGGTGAGGGACAGGATTTGCTCCTGTTTGTCCACATATATTATGTTTGGCAGCCACCAGCACTAGTTTTGCCTGGTACATTGACCATTAATAATATGAATTGATCTTGGTCCACCAACCCAAGGCACCCCTGCAAGTGTCCTGAGGCACCCCAGGGAGCCTAGGCACACAGTTTGGGAACCACTGTGTTAGATGGAGTTGGTAAATGGTCGGTCACGTTGCTTGGAGCCACAGACATGATTTCCATGTCATTTAATCGATAGTTATTGTAGGGTGAGTGTGAATGTATCTTCTAAGGGTTGGTTTTATATTTTAATAGAATGTAAGTTTTGTGTAATGAAGCACATGTTGTAATCTGTTGCAGATTGCAATGGTTGCTACAGCAAACATCAGGAGTGACATGTAGTAATATGTAAACTTTGATTGCAGGTGGCACGACTTCAAAACCAACCTCAAGAAGAAACTGACCAAACGGTGGGAACACAGCCACACCATGCCAGGCTGCCTGAAGCTCACCCCCCTGGAGGAGATGGCCGAGTGATGCATTGTAGTAGAGGAGGTCCGGGGGGTGAGCAACATGGATAGCGAGGCCCCAGCTGAAGTCTTTGCTGCTTTTGTTGAAGGTAATTATTTGGCATGGCATAAGTAGTTGGTACTAATTTGCTTGGAATGTGTTCAGGGGCGTAACTATAGCACCGCAGCCCCCGCGACCGCGGGGGGGGGGGGGCGCTATGCATGTGCGGGCGCCGGGGGCTGCAGTGCTATAGTTACGTTACACCCCGCCGCCCGCCGCACCATCCCCAGTCTTTACCTGTGCAGGTGGGGGGGACGCTGCGAGGCGGCTGGGGGGACGGACGCTGCGGGGGATACAGCTGCGGCAATTACTTACAGCTGAGCCGGGCAGGGGGAGCCGGAAGCTGTCTGTACTGAAGAAGAAAAAAAAAGCCCATACAATGAATGGGCAGCCTGTGATTGGCTGCTGAGCGCTCTCTCAGCCAATTGCTGACTGGCTGAGAGAGCGCTCAGCCAATCACAGGCTGCCGATTCATTGTATGGGCTTTTTTTTTCTCCTTACGTACTGACAGTGACAGCTCCCGGCTCCCCCTGCCCGGCTCAGCTGTAAGTAATTGCCGCCTCTGTGTCCCCCGCAGCGTCCGTCCCCTCAGCCGCCTCGCGGCGTCCCCCCCCCACCTGCATTGACGGCTACCTGGGGGAGCGGCAGGCGGGGGGGGGGGGCGGCAGGCGGCGGGCGGAGGGGCGGGTGAGTGGCCGGGCGCCCTCCCTTTAACGGCGGGGGGGCGCCCAAAATGTAGCCACTGAATGTGTTGTAATTGTAATTTTGTCTTTCACCAGCATCCCCACCGCTTGGTCAAGAATCTCTTGAGGAGGTGGAGGAGTCTGTGCCACCTGCCACCAGTGGCAGGCATGTGCAGCAGCAGCAGCCACTGGCCGAACCGGATTACGACAGGTGGGTGCAGGTGCTTGTGCAGATTCACCAGCAGGGAGACTTAGCATCAGAGCGGATGCGTAGGACCGAGGAGGTCATGCAGGGTTTGGTCAGCACCCAGCACACAATAGCTGGGAGCCTGCAGGCTATTGCTGAGGCCCAGCAGGCCATGGCTGGCACCCAGCAGTCAATAGCTGCAAGCCTGCAGGTGCTGGCAGATCAAGCCCTGCGCCAAAATGACCTCCTCCTCCACCATAATAAGCTTATGGTGGAGCTAGTTTCCAGCAATAGGGCCCTATTGTCATCCATTTCTGGTGCATTTCCATCAGCAGCACTCCCTGCTGGCAGAGGGGGAACACCATCCCCCCCTCACCAGCATCTGCTCCACCTGGCCCACCATCCCAACGTGGCCGTGGCCGAAGAGCTGCTGCACGTGGCAAGGAGCCTACCAGGGCCAAACGTGCCTGCAAATGAACTTGTGTCCTCATTAATCTCCACCTTTATGTCTTCCCAAATCTTTCATTTAGCTGTGTGTGTCAGCTTCCTGTGTCCAATCCCGTGCAGAGGGTACCCACATTTGCCCTCGGTACGAATGTCTTGTTTGGTTCCCCTGTTGCCCTCTTTCGGCTACCATTACTGTCTGCTGTACTTGAAGTGTTGGTGCTATACTTTTGTTGTGAAGCCACCTGATGTGTTTCTAATGATTCTGCTGTGGCTATGTATGTCACAAATACATTTATTTTTATTTTTTATTTTTGTACATTCCTGCCATGGTACCTTTTTATTTGCTGCATGTGTCAAATAACATGCTTTCCATTTTCTTTTTGAAGTTATTGTAATAAATTTATAATTTGATCCCCAAATGTGTGGTTTAATTGTTAAATGTAGAAGTGACATGTCTATTTCTATTAGTGATAGTAAGTTCTGTCCATTGGTTGCAGTGTAAATGTGTGTCCAAACTGCAGCATATATGTGTGTGTTTTAGTAATGGTCCATTTAAGCTGCAATGGTTCCAATTGAAGCACTGACAAGGGTGTAATTAATGAGTAATGAGTAAAGGAGTGGATTGTATTGTGTTCAGCTGACATTGGTTGAGGGGCGCCCGTAGTGATTAGGCGTTCCGGTTGCCTAGCGCATGACCGAGTGGTGTCCGCAAAGAAATATTTGCTTATGGACACCGCATATTTCTAGCCTTTTGGTTCTTGTGCATTCGGTGTGCTGTCCGAATGCACGCCTACCAGAATGAGTGCACTCCCTCGTGTACGCCCATGTTTACGCCCAGTTTAGCCCACTTTGAAACTACGCCCCTGTGTAGTTCCAAATGACGCCCATAATACGCCCATATTTCCCGAGTGATTGCGGTGCACATTTCTGTACGGTATTAGTGCGAACAAGTACGGAGACCATGCGTGGCACATGCGCATAGCGTTGCCCACGCATGCGCAGACGGCTAAAAAAACGCCATCCGAAAGAGTGCGCGAAAGTACGCACAGACCAGAATAAGGCCCCTTGTTCTTAATTTTTTTTCTCGTTATTAATTGTCATTCTTCTTGTAATTTTCCAAGATTTATTGCTATCTTTCTATTTAATTGTTATTAATTGCCATTCTTCTTGTAATTTTACAAGATTTATTGCTATCTTTCTAATTAATTGTCATTCTTCTTGTAATTTTCCAAGATTTATTGCTATATTTCTAATTAATTCATGTGATATTTTATTATAAATGATTAAGTAATTTCAAGTTAACACCCCCACTATCCACGCCACCCCAAAGCATGGCGAGCCCCGCAGAACGCGTCCTCCCGACCTTTTCATACCCCCTCTATCAGTAGCACACGCAGGGGGGGGTTTCTGAGTACCCAGAAACCCCCCAGGAGTCTGAGGACACTAGGCTGAAAGCTGAGGGTCCCCTCTTTCCATGGGTATAAGTATTTTAAAAATCGGCCCTTGGGAACCAGAGATATCTGACTTCAAAGCAGTGGTCCCCATCCAAACCTGTTAATTGCTATTCCCAGTCAGATATTTCGGGTTCTGTCTGACTTAGAGTTTTTCTGAGAATATATTCCAAAAGCTGGGACTCTCCCCCTTTGATGGACACTAGTAGCTTGTCTCTTCTGTGCCCAGATCCAGAGATATCAGCCTTCTAGCAGCTGGTTACTACTCCAGCTCCACACACCTGGTATGTAGTTTTATATACTCGTTGGCATATTGCTCTGCCTCCTGAACTCTGATCCCCTAGTCCCCAATACCATTTGGTAGGTGGGATTCTCTTGTTTTTAATTCCATTAAAATCTTAGAAATCTATTTCTGGGAACTGGAGATATCTGCAGTCAAGCAAGCTGTCCTCCCACCAGAAAATTATGGATAATAAGCCCACTCCACTATACACCCCTCCTCTGCATATTAAACATCCTCCACCACCCTGGAAGTTATGTATCAGGGCCCCTTCATTCAGCCCAATGCCCTGTTCTCCCACCATCTGCACAGTAAAGGGGTAATTAGTGGAAATTACTGATCCAGGCCCTACATGCTGAGCGGTTGATATAATACCCCCTACCACCCAGGGGACATCAAAGCTTCCCCCACCCCTACCGCTGGAGGATCGGTAGGGGCCCCAATACACTGCTATGCCCAGGGGTCTACACTGCTGTTGATGCCCCTGTATGTGTATATATATGTATATATATATATGTGTGTGTGTGTGTGTATATATATATATATTATTATTATTATTTATATACATTTGGTCTATCTATAATACTTTAACTGACCCGGCATATACTGGGTCACCTAAGTGTCCATCTCCGTGCTTTGCTCCGCCCCTCTGGAAACCCCCTTCTGAAAATCCTGCGTTTGCCACTGTCTATCCACGTCAGCATGGAGTTGATTTTATATAGTGTGGCGTGCGCAGCAAGCCACCGAGGCCGAAGCATGGCGAGCGCAGCGAGCCCCACAAGGGGACACAGAATACATGTAAAGTAAACAGTGTCCCCTCTCAGAGCTCACTGTGCTCGCCACGCTTTGGGCACGGTGGCTCGCTGCCCTTGCCACACTTTATAAAATCAACTTCACACCGACGTGGATAGTGGGGGTGTGCAAAAAAAAACGCAAAAAAATGGCATGGGTGCTTTCAAAATGAAGCACCCATCATATCTCATAGTATGGGTGGCCATACAATGTGTATGGTGCCATGCGATCCCATGCAATATTTCATTGTATAAGCACTCTTGTGCACTGAATATTAACTAATGGGCCCCATACATCAGCAATCACAATTTATAGATTTCCAGATACAGGGATTTTTTGGCCAGATATATGGATTTTACAATCTATCTGACTTTGCCCACACATTACATATTTATTTTAGTGATTGGCAGATTTTTCCATCTAAAGATTGCATCTTCATATCTGGAAATTGCCCAATCGATTGCTGTTCATAATGTAAATCATGGGTCTTCAACCTATGGCCCTCCAGATGTTGTGAAACTACATGTCCCAACATGCATTGCCACATTTTTTCCTATAAGAGCATACCAAAACTGTCAGGGCATGCTGGGAAATGTAGTTCCACAACATCTGGAGGGCCACAGGTTGAAGACCTGTGATGTAAATAGATGAAGAAGACGAATTGGGAATGCCCACATATATAAAAAAGATCTGCAGATAATACCAGATTATTAAACATGTTTAAAAACCTGATTAAGCAATCGATTGGCGATTTTGATTGGGATTGCCAAAAGGGGGAGCCCACACATCTAAAATTAATTGTGGCAATCATCTCCATATCTGAAAATTGTCACAATTAATTGCTGATGTATGGGGCCCTTTAAGGGACATGTCATCGCATCGGATCGCACGGCACCATACACTGCGTGCGATCCGATGCAATGCGATTTCAGTATGGAAAATAGCCCAGTACGCTAAGAGCGTACTGGGCACCATGCTAGGACACAAGTACCAATGTTTCTTATTGAGAAATTCAGAATATATATTATGTGTTTAGATCACAGTTATGTGGTGAGGGACAGGATTTGCTTCTCTTTGTCCACATGTTATGATTGGTAGCCACCAGCACTGGTTTTGCCTGTTACATTGCCCATAAATAATATGAATTGATCCTGGTTTACCAACCCAAGGCACCCCTGCAAGTGTCGTGAGGCACCCGAGGGTGCCTAGGCACACAGTTTGGGAACCACTTCCATAGTCCTTTATAGTATAATGTAATATATGGTGATATACAGTATGTACAGCATCATGTAAATTCAAGTGCACAGTGTGGAACATGATCCCTAGAGCAGACAGTGTGGACAGGTTGGACAGTGGGGCCCACCTGGGGCTTCCCCTGTGCCCCTGGGGACCAGTCCAACTTTGAGAGATATGGTCCATCGCACACACAAACTATGCTGCATAGTTTTATAATCATTTAACTGCCTGAGGTGCTATTTCATACCACCCAACTGTCCCAATTTTCATAGTGCAGTCCTGTTTTTCTTGGGCTTTCCCACTTTCCCAGTCTTGAGCAAAATTGTCCTGCAGTGAGAGAGGGGAGAAGTTGGGAGACACCCTATCCGTTGTTGCTCTGCTCACAGCATTTATTCATTGAGACAGAGGGACTATGGGCATGGCCAGCAATTCTTAGAGCACTGGCCATGCCCCCCAAAGTGACAAAAAACAGGGGCGTGGATTGTGATTGCAACATTGACATGAAGCCATGTCCCCTTATGAGAGGCCTCGCTCCTTTCCAGGAGCGCACTCCGCAGGCCACTTGCGAGAATCCTGACCCCACAATTTAAAAAGTTGGAAGGTATGCTAATTAATTGGAGTATATGTCTGGTATAATGTATATCCTAACAAAACAACTGTTATGAAAGCCTTGTGAGTCATTGATGAACTGCTGCTTTATTTGCGCAAGTGCTCATTCACCTAGCATATTTCAAGTAATTTGTCAGGCCTTGGGAATGCAGCCATAAATCAGTCTCACTCAATAGCTTTGTGAGTTTGCCAATAAAACTGAAAATAAAAATTGTGGATGTTGTAAACTTCTGTTGCAAGTTACACCCTACTAAAGCTTTACGGCAACCCTCTTAATTAATATACTTATTTCTGTCATTATTTAGCTTACATCATTATTACAGGTGTATTTTATTTATTTGTAAGTTAATTTTACATACTGTAGGTCAAATCACATCACTTGAATTGTAAACTAAAAGCCGATGTGCAACTAGATATGTCCAACTACAAAGAAAGGGGCCAATACCCAATCAGATGTGGCAGACAAATAAAGTCCTTTTGTGCAAAAAAACCCTACAAAATAAAAGCATTAAAAAAAATGACATACTCCGGTAAGAAAGTTTATATACAACTATTAATGCACCTTCCCATACCTTTTACCTAATACGATATCTTCCTGCAATCTTCCTGCAACTCACTTTCTAAATCAAGGGAAAATAAATGACAAATGTCCACTTAATGACTAAATACATTATTTTTTGCCAAGACCATTACCAGACTGTTAAGGTGGAGGATACAATGAAGTGGGCTAGGCTTTTATAAACAACTCTTATCTTAGTAAATCCATTCCCTCCAACATGGCCCATTCCATTAGGTACAAAATGCTGTTTCTTGACTTCCTTGCAGTGGCAGTGGCAGTTGCAGAGTTGGGGCTGCAGCACAGTCCAATATATAAAAAGGGGAGCCACACCTAATGTCACTCCGAACATCACTGTCCTGGACTCACTGGCTGTTGATGTGACCTCCCCTCTTTGAATTTTGGACTGTGCTGGAGTCCAACCTCTGTAACTGCCACTGGCAGGGAAGTCCAGGAACAGAGCATTTTGTACCTATGGAATGGAATGGGTCATGTTGGAGGGTATGTAAATTTCCCCCAAAAGAGTTTTGGGAGGTCTGTCAGAGTTTGGATGGATTGGGGGCCTATTTTGACACAATTTTCTCTAAATAAATGGTGGGAGCCATACATTTATTAAAATCATTAGGCAGGGATGTGTATTGTCCTTTTCTGCTGTCCCTGACATGCTTAGTTTTCGATTAAACCTTTTTCAATACCAGAATCCTGGGTACGGGGTATGCCAGGAGCCTTGGCCAGTGGAATCAAGAAAAACAGCAATAGCAATGCAACCATTTTGTTTGTCAGATATCAAGTTCTCTCATGCACTTTTATATTCAAGCCCAGAGACACTTCCTGAACCTTTATATGACATGAGAGTTCCCTCATGCTCCTAAATATGCGAGTGCCCCTTAAATCCCCTTTATATTACATCTGAGAGCCACCCATAAATCAAATTCTCTCTATAATGGACAAAACATGTGCACTGTCTGCAGGGGGACAGATGTAACATGGGAAGAGTGTGTTAGATTTAGGTGGGGTTTGTACTTCAAACTGATGTGTAAAAAGAAAGCATCCAGTATTTAAACTGCACAGAATCAAAATAACACCCAAATGTAAGTATCTCTGCCCCACCTGCAGTGCACATGGTTTTGTCTATTAAAGAGGGTATTTTCTTTTGAACCAGAATCAGGATCATTATGACAGCAGACCCAGGCCTGAAAGTGAAGCCCATCATCAACATTCATACCACAGTGCCCTAGAAGTGATCGCAGAGCCCCATATTGAGCCCTAGACCTGGCTTACCAGTGCAGCATCAGGTCCACAAAGCACACCATCATCTCCAAAGCAGCATGCACCCATAATGTGAGCCAGGCCAGTACACCACTCAATTTTTGTTGACAAAGCATACAATCACAAGTAGCTATGCCAATCCCTGTCAGTACACATTCTCAAGAGTCTGTGCCATTCCCACAAGTGCCAATGCCAGTCACACACTGTCCACACTCCCACTAAAGGATTTAAAGATGACCATATGTGGGGTATCTAATTATTTAAAATCATTGATGGTGATGGCCATCTCATGGTAGCTCTTAGACCAACAGACTGATATAAATAAATGTGTGAGGTGATGGGCCTAGCTCTGTTCTGTAGAAAAGCTGTGCAGAAACTAGAGAAGAACCACAATATTGTACCACTTTTTGACTGATCCCTATCACTGGAATTCTCTCACTATGATAGGGATCACACTCTCCACCTCTCTACAAAACTCTAAACATGCTCTGAAGACCCTTCCAGCTCTCATACTAACTGACATTATGCTTCTTGCTCATTGAATACTCCCGGTGTCACCCCACTATGTCTGTCCCTTTCCTTTAGATAGTGAGCTCTCATAAACTGGGCAGTCTTCTCTTGTGTTCTTTTTCTTCCCTCAATTATACCATCATCTCCTCCCCACTGTCCAGAGGCAAAACTAGTGAGTTGTGGGCCCAGGTGCAAAAATATGCTTCGGGCCCCCCCACTGCAGAACCTATTACACATTATGCTGCACACTGTAGTGGCCATTACACATTTTCCTGCACACCATAATGCCCATTATAGTGTGTTGCACACCGTAATGCCCTTTACACGTTGCCGCACACCGTATTACCTATTACACATTATGGCGCACACCATAATGCCCATTACACATTGTTGCCCATCGTAATGCCCATTACACATTGTTGCACACTGTAATGCCCATTATACATTGCAGCACACTGTAATGCCCATTAAACATTGCTGCACACTGTATTGCCCATTAACATTATGCCACACACCGTAATGCCCGTTACATTATGCCACACACCATAATTGTCCATTACACATTATGCCACACATGTAATTCCCATTACATATTATGCCCCCAGTAATGTTTACACATAATTCCCCCCAGTAGTTCCCATTAAACATTGCTCACATTAGTGCCATATAAGATGGGAGGAGAGAGCTCACCTGTGTGGTGTGCACTCAGCTCCTATGCTGCTGAGCGGCTCATACAATCGCTGATGGTCATTTGAATTATGGCACAGGGTAGTGAGCCAATTGGAGAAGACGGTCAGGCAGAGGTCCGCTAACTGCGGCTTCCGGTCCGTGAGCTCTGATAGGCTGGTGGGCAGGAGCCATATTTCAAATGTCTGTCGTGTTGGTTTGAGCCATGGCGATGGGAAGTGAGTGGCCATGTGCTGCTCCTCCCCCAGGACCCAGTGCTCTAGGCTGCAGCCTGCCTGATCATCCTAATATTTTATCAGGCCCTGGTCCCCTCCCTGTAGTATAATTATTATACAAGGTATATCAGCCACCTCCCTGTAGTATAATCAACAGCCCCCACCTTGTAGTTGTATTAATATTAACAGCCCCCTCCCCCATAGTATTATTAATATTAACAGCCCCCAAGTCCTCTAATTAAAATGTTTGCCCCCACCCCCTCTATATATACACATACTTACAGATAGCAGCAGGCAGACCATGTCAAGTCGCTGCTGTGTTTTCACCAGTCACCATCAGAAGCAGCTCCAGCACCCAGAGTGATTACAGGTAGTGCAGCTGGAGGAGCAGGGAGGATGCAGCTTGGGAGCACAGAGCCAGCATATGCCCGCTAACCAGCTCGGACTCATCTCCTAGCATCAGCAGGCGCCAGCAGCAGTGTGAACGCACACAGGGCTCCCTTCCTCTGACATGTAACAGCGGGGATCGGGCGGCTCTCAGCACAGCAATCCGCGGCAGCAGCTCCAGATCCCCGTGCGCACCCACGTCAGCATCTGCGGCAATCAGCCTCAGATGCTGTTGTGGGTGCACCTGGCATGGGATCTGCTGCCGCGGATTGCTGACATGGGTGCGCACGGGGATCTGGAGCCGCTGCTGCAGATTGCTGTGCTGAGAGCCGCCCGGTCCCCGCTGTTACATGTCAGAGGAAGGGAGCCCTGTGTGTTAGCGCCTGCTGATGCTAGGAGATGAGCATCCCCCACCCTGTCAACTGGCTTGGTGCTGCGGATCGGATCCACAACAGAGATCCGATCCGTCACACCTCTGCTCTTACAACATTCTATCCGTCCGCCGCCACGTTTCCCCCTGCGGGCCCCCGCAAACACGCTGCCGAACTTTAATTTAAGTTAAAAAAAAAATGGAAATTACAGCAGGTGGTGCAGGCGGCACGGCAGAGGCGTAACTAGCACTCTGTGGGCCCCATAGCAAAATATTGATCAGGGCCCCCCTACTATAAATGTCATTATAGTGCCGTGAGCACACAGGACTCCGTTTCGGCGATTTCGGCTGAGCCCCATGTGCACCAAGATGTAGTTAAGCCATCAGAGAGACGGCTACTACATCCTGCCAGCCGCTGTGGCCAAATACACAGTATAGCAAAAATATCCTTGCCTGCACTGTCTATTTGGCAGGGCAATAGCGATGCTGCTGGGCCGCGCATCACTATCACCCGCTGTGTACACATGGGGCGATTCAGGAAAACCTTCCAAGCGATTTAGACAATGTAGTCAAAATCGCTTGGAAGAATCACCCCGTGTGTACACCCCTTTAGGGTTGGGGGCATTGTAGTGAGGAGCAAAATAAGAGCAAGGGAGGTGTGAGAGAATGGCAAGGAGAGAGGGGAGCAAGAGAGTGAGAGGATGTAAGGGGGGAGACAAGGGGCAGAATGTAATGTCTCCCAAGTTCAGCGACTGTGCGGTATGCCGGCCAAACACTTTTTATAGAGACAATCACAAGTCATGGTTTTTACCTTGTAAGTAATTGCCAGGATCCTGCTCGGCTGCCGAATTCGAGCAGCATTACATTCTGCCCAGGGAGAGAAGGTGTCAGGAAGAGAAAAGGGGTAGTGCCAGGTTGAGGGGGGATAGAGAGAGGGAAAGGTGGGGAGAAGAGACATAAGGAAAAAGAGACTAGGGGCAGAGAGAAGGAGAAGGATGGGGAGTGAGAAAGAGGGGGCAAGAGAAAAAGAGTGCATGGGACTGAGAAAGAGAAAGAAGAGAGGGGGAGGGTAAAGACACAGGGGAGTGTGAGAGAAGGGGAGACGGAAAGAGAGAGAGAAGGGGAGACGGAAAGAGAGAGAGAGAGAAGGGGAGACTGAAAGAGAGAGAGAGAAGGGGACACGGAGAGAGGGAAAGAGAGAGAGAGGGAGACGGAGAGAGGGAAAGAGAGAGGGAAAGAGAGAGGGAGATGGAGAGAGGGAAAGAGAGAGAGAGAGGGAAAGAGAGAGAGAGAGGGAAAGAGAGAGAGACAGAGAGAGGGAAAGAGAGAGGGAGACGGAGAGAGGGAAAGAGAGAGAGGGAAAGAGAGAGATGGAGACGGATAGAGGGAAAGAGAGAGGGGGAGACGGAGAGAGGGAAAGAGAGAGGGAGACGGAGAGAGGGAAAGAGAGAGAGACGGAAAAAGGGAGAGAGAGAGACGGAAAGAGAGAGAGAGGGGAGACGGAGAAAGGGAAAGAGAGAGAGGGAGACAGAGAGAGGAATAGAGAGAGATAGAGAGACAGAGAGAGGAATAGAGAGAGAGGGAAAGAGAGGGAAAGAGGGAGAGAGAGAGGGAAAGAGAGGGAAAGAGGGAGAGAGAGAGAGGGAAAGAGAGAGAGAGGGAAAGAGAGAGAGAGGTAAAGAGAGAGGGAAAGAGAGAGAGGGAAAGAGGGAGGGAGAGAGAGGGAGGGAGAGAGAGGGAGGGAGGGGGAGAGAGAGGGAGGGAGGGGGAGAGAGAGGGAGGGAGGGGGAGAGAGAGAGGGAGCGAGGGGGGGGGGAGAGGGAGCGAGGGGGGGGGGGAGAGGGAGCGAGGGGGGGGGGGGAGAGGTAGCGAGGGGGGGGGGGAGAGGGAGCGAGGGGGGGGGGGAGAGGGAGCGAGGGGGGGGGGGGAGGGAGCGAGGGGGGGGGGGAGAGAGGGAGCGAGGGGGGGGGGGGAGAGGGAAAGTTTAGTAAAGTTCAGTTACCTCCAGGCTCCAGCAGCGCTGAGTCTCCAGGGCCTCCCCTCCCTCCTGGCATGCAGGGCCAGGCCTCCCCTTCTACCGGATCTCCGGGGACGGGTCTCCCAGTAGGTGCACAGGTGCCGGGCCTCCTTGCTGCCGTGCCCGTGCTCCAGGCAGCGCCTTTCTTCCTGCGCGTGTCAGTGCGTATCAAAGCACCTTAGCAGCATCACAGACAGCGCTACTGCGCTAGCAGCAGGTTCACTGCACACGCCGGGGCTGGTCACTAGGTTGTGACGTGGAGCCCCGGCAACAGTACTAGAGAGGGAGAAGGAAAGGGGAGGGGAGAGCCTGAATCAACAGGCCCTCCTCCTCCTTCATTGTAATGTTCAACCCGCCGCCACCGTGTCCACTCCAGGTAGTTAGTACAAATTCAAGAGGGTGCAGGGGGCTTGCTGGGTCCTCGGGCCCCCCCAATCCGCCGGGCCCCGTAGCAGCTGCACCCCCTGCACCCTCTATAGTTACGCCACTGCGGCACGGGCCCCATGAACTCCTTGGGCCACGGTGCACTGCACCGTCTGCACCGGCAGTAGTGCCACCGCTGCCACTGTCTACAACAACACTAAATCCTTCTGCCACCCTGCTGCTTGTTAGGGTATTATGACCACTGATACAGCAATGTTTATAAATGCTGTCCATATCCTGTAGTATTCTATACTGAAAGTGGCAGCGGCTCCTAAATCATTGTAAGAGGAGGGCTGCCGCTGTCCACTGCTTGACAGGAAGTGACCATTTGGCTGTGTTAACATGGTGATAGCGGGGAGTAGTTGTTAAAACGTAGGTGCGTTATAGCCATTTTTTGGGGTGTGTATCTGATGTCAGTTGCAAACCGTAGCATACAAAAACATGGTACCTGTGTGACTACTGCCACGTCCAGTCTGTGTAACCATAGACCTACTTGATCAGTCAATGTTTCCAATTCTTTCATATAGTCTCCATATGCATACGTAATTGTGAATGGTAGATCCAGTGAGTGTATCTAATAATTTATTTGTGGCAGCATCATTTGCTAATAACAGCAGTTGCATGGCAGAGAAAACTACACAGCGGCATTAGCATCCTCTGACTCAAGCCCTAAATGCTCTCTCTTTGGATTAATGCACAGGGTTATCCATAGATTCCAGAAAGAGATGTAGTATAGCAGCACATAATGTGCCACTCTAGCTATTCCTGCTTTGCCTCTTTACCGAGGCAAAGCAGAGTTGAAGAGTGATAACTCGCTTTCTCCGGCGATCCCTGCCAGAACCCCCACAGCACATCAGCATAGTGCACTATGTTTCTCCTCCTGGCTGGCTCACTGGGCATAACAATCTCTTCCGTGCAGCCCGGAGCTGCCAGCTGCTGCAGTCAGGAACAGAGCTGTCCCTGCCAGTGGCGTAACTTGGGGTCCGCAGCCCCAGCGATGGCGGGGGGGAGCAGGCTCCACAGGGGCGCAGGTTAGCTTGTACACAGCATTGTACATTTGCTGCCTGGGATCCCGGAATACACAGCAGCGCTGCGCGCAAGCTGGAAGAGCAGCGGGCATAGTGGAAGGGGAGCGCTCTCTGGCTGTCTGTGTGAGGACGCAGTGACAGGTTCACTGAGCGTCCTCACACAGACAGCCCGACTCGCCAGAGAGCGCTCCCCCTTCCACCATGCCCGCTGCCCTTCCAGCTTGCGCGCAGCGCTGCTGTGTGCAGCTATACGGCGATTGTACAATGCTGTAGTTTTTCCTCCTGCCTCGCCGCTCCTGGCCACAGCAATCAGATAGGCTGTCTGATCACAGTGGCCAGGAACAGCGTGGCAGGTGGAAAACTCGGTAAGGACCTGGCAGGACGCGGTGAGAGGGGGAGAGAGATCGTGCTCACCTCCGCTGGGCGCTGGCTATTAGCCGGGGAATGTGTGACACGTCAGTGTCCAGCATCCCCTGATCCCCACTCGGCGTTACCTACTCCGCTCGATCCCCGGTGGCTGCTGGAATTTAAATAATAAATGAGGGGGGAGGGGGGCGCCAGAATTTATTTTGGCTGGGGGGAGAAAAATTGCTAGTTACGCCTCTGGTCCCTGCTGTGGGGAATGGGCAATGACACCTGCAGCTTTTGGAATCAATACCTGCAGGTGTGGGCCGGCAACAGAAATTTTGTGGCCCCATACATTGATATCTCTGAGGGCCCCCTCAAACACTATCACCCCCCTTTGCTGGGACTGAAACTGGAAGTGCATGCCCATTACTGGAGTGGTGCGCTCTATCACATTGATGTAGTCCCTCACCCTGCTTTCTATCAATTAAAATTAGGGATGTGCACCGGCCACTTTTCGGGTTTTGGGTTCTGATTACCTTGAGGTTTGGGGTTTTAATAGGTTTTGGCAAAACACCTCCTAAGTGTTTTGTGTTTGGATTTTTGGGGTTTTGGGTTCTGTTTTTTTGTTAAAAAAGCATAAAAACTGCTAAAATCGCAGGATTTTGGTTTTTATTTTTTGCTCCTACGCTATATTAACCTCAATAACATTCATTTCCACTCATTTCCAGTCTATTCTGGACAGCTCACACCTTACAATATTGTTTTTAGGGCAAAAGGTTGCACCGAGGTAGCTGGATAAGTGTGCAGCACAAACACTAGACTGATATGGCACACTTAGCATCCCCTCTAGGCTGATACTGCACACCTAGAATTACCCCTGGACTGATATGGCACAGGTAGCATCACCCCTGGACTGATACGGCACATTTAGCATCACCCCTGGACTGATATGGCACACTTAGCATCCCCCCTAGTCTGATACGGCACACCTAGCATCACCCCTGGACTGATACGGCACGCTTAGCATCACCCCTGGACTAATACAGCACACTTGACAGCACCCCATGAATTGTCAGACTTGTCTTACCCCAGGAATTATACGGCATAGATGGTGGTGTAACCCCCAGCAACCTCGGGGTTAACACGGACCCCAGCTTACAACCCCACCAGCCCTGACAGGGTTAAATATGGGGAGAGGCAGGCGCGGACAGTGATTGGCAGGTCTGAGCTGCCTGTGATAGGAGGGATGGCCAGAAGAAGAGAGGAGGAGGAGAGGTACTCACGTGAAGGGGACGCGTTGGAGCAGCGTGTGCCGGAGGCAGAGAGCAGCCTGATGGAGCGCGGGCTCCTGGAGACCCTAGACCACCCGGCAAGCAGCAGCTGAGTAGGCGCCGGGAGCAGAGACTAGCGGGGCAGGTGTGACGTCACCGGCCGCTCTTGACAGGACAGCCGGGCGCGCAGTGCAGGCGAGTGCAGCGGGGAGCCGATGCGCACGTGCAGCGGGAGGCGGTGACCCCCGCTGACCCCTGAACACGGCGGGCGCCGAGAGACAGAGGCACCACGCCGGATTGATGGGTGGTGGGGAGACCTGAGTACCATCTCCCTATCCCCAGCAGCCCAGAGTAGATGAGTCCAGCAGCACAGCTGAGGGGGCACCTAGTACCGCCCCTCACTCAAAACCAGCAGAAGCAATAGCAGCATACAGTCGGGCAGCGGGAGTGACAGCTCCGGCAGCACAGAACGGGGCACTACAGAGCCCAGCATTACCAAGCCCAGTAACTATGGGACCAGCCACAGAGGGAGAATAACGACAAGGTGCCACTTCACTGGCGTCCGCAGGGAGTGTGAGAAGCACCTCAGAAGCCCCAGTGACAGTACTTGACGGCCATCCTGTGTAGCTGAGTGTGGCAACGCCTGGCGCCCACACTAGCATTCCCTGGAGGGTACACAGCATCAGTGAAGACCCGTGAACCCCAGCCGGAGCTGGCATCATACACCAGGTATTCTAAGCCCTGCCCCTCAAGCCTTTTCCCCGGGTCTTCCCCATTCCCCGGGACAACCTATGGAAGTCACCCCTGTGCTTAGACTCTGCAAAACCCCTGTATAGTGGGGGACAAATCACCAGGACCTTTATAGTTTACTATTAAAACTTCAAGTCGTAGCTCATGGAGTAACAGTGCCACCCGGTGGCCGGAAGATAGAAGTGCAGTCCTCAGTTAAATCTGAAAGGAATACCTTAAGTGCTTACCGTGTGATTTCGTCACTAGACTGGAAGTCCTGTGCACAGGCCCCTCTTGGGACTTGCCGGCTTAAACAATAGAGTGTACCCGGGTACTTAGATTTAGTTATATTGTTGAATTTATTGTTGGGGTAAATGTATCCCGTGAATTGCATTGCACTTATAGTAGTCCGATCCTGCTGAACTGTTGTCACTTGATTGCGTGAGAGAAAGCTAATGTTCCTAGTGACCATTCTAAGAATAAAAGGTCAACGTTGTTTCCTGTGTCGACTGGTCTGTGTTCCACATCCTGCCAAAGTGAGAAGACTCCTGACCGAACAGCGGGAAGACTGGAGAGGTTGACACCTATCGTGTCAAGTAAGGTAACCCCTCTTCCGGTGCTTACAACTTTCGTGGCGTCACGAACAGGATCCGGTCAACTAGGAGTATAATCCAATCCAAGGATGGAAGCACCACAGGCCGAGGGCGGACAGCCATCCACTGTACCCCCCAATGGCGAACAACAGGCTGCCCCGTTACTGGCAGCACCTGCTCCAGCAGCGACTCCCCATGCTCCCATCACATTACCGTACTATTTCGGAGCCCCATGGATGCTTATCTACAGTGGGGACTCCAGCAAGACACCGTGCGCCACTTTCACTGCCTTCAGGAACAGGCTCAAGTCAATGTATCGCCTCTCCACCTTGAGCGAAGAACAGAAGGTCGAGATTCTGATAGGCCAATTAACGGGTTCCGCCCTCCGCGAGGTCGAATCTTGGTCGGACGACAAGAAGACAGATGCTGATGAGATGCTGAGGCGATTAGCCACGATATTCGAGGCCACCATCCTCCCTGAGCTGAAGACGAAGCTGTACGGTCGAAAACAACGGCCAGGTGAGACTCTCCGAGATTTCGCCCTGAGTCTACAGGCGACCCTGAAGCTCATACAAGAGGCCGATAAAGATGAAATTCGCAACAGCGACGAAGCCCTTACCATACAGTTTGTGGAAGGAGCATCGAACCCCAACATTAGGACCCAGCTACGGCTCCTGAAGATGCAAATGCCGGGTAAACCCTTCGCTGACTTTAAAGACACCGCCATCCTCACAATCGGGAACCACGCCGACCGAGAGGTGGAGTATCCGGAGATGGCGGGGTTTCGAAGACCCGTGACTATAAGCCCCGAACAAACCAGACGGCCGCAGGACAGGGCCGTGCAGCATAGCCAACAGCCATCGGGAGATTCGGATCAGTCCCTCCAGCGCCAGGTAGAAGACCTCGCCCTCGGGATGGCCGCGATGCAGCGAGAAATGCGCCAGATAGCGTTGCAAACTGCACCAAAGGGCGGGGGAGCCAGATGGAAGACAGATCGACAGCAAACAAACCAATCCCACTGGGAGCCACATTGGGAGTCTGGACCACGGGTGGCCGACCAATTTGACTACCAAGGCCGACCAATTTTCCGACGGCGTCGAGAGGCGGGCAACGTCGA
Source organism: Crinia signifera (assembly GCF_055691185.1). Taxonomy (NCBI): domain Eukaryota; kingdom Metazoa; phylum Chordata; class Amphibia; order Anura; family Myobatrachidae; genus Crinia; species Crinia signifera. Next base: position 173,636,412 of record NC_139222.1, on the reverse strand, counting down.
AAGGGACTGTCCACCCGATCCTTTAAACTACAGTGCCCCGAGGGGGAGGACCGAACCTCGGGGGAGAACAGGAAGAGTAGGTCCAGGTGAAGACGGTCAGACTTATTATGGCAGACAATGCCAGATAAGGGCAGGAGAATTGTCTGCCAGGGTAGACCGTGACCCCCCAGTTCGCATGAAAAGTCAGGGGAAGGTTATCTGGTTCCACGTACAGCGCGGATATGGGTTCGTCGACTGTGTTGACCCAAGGCAAGACATCTTTGTCCACTACACCGCTATCCAGAAGAATAACCCAAGAAAAATATACAGAAGCCTCGGAGCTGGGGAGACGGTAGAATTTGATGTCGTCCAAGGGGAAAGGGGCCTCAAAGCAGTCAACGTCACTGGTCCCGGTGGTATTGCTGTTCGAGGCAGCCGATATGCAGCAAGACGCAAGGGTTACGGGGGCTACCCATGTCCCAGAGGCCCTCTGCATGACCACCATCCAAAAGACCAATCCCAGAAGGATAGTATACCTTCCCAGGAAACGGAAAACGTGACAGGAAACATTCATGAGGGCCCATCTCGATGTACCCAACAATACTCTTATGCCCGCGAGGGGAATGAGCTAACGAAAAACGACCAGCCACACAGCAGTGTGGACACCATATGGAAAACCCGCCCTTATATGGCCACTGAAAGTCTGAGATCGACAGCCGAGAGTGATCAGATTGGAACTCCCGGTGGGGCTCAACGACAGTGGATCCAGCACGACCAGCTTGAGCAGTACCCTACCAGAACCCAATTGCCCCTTGAGGCACTCAGCAAGGAGTGTGAAGACAACAACGTGAATCGTGTCCCAAGCATATTACAGAGTCCAGTGGGGCCATTGCTAAACGCTGGGTGGCCGATACTTCTCCCCACCCTAGCACCACCCTTGCAGTACAGGGAGTCGCGTTACTCTGTGTGTTACTAAATATTTTGTTGTAATAATGTCCCGATAATGACAATATTGTCGACACTGGTTAGAAGTCTTTGTGATGTTGTATTGTTGTATCTCTTTGTAAATTATATCTTGATTCGATAATCGGACTTTGTGGTTCCAGAAATTTAGAACTGTCCCAGACTTGTGGCTATATTGGTGTGGCGTGAGGACACGCCCACAAAAAGTATGGGAGGATGTAACCCCCAGCAACCTCGGGGTTAACACGGACCCCAGCTTACAACCCCACCAGCCCTGACAGGGTTAAATATGGGGAGAGGCAGGCGCGGACAGTGATTGGCAGGTCTGAGCTGCCTGTGATAGGAGGGATGGCCAGAAGAAGAGAGGAGGAGGAGAGGTACTCACGTGAAGGGGACGCGTTGGAGCAGCGTGTGCCGGAGGCAGAGAGCAGCCTGATGGAGCGCGGGCTCCTGGAGACCCTAGACCACCCGGCAAGCAGCAGCTGAGTAGGCGCCGGGAGCAGAGACTAGCGGGGCAGGTGTGACGTCACCGGCCGCTCTTGAAAGGACAGCCGGGCGCGCAGTGCAGGCGAGTGCAGCGGGGAGCCGATGCGCACGTGCAGCGGGAGGCGGTGACCCCCGCTGACCCCTGAACACGGCGGGCGCCGAGAGACAGAGGCACCACGCCGGATTGATGGGTGGTGGGGAGACCTGAGTACCATCTCCCTATCCCCAGCAGCCCAGAGTAGATGAGTCCAGCAGCACAGCTGAGGGGGCACCTAGTACCGCCCCTCACTCAAAACCAGCAGAAGCAATAGCAGCATACAGTCGGGCAGCGGGAGTGACAGCTCCGGCAGCACAGAACGGGGCACTACAGAGCCCAGCATTACCAAGCCCAGTAACTATGGGACCAGCCACAGAGGGAGAATAACGACAAGGTGCCACTTCACTGGCGTCCGCAGGGAGTGTGAGAAGCACCTCAGAAGCCCCAGTGACAGTACTTGACGGCCATCCTGTGTAGCTGAGTGTGGCAACGCCTGGCGCCCACACTAGCATTCCCTGGAGGGTACACAGCATCAGTGAAGACCCGTGAACCCCAGCCGGAGCTGGCATCATACACCAGGTATTCTAAGCCCTGCCCCTCAAGCCTTTTCCCCGGGTCTTCCCCATTCCCCGGGACAACCTATGGAAGTCACCCCTGTGCTTAGACTCTGCAAAACCCCTGTATAGTGGGGGACAAATCACCAGGACCTTTATAGTTTACTATTAAAACTTCAAGTCGTAGCTCATGGAGTAACAGTGCCACCCGGTGGCCGGAAGATAGAAGTGCAGTCCTCAGTTAAATCTGAAAGGAATACCTTAAGTGCTTACCGTGTGATTTCGTCACTAGACTGGAAGTCCTGTGCACAGGCCCCTCTTGGGACTTGCCGGCTTAAACAATAGAGTGTACCCGGGTACTTAGATTTAGTTATATTGTTGAATTTATTGTTGGGGTAAATGTATCCCGTGAATTGCATTGCACTTATAGTAGTCCGATCCTGCTGAACTGTTGTCACTTGATTGCGTGAGAGAAAGCTAATGTTCCTAGTGACCATTCTAAGAATAAAAGGTCAACGTTGTTTCCTGTGTCGACTGGTCTGTGTTCCACATCCTGCCAAAGTGAGAAGACTCCTGACCGAACAGCGGGAAGACTGGAGAGGTTGACACCTATCGTGTCAAGTAAGGTAACCCCTCTTCCGGTGCTTACAGTGGCACCCCTGACCTGATACAGCACACATGGAATTATATGGCACAGATGGCGGCACCCCTGGACTGTTACGGCACACATGGCGGCAGGCATGGAATTATACGGCAGACAAATTCCTGCAGTAAAAATAAAAATTTGTATTCTTTTAATTATAAAAAAGAGCAGCACACCTTACTTAGCAACACCCCATGAATTATACAGCACTCTTGGCTCACCCCTGGACTACAGCGCATTTAACAGCCCTTGCAGTAAAAAACAAAAAAACACCTTATTTTTATTTTCATTAAAAAAAAGGTCAGCTCCCCTGGTCTGATATGGGACACATGGGGCACCCCTGGAATTATACGGCACACATGCGGGCACCCCAGGACTGATACAGAACACATGGGGGCACCCATGGAATTATATGGCACACATGCGGGCCCCCCTGGACTGATACAGGACACATGTGGGCACCCCTGGACAAATACAGCACACATGTGGGCACCCCTGGATGGATACAGTACACATGCGGGCACCCCTGGACTGATACAGCACACATGTGGGCACCCCTGGACAAATACAGCACACATGTGGGCACCCCTGGATGGATACAGTACACATGTGGGCACCCCTGGATGGATACAGTACAAATGTGGGCACCCTGGACTGATGCAGCACACATGCGGGCACCCTGGACTGATGCAGCACACATGCGGACACCCTGGACTCAGAAAAATGGCGGCGACCATCGAACTCCCTGGATCCTGCCTCGGATCAGGTAAGTTCGTGGGGGTTCGGATCTCTAGGATCCGAACCCGCTCATCTCTAATTAAAATGCTCTCTCACCCTGCGCTCGGCGCTTTAGCAAACTGGCGCACTCCCTCACCCTGCGTTCTATCACTCGGACACACTCCCTTACCCTGCAGCCTGCTCTCTATCAATTGACATGATCCTTCACCCCGCAGCCTGTGCTCTATCACACTGACGCACTCCCTCACTCCATGGCCTGCACTCTATCACATTGACATGCTCCCCCACCCTGCAGCCTGCGCTCTATCACATTGATGTGCTCCCTCACCATGCGGCTCTTGCTCTCATAATTACGCAGTCCCTAATGCCCTGGCCTATGCTCGATTCCACAACATGCTCCATACCCCCCCAGCCTGATCCTGACTCTCCTCACTAGTACCAACCCTGGTATGTTGTAATTTAACCCTTACCACCCTGCCTGGAAGTTCCTGGAACTGCAGCAGCCTCTCTTCCTGCTCAGGCAGCAGCACCAGCATCTTTGTGAATGCCCTGTAGCCCCGCCCCCATTGAGCCCCATGTAGCTCTGCCACATTAAGCCCTGTGTAGCCACGCCCCCATTTAGCTCTAGGTAGCTCCGTCCACATCCCTTTGAGTTGGGGGGGGGGGGGGGGGCTGAGCCACACACGGTAGTATGGCTAGCTTAGCAGCTGATTGAGCTGCTGCCAGATGGCTGTCAGACGGCTGAGCAGGGGGAGGAGCGGATGGCTCTGGGGCCCCTCAAATCATCCGGCCCGGGTCAGCCGTCCCCTTTGACCCCCCCTGTTGCCGGGTGTGGAAGCGTTCAGTACTACAAACCATTTAGTACATTGCCTGGCATATAGACAGAGGTGCATAGTGCCTCTGTCATGTAACACACACCACTGCCTTGAGATATGTAAGAAAATCTGTATCAGTGGCGCACATAACTTACCTCTTAATGCGGGGTCTATGGCAGGGGTTCCCAATCTTTTTCTAATCACAGCACCCTAGAGTATCAGAATTTTTCCAAGGCACCCCTAGGCCCCCCAAAAATATATATCATATAAAGTAGATTGTGTTTATATGTGCTTCTTAGGTTCAGTTATGTGGTAAAGGGCAGATTTGGTTCTGATTGTACACATTTTATGATTGGCAGCCACCAGCACTGGTTTTGTCCAGAAATAATTGTTCATAAATAATTTGAATTGGTCCTGGACGACCAACCTGAGGCACCCCTGCAAGTGTCCCAAGGCACCCCACTGGTCTATGGGTTAAAGCATATTGCCAGCAGATTCAAGTCACAGGGAAACTGACCAATAATTGAATACCTCCAAGCAATAAACCCAGGGCTTTACCAAAGTAGTAAGCAATATGGTAAATCTATCCATATGTGTATCTATCTATTTGTAGGGTGCTTGGGTGTTTCTTTAATGGGTGCTATGTGTATGGTGCACATGGGTCCCTGAGTCCAGGGGGGCCCCACAAACTGCATCCAAACTTAACTTTCTGGTGCTGCAGCCGTGGCGAAAATGGTTGCCACGCATGCAAAGTAGTGGGTGCCATGTTTCGGGAGACCTGCGCAGTAGACTCCAGAAATGCCAGAGAATACTGAAGCTTGGAGATGAGGGGGCTACCTGAGGTCTGCACACATGCCCCCACCTCTAGTAAAGTGCCTCTGGTAGGGAGCGTCTTATGTAAAATCATAAGGTACTGTAATATACAATGCACCCTCTGTCAAGGGCATAAACAAACAGTATTAAGGAAGTCAAACACACAAATCTGATATACAGTAATCCACAAGGTTACACGCCTTGAAACCTGTTAGTGGCAATACAAGGTAAGTTGTATATTACAAAGCTAATAACAAGTGACAAATGTTACTAGCTTATATTACTGCCACATAAATATTATACACATGCTATCAGAACTCATAGGTTTCATATATTTGAAGGAAAACCCTCTATAGTTCTTAAATCATTGGTGTGCTGTAAACCAGTGGTTCTCAAAGTCGTTAATTAGGACCCCACACAGTTCACGTTTTCCAGGTCACCTGACAGGTGCATTCATTACTGCCTGACACATTTTAAAAGAGCCACAGGCGGAGCTAATTATTTCACTTGATTCTGTTATGAGACCTGCAAAACATGCACTGTGTGGGGTCCTGAGGACTGACTTTGAGAACCTGTGCTGTAAACACTAGGCACATTTTCTTGTATTGCAAAGGTTCCCAAACACTGAAGGCATCCTAGATATCCAGCTTTTAAGTATATCTATAGCTCAGCACAGATGTTTAAAACAATTTGACTGCAGTACTAAATAACACACCTGTGACCAAGCATTGATAAACTTATAATCTAGACCATTTGGGTCCCTTGAGGACCACATTTGGGAACCTCTATTGTCATATTCAGTAAACCAAAAATATGGTCATCAAGGTACGCAAAAAACATAACAGTCCAGGTTTTCTGTATGTCTGTGCTTAAGCACTGGTGACTTAATTAGTACTGCAGTAATTCTGGTATAACCATCTGTTCTCCAGCATTGATATCTTTAAAGCATGAATTAAGGAGTTTGAGTAAAATAACAACATGTAGTGTTTTTCTGAAAGTAGAGAAAAGTCCTGTAAGGGAATAGACTGTGCTTTTGGGGAAATACAACACAATTATAATACAGCCTGTAGAATAAAATGACTTACATTTATTAATACATAATATGCAAATTATTCAAATCAATTAATGAAAAGTTTAAAAAGTATCACATAGAACCATTTGTGTCGGTTGTGGGAAGTGATCACCCCTTCTTGTTTCCTTCACATAATGTAGGATTCTGTTCCTATAATGGACCTTTAAGTGGTTTTGTAAATGCACTGAGGTATATTTCAAACAGGACAGTCTTGGTATAACCACTCCTGATTGGTGGAAGTCCTGCATCAACAGTACAGGGATGTTGCCCTGTGGAGTGGTGCCAGCTGGATAGATGTCCTCTAAAGGTGCAGGTATCAAATAGAAGGAATTGGTTTGTTGTGGTGAAACAATGTCCCAATTAGGGTGGCCAATCCCGGGATCGGGATCAGCGGGATCCCGGGATTTGGCCCCCAAAACGCAGGGATTTTCGGGATTAGACTGCGCATGAGCAGTCTAATGCCGGGCAGCGTCTGAGCACTCGCTCAGCCGCTGCCCAGATACTCCCATACCCGGCAGAGCAACCCTGCGCAGCGTGACCTCTCAGCGTGACGAGAGGTCACGCTGCGCAGGCAGGCAGAGATGAAGCCGCCCGTCCACCTAGCCAGCCCACCCAGCAAGCAAGCAACTCCGCATTATGAAATCGCCCGCCCACCTAGCCAGCCGACCCAGCAACCCGGCTCCCGAAGTAGGAAGCTGCCCACCCGGTATCCCGGCTCCCACCCTGCCGCCGGCCGGATGAAGCTGCCCACCCGGCATCCCGGCTCCCACCCATCAACCCGGCCGCCCCTGCAAATGTAAGTAAATGCGGGGCGGCCAGGGCCTTTTTTTATTAGGAAAGCCGATCCCTGGAATCCCGGGATTGAGCATTTTTCAATCCCGAATCCCGGGATTGAAAAAATGCCCCGGGATTGGCTTCCCTAGTCCCAATGATGGGGTGACACAGGCTGACGCATTTTCCTGGGGGGATTCCCAGCTTTTTCAAAGGTCTTCTTATTTAAACAGAAGTGCTGGCGGGGTCATTGTTAGCCAGGTGTGTTCTTCATCTCCTCTATGATGAATGGACCAGGAGGTCGAGTATAGCAGGAGTCCTTTCCTATGGCACAAGGTGGACATAAAGGGAGTGAGAGCAACACAAATTTTGCTCTGTTGAAGTACAGAAGTCTCCTTTAACGCATTTCACCGCACTCAGGTAGGCTTTTTCAAAAAGGTTATAGCACAGTACAGATTTCATTGGTCAATCAAGGTAGTTTTTTATTTGGGTCATATTCAATATATAAGTATCTCTAGGCTTACCATATAATCCCTTTAAACCAGGACACTCATGAATTAAATACAGATGGAGTCAGGCTCCCTCTTGCTGGCGAATCGCCAGATTATCTCCGCTGGCGATCCACCAGCGGCGAGGCGCTCCATCTGACTGAGACGCGCATGCGTCTCACACGCACGAGCGTCTCAGTTTCCGGGCAGCGGAGCGACAGGAACCCAGTCCGTCTCCGCTTCAGGGAGACGGACAGGGTTAGGGGAGGCGGTGAGGGGGGGAGCGGGGAAGCGGTGGGGACCCCTGGTGACCACCGGCAAGCCGGCGAGGACCCAGGGAAGCGCCATCAGAAGGGGACTCGTGTGCATCTCCTGCGCGCGCGTCCCTTTTCGCAGATCAGATGGTGGGTGATGGCGGCTGGCGATTCTGCCGCCATCCCCTGCAAAGACCAGGCTGGCTCCATCTGTAGAATCTCTGGCTGTATAGAACAAGATGAAATGCAGGCTTGAAGTTAGCCAGCAACAGAATCTGTGTAATTCAGGGGTTAAAGTGTGTGTGTGTGTGTGTGTGTGTGGGAGGGAGGAATGTAGTGTAACTGAGTTCCACCACCTGTAATTGTAGGTGGAACTAGTTCCACCTCTACCACAGCACTGCACAGCAATTCTAACAGAAAATCATGCCCCATCACCCCCTCAATAGATAATGAAGGTGTCACTAATGAGCTGGAGCCACCTTTTTCCTCCTCAGGACCTGATGGCTCCATCATGGTTCTCCTCCACCTGTGATCTACCCCTCCTGGTAATCAAGGGAAAATTAGTTCCACCACATCTCCAAGACTACTTTAAGCCCTGGAGTAATTTATTAGTATCCCAGTTTCAGTGATAGCAGGGTAAGCTATCTATAAGGGGAAAAATGTTAAAGACTATTGAATCCAATTAGTGTATACTTGAGGTCATCAGTTGGGGCTTATGTGCCAGGACGGGCAAGAAACAGAATTAAGGCTCTTCAGATGCAAAGAACCTGTTTGCTTTGTGACAGCTGCCAGATACTCAGGGATGGACACATAGGGGGGATGCTCTAACATCCGTGGCCCTTACCGCCCCCTATCGCAGCCCATCACCTACATAATTATCGCATATGCTCTAACATATGCGATAATTATGGCAAAGGACAGCTCTTGCACTAAGAGCTGATCTTTACGGTGAGAGTCAGCGGGTCCCATGGGGACCCGGCGGCTCTTCCCACTCCCTCCCCTTACCCGGCACTGCTGCTGCGCCGGGCTCTCCTCCTCCCTGCACCCACAACAGGATCATAGTACAGGGAGGAGGAGGTCATAAGTCCGGGCAGCACAGCTCTGCTTAAAGCATCCTAAAATGCGGTAAAATCCATGATAATGAGGGTTTTACCGCATTTTTTATTTAGAGAATCTCCCCCATTGTGCTCCAGTGTGGCAAAGGTCAGTGTAGGAAGCAATTCTGGATTTGCTGCTGCAATAGAAATGGGTAAAATCTGGAACTGGATCAGACCCCAGGACAGACAGGCCCGGGGGGGGGGGGGTGTGTCCAGAATGGGGGCATCTGTGACAGCTGTCACCTGGAAGATGGGGAGGGAGAGATCAAAGCATCCATGTATGTGTCGGCGTACCTTCCAACATGACTCGCTCCAAGAGAAACAGGATGCTCTATTCCTGGATTCCCTTTTAATTAATGATCGCCATCACCTGTGTTAAAACACCTTTCCTGTCAATGAACCTGTGAAAAACAGGTTATGGAAATCATACCTGAAGAGAGAATTCCAGGAGCAGAGCATTGTGTCCCTCCTGCAATGAGTCATGTTGGGAGGTATGGCACGGGCCTATGGGGATGTAGTGAAAACCAGATCGGTCCAGACCACACATGGAGGCTGTAATCTCTCCTTCCCCGTCTCCCAGGTGACAGGTGTCACAGAGACCCAACCACCGAGTCTAGTCCGGCACTCTGGGGTCCAGTGGGTTCTAGTTTTTACCAAGTGCATGCTCTCATTCCCACTGCCTGAATGCATCAGCTGCAGCTTAGGAGGGCTGTAACATACCCATATCCATTTGCTATGTGTCATACATGGGGACATGCACAGAGAGCTCCACAGTGGCACAGGATGCTGGAGAGAGCCAGTCCAGCCTGGCATTCCGGAATCTAGACCAGTAATGGCTAACATTGACACTTCAGCTGTTTTTGAACTAACATCCCAGCATGCCCAGCATAAGTTTTAGCATGGCCCACTGTAAACTGTAGCAGGGCATGCAACAGCTGGAGTGCCAAGGTTAGCCATCACTGGTCTAGACCGTTACGACTTTTTTCAATGCAGTGTTCAGTGTGTTCCAGCTCATCAGAACAGAACTCAATTTACTTCACAGGTATAATCATGCATTGGGTCCTTATTCTGGTTCAGGCAAATTCCTTCTTAAATGGACAAAACCATGTGCACTGTAGGGGAGGCAGATGTAACATGTGCAGAGAGAATTAGCTTTGGGTGGGGTTTTAGTTCAAAGTGAGATCCAGGGCCGGTGCAAGGCACCGGAGCGCCCCAGGCGAGTCGGGGTGGGGGCGCCCCGGTGCCGGGCGGGGGGGGGGTCGGGGTCGGGGGTCTGGGGGGGTCTTGGTTGGTACCTGCGTAAAAAAAACTTCTGTCCCCGGCGTCCCTGCTGAGTGCTGGTGTAGGGGTGTCCGTGCCGCCGGGGGAGCCTGCGGCGCTGTTATCGTGTATACGCTTGTCGCGCCCGGCGGGGTCCCTACAGTGCATAGAAAATAACTAGCGCTATGCGCGCGGCGTTATTTTCTATGCTCTGTAGGGACCCCGCCGGGCGCGACAAGCGTATACACGATAACAGCGCCGCAGGCTCCCCCGGCGGCACGGACACCCCTACACCAGCACTCAGCAGGGACGCCGGGGACAGAAGTTTTTTTTACGCAGGTACCACAGTGCAGGGGGTGAGGGGCGAACTGCCGCCCTCCAGGTGCCGGCGCCCTAGGCAAATGCCTAGAGCTGCCTAGTGGTGGCGCCGGCCCTGGTGAGATCTACTCAGGGCATAAAGTGGTCATGCAGAGGTGGGGGAACTCGTTTCTTTATGCCACCTAATTACACCCCATCCCCTTCCCCCATTAGGCAGAGACAGGGCTAGTGGTAGAGTTTTTGGCATCCCCCTGCAAACTACAATGCTTTCCTGTAAGAATTACTGTGCAGGGCCATTGTGGAGGTTAAAATGTTCCACCTCACCATTAGAGGTGGTGGAACTCAGTTCCACCCCATCCCCCCTCACTTTAACCCCTGAATCTGCTGTATATTGCAGTGTAAAAATAAAGCAGGCAGTATTTTCTCTGCACAGAAACAAAATAACTCACCCACTCTCTCTGCACAAGTTACATCTGCCCCACCTACAGTGCACGTGTTTTTGTCCATTAGAGAAGGAATTTGCCTTTGCAAGTGAACCAGAATAATGGCCTGGGTGATATGTATAAAGTATGGCAACTAGATTGTACTTTGAATAGTGCTGTGAATCTCTCGGCTACTCTGGCAGTTTAATAGTTAATGACTGTAAGCAGGTCTCAGTGACTATGTAGTAGTAAGTGTAGGCACTCTACCTAGGTGAAAAAGGCAGACAGACAGGTAGATGAACAATAGTATAGTATCCAGCTGTGGTTACATAATAATAACACTCACACAAGTGACATGTACTGAAGAGAAGGCGCACACCCACTTCTCATTGCCTGCTGTGGGCTGTGCTCTACTCATTGGCTCTTCAGCAGAATGTACTGTTTCTCACACACTGCTCCCTCCCTCCTAGTGCTGGGCTGTACTGCCGTGTGACAACCCTGCTGCCTGCACTCTTCAGTCAGGAGAGAGCAAAGCTGGATTGAGCTACTAGATCGATGGAAGCCATGAAGGGTTAACTCCCTGCAACCTCGCAGCTGATCTCTATAGGACAAGGGTGGGAAACAGGGGTCTGGTCTCACTGTGGTTTCATCACTTTCTTCTATATTGGAGGAGTTCTCTGACATGTCTGGGGCTCTGTGTAAAAGTCTATATGCTTTTTCTGGGGACCAGCATCAACAACAAGGACTAAAGTTTGAGGCTGGGGAGGTGATCACCGTTCTGCAGGTGCTGGATGGAGGCTGGTGGGAAGGAGAGAAGGACGGAGTCAGAGGCTGGTTCCCCGCTAGCTATGTGCAGATCTTAGAGGTAAGTAGGATTCTGCCACATTGTCACATGCTGCATGGTCTGGTGGCTCGGACACTTGTAGTGTGACCACTGTGTCTGCCTTGTGTGTCATCTGACATTTATGTATAGCCCTGGTCTCGCTACTGTGGCTGGGGACTTGTATCTAATGTCTCTGAAGACTCGCAGTAATACAGTGGGTAATGGTATATTCATTCAGCTTGTGTAATGCAGTAACTGGGACTTTATCATAATCACTTTGGCAGATATATCTATACAGTATATAATTATATTAATTTTGAAGTGGTTCGGTTCTACCTTTTTAATGGGTTGTGCTTTGTGTATGTATTTGATCATGCACAGGTGAGCTAATCTACGGTGTATTACTGAGCAAGTCATGTTCCCACCTGCTGCCACAGACTGAAATCCTTGACCTGTTGGGGGTACTTGAGGTTAAGTTGTGCCCACCCTAACTTATTGCTGTATAATAAGTCGGTGGTGCCAGGACTATCTGTATCCATACCATGCTGTATGTAGCAGATACTTGATCTCAGATTGTTCTACTTCTCTGTTCTGTTCTAGACTGATGCATACAGAGGACTGGTTATTTTAAACAAAAATTGTATTGCATTGTTGCAAACCATATAATGGTTTGCTGATGTTATACCATAATACTGATACTATATGGTCAGCAGTCAGTGATTATGCACAATGTTTGGTGTTTTATGATGAATATAATAATGATTAGCCTGAGGTTTTCTTGCATTTATCACTGCTCTGAATCACTAGGCTATTGAGCTCTGGCTTGATATGACCAGCACTTGTCCACTGATGAGGATGATGTTAGTGCATGGTATGGGATAGCAAGGCACTGGTGTACATGGCATGTGAGTAGGCTTGCCCAGCAAACCATCCAGTTCTTAATCCTAAAGAATGGCAACCTGTAGTGGCATGCAAGTGTCTGTCAGACCATATTGATCTGTTATTCCTGAGCAGCTCCGCAGCCAAAGGCTTACCTGCCAAATGTGAACTGTGGCTAGCAGGATAGCATCATCCTAAAAAACAGTCATAGTAAAAACTACATGAATACTACTTAAACCTATTGCAATAAACAACTATAAATAAAAGTACAACCAGTAGTTGAAATGGGCCTGTAAACGGTGGTATGAAATACGGCCATTACCCCTGCTGTTTTCATTGTATAATTCACTTACATTTTCCATACCTCCACTTCTAAATTTCCACACATAGTGGGTTATTCTGATTCACTCTGGAAGGCACAATCACTCTCTAATGGACAAAACTATATGCACTGCAGGTGGGGCTGATGTAACATGTGCAGAGAGAAATAGATGGGGGGTGGGGGGGTGTACTTCAAACTGATATCTATATTACAGTGTAAAAATAAAGCAGACAGTATTTACCCTGCACAGATACAATAAAACACCCAAATCTAACTCTCTTTGCACATGTTACAGAAGCCCCCCTGCAATGCATATGGTTTTATCCATTACAGAGTGATTGTGCCTTTCCGAGTGAATCAGAATAACCCCCATAATACAGTACAAATTGCAAGCCTACAGGTTAAACACCAAACTGTCGCATTCACCCAAGTACAGTAAATAAAGCTTATGGGTGGTATTCAATGCAAGGAGAGGGGGTTTGTGCAGCGAGGTTGGTTTGTTTTTGGTGAGGATCGCTGAAAGCAAGCCATCCTCGCGGTCAAACCCCCGTCAGAGGACGGCGAGGATTCCCTTAAACGGTGAGGTTTGCCACAAATGCAGCAAGTCCGTTGTGGTGAGCCCCACCGTTTTAATGGCTGCTGAAGGCGAGCTATCAGAACTGCTCGCCGTCATAGTTTGGGCCATTGAATATACCTGTAAATCAGAACAGATCCATTATTGGTAGACTGGAGACAGTATAGACTTATTATGAGACCGTACAATCTAGAAGGCATGCTGGCACATATAGTTCAACATCAGCTAGAGAGACTCTAGACCACCTTTGGAGTATAGACACAGACTCCCCATACACATGCATGTGTCTGCTAATACATTCTTATCTTGCTGTTAATTAAAGCCACTCAACAGACTTCTTTCCTACAGTATATGCCATTGCAGTTGTGTGTCCACAAGGTGGCGATGAGTGTAATGCTAGGAAAACTACTGCCCAGATTACAGTGGTCAAGACAGATGTTTTGAAATTGAAGGCTAATAAAATGATACAGTATTTGTGATTTTTAACAAATAATGTGTACAATTGATGATATGCAACACTGGAATGCTATACAGTATATTGTGCTTACTCAATAAGTAAGATGCTATGTTATATACTGCAATATAAGATTTGCATAAAAAAAAAAAAAAAAAAAACATTTTGTGTAGCTATCAGTAGCATCATAAAATGTAACCCTACTTTATTAAGGCTGCTCGTAATCAACGTGAATAACTTTTTAATCCATATTTTTATTTGATTATTTTGTCAGCATTTTAGCTGGTGTCTAGTATTTGCTATTATTTTTAGTAAGTTGTTTGTTTATTGTAGTTAGAATATGGTCTTTTATTGATTTTCATTCCATGAGCTTTTCAAACACTTGATATCTATTCAGTAATTAACTAAAATATATTACAGTGCATGCTGAATCGTCCTTTTGGCATTTGCCTAATTATTTCAGTGTACTGTAGTTGTCACTTGGTCTGCAATGTGTTTTTGTTATTTTGGAAACAAAAACAATTTGGAGTCATCTGTTGCATTTGTACTACGGAATATTGTTATAAGTATTTTGGACAGAAAGGATGGCATTAGCTTAAAAAACCATGCGCTCATAATCTCCTGCAAAACCATTTCTGACAGTTTTTAGGAATTCTTTACAACTCTGGGATAGTCGTTGTAGGACTTTCCAGCGTATGTGTGCTGGGACTTGCAGTTTCACACAAGCTTCAGAGTCATCGAGTGTTCTCTTAAGTCTATACATAAAATGGAATAAAATGTTTTATTAAAGCAGATCCAACCCGATGGTCCCACCTGGAATTAAATACTACGGGCTTAATGAATAGAGTGTGAGATTTAGAAAATAAGATTTTGGGAGAATGTTCCCATTTTTTTATCTTTCTTTTTTCAAGCGGCAATCATTTACACTGCAATACCAGGTTGATGTTTGCCATGTAATAGATTGCCGCTTAAAAACAAAAAAAGTGAAAACTAGCCCAAAGTCTCTCACTTCTGATTCTCACACCCTATTACATTTGGCCCTGTACCTTCAAAACAGAATTGGACTTGGCAGCATATTCCAACATTACCCCTGCGATCCAAATCTTAAACCTTAGTTCCCATAAATATTGTGCATGTTGTTAGTTACTGTCCTCTGTAGAGATCTGCAGAATATCACCCTGTTTCTATGGGAAGTAATCAAAATGTTGAAATTGATAATGTTGACATTTGTTAAAATGTTGATGCGAAATGCCGACATTCTGCAAGGACCAGCAGTGGAAGGAAAAGGGCATACACACAGGGTGATTTTTCACTATTTTCTGAAGAAAGCAATCTGTCTTTATCACTTATAAATTCAGCACAAATTGCTCTGTGTGTACACCCCATAGCAAGGCAGTGTGCTGCACCATCGCTGGCTCAGATCTTTAGCACATGCAGGCAAAATCTAGTTAATCACCTAGCATACAAAACATTGGTTAGCACACATCACTATGTGTGTATAGGGCAATCGACATACCGGGAAGTTCAAGGGAAGTCGCCTACCCTAGATCACTTAGCACAAAGGTTAGCGCACATTTCAATGTGTATATGCCCTTTTAGGTTTTTTTTTTTTTTTACTTCATTGCTCTGTCATACACATTGACACATCAGTTTCACAATATTACATTGCAGCATTGTAAAACAACTGTAAATATAACTGAGGTGTTAAACAAAGCTGAGTTTCCAAGAAACATCTGTCAGTCTTTCCTCTTTCACTTGCTGTTACCAAATCTTCTGGTTTTACTTTTGTTTTTGACTTGCAGTCTCTCAGAACATCCCTTTGTCCATTTGTACAAGCCATGGTCTGATGTGCGGACCCTGCCAGGCAGTGCAATGTCATTGTTTAGTGTGTATAATAATGAAGGAGAAAATAGAGAGCTCTACATGAAATAGTCCATTGTCACCAACTGCTGTGTCACAGCCCCAATGAGTGACAATAGCCAGCAATCTCATTGTTCAATTGGTGACCCTCTGGATGAGGACAGGCTGATTTACAGTATTTAGTAGGGGTGCTTGGTTTTCAAAGGCCATGCACATTTTTACAACCATCTGCTTTACCTTCCCTGCATCTCAGCCATTAGACGTATGTTCTATTAGGGGGATATTCAATCCAAGGTCATGACTGTCGGGCTAGCCTGTCAGCTATGACCCTGTCCTGTTCTCGGCCGGTTTGAAGTGAAATCGGCAGGAGGGATTCAATTTCCTGCCTGCCGAATGCCGAAAAGGGTGTGGCTGCGAGATACAGCCACGGATTTTCAAGCTGTGGCTGGGAGCTCGACAATTCCGGCTGTTCTCTGCAGAACGGGCCCCTCTGCTTCTTAAGTTGGGCCCGTTCTGCTAAGATCCCTGCTCAATTCTGTCGGGGAATACAGCATTGATTAGGGCTCCGCCGCTATTTCCCCCGTAGGGAATAGCTACAGGAGATTGAATACCCGCTCTTAGCTGCAGCAGTTATCTTCAAATAAGTTGTCACATTTTTTAGCTTATGGTAATTGAAGTGTTCCCTTGAGAACTCTGAACCTTTTACTGGGTTGTCCAAAATTGGATAGCTCCTTTTTTAAGTACAATTCTTTTTAGGTTGCTGACGGCTAGTTTGTTTACCCAGCTTAAGTGCCCAAAGGCTAAAGGACAGCCAACCGGGTTCTTCCAACATTTGTCTTCCTAAATACACTATTTCCTGCTCAAACCATGGAAATGTATACAGAATAGATGGACCTACTGATGGTGCCAGCATTTACCTTACCACAGAGATAGTGAACATGTAATATCACTGTATTCTTACTGACATTTTAATGAAAGGGTTGTTCTATGTCAGAGTTACCAGCGAGGTGTAATGGTAATTTGCTTCTCTGGATAACTCTGTTCTGACTGTATTGCATTAGGGCAGGGCTGGGCAACACCGGCCCTCCAGATGTTAATGAACTACACATCCCAGGAAGCTTTGCATTAGTTTTGCTATGTGGCCATGCTGAAACTGATGCAAGGCATGCTGGGATGTGTAGTTCATCAACATCTGGAGGGCCGGTGTTGCCCAGCCCTGCATTAGGGGATAGGATACTTCTGTGATGTGATAGAGAATGGGGTACTTGTGGACAATCACGGCTCCCACGATGTGCATCGTATAGCAAAAAAATCGCATGCGATTTGATCGCATGCGTTTTTTAACAGAAAAGCATCCATATGCATTGAAATTAGTATCAAACATGTTCAATGGCCCCCAAATGTCATTTTTGAGGCTGTACCACCCCCACTATCAACGCGAACCCGAAGCGTGGCGAGCGCAGCGGTACACGTCCTACGACCTTTTCATACCCCCACTATCCACGTCGGTGTGGAGTTGAGAATAGAAAGTGTGGCGAGCCCCGCGAGGGGACACGGATACCTTCACAGGTATACGCGTCCCCTCGCGGGCTTCACAGGTGTCCGCGTCCCCTTGCGGGGCTCGCCACGCTTCGGGCTCGGTGGCTCGCTGCGCTCGCCACACTTTCTATTCTCAACTCCACGCCGACGTGGATAGTGGGGGTATGAAAAGGTCGTAAGATGCGTACCGCCGCCCCTGACGGGCGCGCTATGCTTCGGGTTCGCGTTGATAGTGAGGGTGGTACAGCATCAAAAATGACATTTGGGGGCCATTGAACATGTTTGATACTAATTTCAATGCATTTGGATGCTTTTCTGTTAAAAAACGCATGCGATCGCATGCGATTTTGTAAAAAAAATGGTTAAAAACTGCAAAAATCGTATCCAATCGCATGCCACTATATATGGCATGCAATGGGAGCCGTGATACTCCACAAGTACCGAGAATGGCTCCCAGCAGCTGTATCAAGCATTCATGAGATCTCACAAGATTTCCGCTTTGTACAACATCTAGTTCCATGGTTGGCAGCTCCCCACTGCTGAATAGTTGCAAAGCAGGTATGTTTGCACAGCTCTACAGGGCAAGCCTAAAGTTGCATGCCATCACAACAACAGGTCTTCTATACGCAGAGGTGGAATGATGGATCAGGTCATAACCTTCCCATTACCCCTTTCAATAAGGCGATGACGCGGGAGGGCACGACCCGCTCACGATGTGCACCGTGAGCGGGTCCGATCCGATGGCGACCCGCACCCGGTTCTATGGTCGTCATTGAGATCCTACCTGCAGCAGGTAGGATCTCAATAACGACCGACCGACCCGCGGGACCGCGCATCGGATCGGAATCGCTCCACACCAGGTCAGAAAAGGGCCCAATCAGCACACAATCTGCATCCAATTGATCGGAATTGGATCTAGATTGTGCTGATCGGGCCCTAGTCGTCCTGGTGTGTACCTAGCATTAGGTTCCCTCTACATCTCACTGCTGCCCACCACCTCCACAGCTCACACTGCTTTCCTCACACCTCATTGCCCCCACAGCTCACTTTCCCCATCACTCCAGTCATTTAATAAAACCGCATTAGCTGGCACTTTTTTAATTCCTTTATACAGACAGCCTGGTGGTGAATGAGGCATGTGTACTTGGGTCACCTTGGGAATGGCAGCTACACCACATTCGGGCTCCACTATCCCGCAACCAAAATCCAAAGTTTAAATAAAAAAATCCAGCACCTACTGTTACCAAACACCAGCTATAATTTATGGCATTGCCTTTTCTTATTTATTGATTCTTGGGCTCCTTTGCATGGCTCATTGACTGGGAAGGTAACATAGAAAGCAGCAGCACACAGAGGCGAGGGTGAATCTTAAGCAATGGGCAACCCACAGTAAAGGTTGTTCCATTACTTTATGTAACTTATCAAATCAAGTGCAATGAAGCTGAGATATTGCCCCCTTACATGGCCAATAATGTAAATGAGCTGTAGGATGCGTTGCATCAGTAAAATACATACTCAGATTTTGCAATAAGACCTGTCCTTGCTTTGGGACTAAGCATGGCCATTGATGATTTAACATCACTGAGGGTTTATGACCGATGCCAAATAAATTTGGCACCAATGGGGGAGGTCCTAGATGGTTAAACTCCATCGATGGCATCTATATATACGCACTCATTTATTATTATTTTTTTATTTACTACAAAGTGTCTGAACACAAAATATAGCTTTGCCCATGACACCTGACCACCAAGTTCTGATTCGCCCATGGCCCAGTCAGTAAAGCCATTTATGGTCACTTGCCAGTTTACCATTCATGGTACACATACCAATGGACATGCATAATTGGAACAAGGAACAGGACTTTTTTTAAGACATGTTATGGCTTTTGTATGCAGAGCAGCAGAGGTGAGTGTCAAAAAACAATGTCTTCTTCATGTTATTACTAGTTAAATATTTGCTCTCAGTGATAATTGTCAATCTATGGCATAATGTATTATGAAGGTGGCAGCTTCCAAGAAATAAAAATGTTAGTGACTCCTGTCCATGAGATTTTTACACCATTTGTTGACCCTTATGGATACTACTGAAGCAGGGAATAAGATCCTTTAAGTCAAAATACAAATTCATTGTGTAAATGGGCATACGCACGGGGAGATGTGCTGAGCATTCTGAACATTACTAGATTGCTCAGAACACTCAACCAGATCGCTCAGCACATAGGGGGTTATTGTGGTTCACTCCTTCTGGCAAATGCCTTCTTAAATAAACAAAACAATGCACGCTGCAAGGGGGCAGATGTAAAATGTGCAGAGGGAATTAGATTTGGGTGAGTTATTTTGTTCCTGTGCAGAGAAAATACTGACTGCTTTATTTTTACACTGCAATATACAGTAGATCTCACTTTCAAGTGAAACCCCACCCAAATCTAACTCTCTCTGCACAAGTAACATCTACCCCACCTGCAGTGCACATGGTTTTGTCAATTTGAGAGAGAATTTGGCAGAAGGAGTGAACCAAAATAACCCCCACAGTGAGAACACTGGCCCTGACCGATTAATATTGCCTTGCGATAGCAATGTGCTGGGTCAGGCGTCGCTATTGCTATGGTCCCTACAATGTAAGGGGCATTTTTAAAGCAATCTAGTGAGATAGCTTAGAACATGCACCTAAATTGCTACGTGAGGTTGTTATGTGTTATGACATCTGACTTTGATAACCATATATGATCCCTACCTCATTGTGGACCCCAGTAATTGGATTACTATTAGTTTATTAGCCATATTTACGGTGTTCAATCTCTGGCAATGTATTTACCGTGTTCAATATCTGAGGCAATGTAAAACAGAATTGGTAGGTAGGAAGTGTGTGTGTGCTGATATACAGTAGGTGGAGGCATGAGGTACAATATAGGCATGCATAAGCAGCCTTTATTGCAGCACATTTCTCAATCTCGCGCCCATTCAGTTAGTAAATATAACACATGACCCCACTGAACAATAGCTATGACAGTCTGTAAAATGAGCCCCATCTTTGTGTGTGAGTAAAATGTCTATTATAAAGAATAATGCAGCTCCTCTTCGATGTATTTCAATATTATTATCCCATCCCTATTTTACAGTAGAAGGATTAAATGGACATCTGAAAAACCTTTGCCATTTTTGGTGACACATTTCCACAGGATGTTATTTGTAGTGGTGTATTGCTTGTAAAATATAAACTGTCAGAACGTTTGATATGTGGTTATTAATTCTACTTTTATAGGATATGAGCAGTCATATAATACATCAGACTTTATGAGGCATTTAGCAATGAATCTGAAGACAAGATGAAGGACAATGCCACACCAGATTAATAAAACCTTCACACGATGAACTGTAAATCACATTGGCTTGGCAGAAGTCACTGTGAATGACAGAACCTGTGTTCAATAGTTATTGATCGGGAAGACAAGAACTTATGTTGCAACTCTAATTTATATACTGTACACATGGGCAATTAGATAAAAATCCACTGGCTTAACAATATCCCCCGCGGATGCTTGGGGACACTGGGGTCATTCACAAAAGGGCCAATGAACATTTAAATAGTGGCAACAGCTGCCAGCCAGGCAGAGCGCTCAGTCTGGCAGTTGCAGTTAGCGATAGGCTATCAGACCGCAAGCTCAGATTGGCTCACAAGCCAGCACCGTATTTGGAATGTTCCTGAACTCTCCTAGAGTGGGGGATCCTTCACCAGAAGCAGTGGATGCTGGGCTGGAGTGGTTGGTGAGCAGTACTTGGGGCATAGATAGAGAGGATCAGCTGCCTCTACCAAACTTAGCACTGTCAAGTCTGACTCTGCAGTGCTGCTTTGAAAGGATGAACTTGTGTTCATACTTGCACGAAGTCGGTAGGAAGGAACCCACCAGGATCATAGGTATCCAATAGAATCCCTCTTCTCAACCCCGGACCTCCTTCCCATAGGGGGAAACACCTGCAATCAAGCTCCTTAAGAGTTTGTGTTTTAGGAGCTTGATGAATTGAAATCCCCTTACTAGCTGATGGGGATGGTGGACTAGATTTGGACTGAAGAGTAAGCAGGAGATACAGTAGTTAGTGTTCATTCTAGGACCCACCAACATTGAAAACCCATGCAGTTCCTCTTCCCTGCCTGGGGTGTCTGTCTGCTGTAGTGCTTCTAGCACAGTGTGGTCTGTATATCAGCACTGATATGCAAACCAGACCTGTGCTAGAAACACCACAGCAGACAGCGACACCCCAGGCAAGGAAGAAAAACTGCATGGGTTTTCAAAGTTGGCGGGTGCTAGAATGAACACTAGTAGCTGTGATATTGCCTGTGTTTCACAATACCGTACTTAATTTAATATCCACAAAAGGAGGTGAATATTTAAATTCTCACCTCCCTTTTGTAGTATTTAGGGGGTGATGAATAGAGCCTTTAGTGAGTGACCAGTAATCAAGATAAAAACACGGGAAGAATGAGCCTATAACTTGTATACACAACATTTTTAATCCTCCTAGATCAAAGGTTGTCCGGAGATAGTTGCAATATAATCTGACATAATGAGGAAGTATTTTCATTATTTGTTTATGCTTATTAAGTAGGTTTGAGGAAGTCACAATAAGCATGTTCAATTTAGTTTAGACAGAGTTATTTGTCATCCTATGAGTAAGATTATAGAATTGTGTGGAGGTTGGTGCATATTGTGTGCTAAAAAATACATACATAGGCCCATTGCTTTCATAAAATGCCACTGGCAAAGTTGTTTAATAAAATGCCTATAAAGTAGCATTATTTGGTTTTACTTAATAAATAATTATCTGAATCATCTTTTTTAACAGGTAATTATAGTTTTAAGTCTGAGGTTTCTCTGTGTTTAACCAGCCAGTTTAATCACTAAATTAAGAGTAATTATCCCTCAAACATGAAATACTAGTATTAAAGAGTATTTATGTTTAGGTATAGTGTAAGGAAAAATCACACTCTATGGAACTTTAAAGCATGTTAACTTAAATCAGGAACAAAAGTGTGTTTTTGGGATCCTGGGCTCGAGAAATATAACAATGGAAATAAAACATGACAGGAAGTGAAACACAAGAAAATCTGAGTTATGGGCACATTTAATGCAGAGCTCGGTACTGAGGAGCGAGCTGTAATGGCTGCTAAGAGAAGTAGAAAACAGCAGGCAGACTTTACATATATATATATATGCCTTGCTATTATTGTATCTCATGTTCACTGGGAACAATTGCATGTATGTTTAGAAAATCCGGTATGTGAAATTAAATGTTAATAGTATGCCTCCTAATATTTATTTATTAACAGTTTCTTATATAGCGCACACAAATTCCACAGCGTTT
The DNA here is from genome assembly GCF_055691185.1 of Crinia signifera. Classification (NCBI taxonomy): domain Eukaryota; kingdom Metazoa; phylum Chordata; class Amphibia; order Anura; family Myobatrachidae; genus Crinia; species Crinia signifera. The sequence continues at coordinate 173,613,888 of NC_139222.1, read as the reverse complement.
TACAGAGCATATTTGAAACATTCACATCAGTCCCTGCCCCAGTGGAGCTTACAGTCTATATTCCCTACCACATGCATATGCGCACACACAGACATTCTAGGGTTACGTTTTGTTAGAAGCCAATTAAGCTACCAGTATATTATTGAATTGTGGGAGTAAACAGGATTACATGGAAGAAACTCAGGCAACTACAGGGAGAATATACAAACTCCGCACAGTTAGGGGGATTCAGTATTGAATCCCGGCGGTCGGGATCCCGGCGTTCAGAATCCCGACGCCGGAATCCCGACAGCCGAAATGCCGACAAGGGGGGGACGTGGATCGCCCCCCCTTGCGGGCTCGCTGCGCTCACCACGCAGCGGGCCCGGTGCCTCGCTACGCTCGGCACGCTATTTTATTCTCCCTCCAGGGGTGTCGTGGACACCCCAGGAGGGAGAAAGTGTCGGCATTTCGGCGGTCGGGATTCTGAACGCCGGGATCTCGACCGCCGGGATCTTAACTGCATCCCAGTTAGGGCCATGGTAAGAATCAAACCCATGACCTCAGTGCTGTGAGGCAGTAATGCTAACTGTTACACCATCTGTACTGCCCTAATAGTGCCCTAGTTAATTTTCTGAACCACGGTTGTGCCTTAATTAATGTTCTGTGCAGATGCTGGCTGGCAACTTTTTGCCTGGGCGGCAAGTCCAGAGCACCGGCCCATAAGTAACAGCGCAAGGTTAAATGGAGGTTTTTCGTTTTAAAAATATGTATTAATAAAAAAAACGGTACTTGTTTCCTAGCACGGCGCCCATCGGGTCCCATCGCATACCTTAACTTAAGGCAGGGGTGTCAAACTCAAATTCATCAGGGGGCCGCATCAGCAGTTTGGTCACCCTCAAAGGGCCGGTCCCCCAAAAAGTACAAATGACAGAAAACTTGTACAAGGTGTACTTTAAAGCAGTATGAAACAGGACATGCATATAACAATAATGCGATAACAAAAATGGTGGGCCATTTCAAACACAGAGCTATGCTGCAGAAATTTAATTCCACATCCAGTACTAATTATATTGAGGTGCAGGGTTCAGTGGTAGACAGGGACAGAAGGTACAGAGCGGCCTTAGGGATGCTAGAGGAGATGACACCATTTTGGGAAAGGCATTTTAATGTGGGCTAGCAAGATAGACACGCTGTGACTAGAGGAGAGCATGGCCTGGTGTGTAAATGTCACCCTCAGTGACAGAGATCCCCCACTTACAGCGACCAGCCTGAGCTATACACTACTAACCTATTTCAGTCAGCCGCCTCGCACACACACGGTTACCGCTACTACCAGCAGTCCAGCACGGATCGCCAGCTGCGTGACGTCCCAGTCCCAGCAACCAACCCCGCAGCTCCGGCGAGCGAGTGCGCACGGGGTGGGGGGTGGGTGAGAGGAGGTGGCTTAGGCAGGAGCTGGGACACACTGCCCCTGCATGCTATCTCCTCGCGCGGGCCACATGACGAGGTCTGGCGGGCCGGATTTGGCCCGCGGGCCTTGTGTTTGACACCCGTGACTTAAGGTATGCGATGGGACCCGACGGACCCGATTTCTGGCTTTATAATGGCATGCGATGCGACCGATCCGATTTTACATTGTAAGCATTGTATGTAATGTTAAATTCCTATGTAAAATCGGGTCCATTGTATGCCATTATAATGGCATACAATGCGACCAATGCGATGGACCAGATTTTACATAGGAACCAATATTACATGGCCCCCCATACCCAATTTTTGATTGTATACCCACCCTGATGGGTAATTTCTATGTCAAATGCCCCCCCATTGTTAACGCCACCCCACGATGAACGACAACCCGAAGCGTGGCTAGCGCAGCGGTACGCGTCCTCCGACCTTTTCATACCCCCACTATCCACGTCGGTGTGGAGTTGATTTTATATAGTGTAATACGATTGTATATAGTGTAATTACGCGTAATACGTCTGAAGTAATGTGCGTTCCCTCGTGGGGCTCTATATAAAATCAACTCCACACCGACGTGGATAGTGGGGGTATGAAAAGGTCGGAGGACTCGCACCGACGCCGCTCACCACACTTCGGGTTCACGTTTATCGTGGCGTTAACAATGTGGGGGCATACCATGAAAAATGGGGTCTGGGGGGCATTTAACATTGGGGCCCAATGTAAAATCGGGTCTCAGGGACCATTTAACATTGGTTCCAATGTAAAAAAATCGGGTAGGTCGGGTCAATCGCATCGCATGCAATTTGGTTGCATGCGATGCGATTGATCCGATTTTTGCAACCCGATTGCATTCAATTAAAATCGGTGGCGCTGTGCTAGGAAACAAGTACCAAAAAAACAATATTAGGACACCACAGGCTGCTCCCCTGTATAATATCAGGACACCACAGGCTACTCCCCCTGTATAATAATTAGTGATGAGCGGGTCCGTATCTCCGAGATCCGGATCCGCACGGACGTCCTGAATCCGAATCCGGATCCAGGACGTCCGCGGACTCCCGCGCAGGCCCGGAGCCGAAATCGAGGCCCGACGTCACATTGGTGACGTCGGATTCTCGCGAGATCCGGATTACATAAAAGCCGGGACCCGCCGCCGCCATCTTCATTCTGTGGGGCGACGCAGAGCAGGCAGCAGTGCTGCCAGAGAGGGGGGTTTTATTTATTGCTCCGTGAGGGGGGTTTGCTGGAGCGTTGTGTGTGTCACTGTGCTGCTTGCTGCTAAAGAGCTGCAAGTACAGAGGGGGTTTAATCATTTTTATTGTGCTGCTGGAGAGTGATTTTTTTTTTCTATATTGCTGTAGCCTGCTCATCTGTAATTTGTGTCACTGCTGCTGCTACAGAATACTACAGACAGAGGGGGGTTTATTGTACTGCCGCAGAGGGGGTTTTCTTTCTATATTGCTATAGCCTGCTCATCTCTAATTGTGTCACTGCTGCTGCTAGCCTGCTACAGAATACTACAGACAGAGGGGGGTTTAATAATTTTTATTGTGCTGCCAGAGAGGGTTTTTGTGCTGCCTGGCTACCTGTTATATGGTTGTAAACACCTACCAGGCAGTCACCTCTGTTGTTGCCAGTGCCACTACCTTGTACCTACCTCTCAGAGTATATAAAAAAAAATAAAAAAAAAATTAAAAATATATAAAAATATAAAAAAAAATAATTAAGTTGTTGTTGTTGCTGACACCACTGGCTGCCGTTAGATATCGCAGACTCAGTAATTAAATTTTTAACTGTGGTTTGCTGACGCCACTTGTTGTGTTACCTACCAGTGTATCCACTTTTGTATCTTGCTGCTGTTGTCACTGGCTAGTGACAACAACCAGCTGATATCTGGGTATCCAGTTTGCTGCCACCGCTGCCGTTACATATATCGCAGTAAATAACTCCAGTTTGCTGACGCCACTTGTTGTGTTACCTACCAGTGTAACTATCCACAAAATAAATATTGTATCTTGCTGCTGTTGTCACTGGCTAGTGACAACCAGCTGATATCTGGGTATCCAGTTTGCTGCCACCGCTGCCGTTACATATATCGCAGTAAATAACTCCGGTTTGCTGACGCCACTTGTTGTGTTACCTACCAGTGTAACTATCCACAAAATAAATATTGTATCTTGCTGCTGTTGTCACTGGCTATATATAGTCCACTGGTGCTGCACTGCTGCCTGCACTGAATCTGCCAGTCTGGTGGTCTGTGGTCTGGGGCTCACAGCCTAATAAATAATAATGCCCTATATCTTATCTAGTTACCTGTGTGGTCTGGGGCTTACTGGCTAATAAATAATTAAATATTGCCTGCCTAATAAATAATTAAATACTGCCGTATATCTCTACCTTTGTGATCTGGGGCTCACTGGCTATACTGCCGTATATACCGTCTGGTCTGGGGCTCACTGGCTAATAAATAATTAAATACTGCCGTATATCTCTACCTTTGTGGTCTGGGGCTCACTGGCTATACTGCCGTATGTACCGTCTGGTCTGGGGCTCACTGCCTAATAAATAATTAAATACTGCCGTATATCTCTACCTTTGTGGTCTGGGGCTCACTGCCTAATACTGATGTATCTGTATAACTGCCTGCTGGTGCATACCCACTGACATATATTAATTGCACTCCAGTGGCGCTGTTCTGTGACATAACTCCGCTGCAGTGCCACTCTTACATGAGCCACGTGTTTGGGCCGCACACTTGTGTGGCTTAGCATAGTTATCCAGCTACCTCGGTGCAACCTTTTGTCCTAAAAACAATATTGTAAGGTGTGAGCTGTTCAGAATAGACTGTAAATGAGTGGAAATGAATGTTATTGAGGTTAATATAGCGTAGGAGCAAAAAAAACACCCAATTCTGCGATTTTAGCAGTTTTTATGCTTTTTAACAAAAAAATCAGAACCCAAAACCCAAAAAATCCAAACACAAAACACTTAGGAGGTGTTTTGCCAAAACCCATTAGAACCCAAAACCTCAAGGTAATCAGAACCCAAAACCCAAAACCCAAAACCTGAAAAGTGTCCGGTGCATATCTCTAATAATAATAGGACCCCACAGGCTGCTCCCCCTGTATAATAACAGGACCCCACAGGCTGCCTTCCCCCCCGTGTAATAACGGGACCCCACAGGCTGCTCTGCTTGTAACAGTCCCTCTTCCTGACGCCGGACACCTAGGCGGGCTGCAGCACGTGGAGCGCACAGGCCAGAAGTAGGCTGGAATGCAGAGAGTCCACAGCCCCACTCTCTGTAGCGGCCTCCTGCACTAGACATATCCTCAGTGCAGGAGGCCGACGGCCATGTTTATGGAGACCAGTCGAAGACTGGTCAGCTGTGGCTGCAGCAGCAGCCTCAGAACCAGGTGGCCTGCACCCAAATCGATTGAGCGGCCCGGGGGGCACATGGCACCCTGCCCCCCCGTGCCAGCCCGCACCAGGTTCTGTGCCATAGCAGTACCCTAGTTTGCCAAGTTCTTATTATGCCGCACTATATTGTGTCTCTACTTTTTAAACCACATTTCATCTGGGGAGCATAGCCAGAATCAAGCAGTTAATTAATTCAGAATATCTGCCTTAAATAATACATGCATTTGTATAATTTTGATTAGACTGCTGCAATAACCTGGGTCTCCCAGCAAAAGAATTGCACAGCATTACAACTAATATACTGTAAGATGCAGCTGCCAGACTGTTAACCAAACAGCCCCATTCTAGCCACATAACACTCATTCTCTATTACCCTCCCCTGGCTGTCTATAGGATAGAAAATCTATTTAAAGATTGGCTTTGGGTTGTCAAAGCCCTATCTGGGCTCAAGGCAGAGGCAGAACTCTGGGAGGCAATGGAGTTATCTTCCACCGGGCTCCTGCTCTCAAGGGGGCACCTCTCCACCACCTCTTCACCACTGCCAGTTTTAAATCCATTAATTGAAAGCCATCAAATCACTTCTGTGGCTGAGTTCTGAAATATATATGTGTGTGCTCTCTCTCTCTCTCTCTCTCTCTCTCTCCTCTCTCTCTCTCTCTCTCTCTCTCTCTCTCTCTTCTCTCTCTCTTCTCTCTCTCTCTCTCTCTCTCTCTCTCTCTCTCTCTCTCTCTCTCTCTCTCTCTCTCTCTCTCTCTCTCTCTCTCTCTCTCTCGCCACTGGGACAAACTTACGCCACTGGCTCAAGGTACATGAAGCAGCTTATGATTCCATACTGCCCCAGTCAATTACTGCAATCTGTAGATGAAGGACATAGATTCTCCTGAAATTCATTTGGGGTTTGAGCTTTTTTCCATGCGGCTCTGACTCTATTGAACTCCCTTACATGCATAGTTCAATAGGCCAGCACTTCAGAATCCTGCAAAATCAGTCTTCAAAAAAAGACTTTCCTGTTTACTCAAGCATTTCCTTAACGTTCCTTTATATCCAAGCTCCCTGTATTTTATGAACAACTTTTCTGTATCTCATTATTTCTGTATTGTATTAACTTAAATGTATATGTTAAGCGCCTTGAGTCCTTTTGGAGAAAGTAAAATAAAATGTATGGCTGCATTGAGCAGATCCAGGGATATAACTAGATATATTGCAGACAGACACCAAAGCAAAAGTTTGTGAGGACCCCTATGTACCACCCAATGGTGAAAAATATATATCACACTTGAAAATTTGTCAGGGAAAGTGGGCCCCTCTAAGCTCTGGGCCCTGTAGCACCTGCACCTATGGTTGCTACTTCCTGTTTTTTTAATCCCTGGGTTGGTGGGGGGAGGGGCTAGTCTCACTGTCTCATTTCTACATCTTTCCGATTTACATGTACATTTCTCAACATTCCAGAATCCACACAAGCTGAAACTGACCTTAAGCAGGAGGTACTGACAGCTTGAAAGAGGTTCCCCTGAGCAGTCACTGTCTCCAGGCACTGAACAAATCAGTATTTTGGGGGGGATTTTGTTTCCCGCACTTCACTGAGGAAGTTCCGTCCATCATAAACTCTTATGCGACAGGTTTTTGCCAGCTCATGGCTTTTCACCATCCATAATTGACGTTGTGGGAAAATGGAAAGATATATTCCCCTTGTGAAATTGGCGTGCTTTGTCCATTGGGACATTTTTATCATTGAAGATTGTGGGAGCACATTGTTTGAACCACTACTGTTTTTCTTGTGTGTGTGTGTGTGTGTGTGTATATATAAAAAAAAAAACCTGATGAAGTCTTTCTAAAAGACAAAACGCGTTGGGTTGTCACAAAATCTTGAATGAAGTGAAGGAAAGCAACAATGGATTTTTAAAGAAAACTTTTTAATAAAAGATTTTATTTTATTACCAGAAGTTGTACACACTTGTATCATCTTTTGAAAATTGTGTTTCTATGAGGTGGTGGAATACATCAGCGCTCTATATTTATATATATATATATATATATGTGTGTGTGTGTGTGTGTGTGTGTGTGTGTGTGGCATATCCTCCCTGCTTGTCCATGGTCACTTTTTGTTATTGTTTCTTTCAGTTTGTTTCTGTTTATGTACATTTTACAGTGCTAAAGACTCTTTGTGGCGCCATCCTAATAATAGTCTACACTAGGACTATCGACATATACCTATTTTATGGGGTTAATTTGTTTTAAATACTTTATCCCACTGCATTACACAGTGCTCTGATGATTTCAAGCGTATTTAATGAACATTTATTCACAGTACAAGAAGTGCAAATGGATGCATTATGTGTTAGGAAAAATGAAGAGTGATAATCACATCTGTACAACAGTGTGAAGTGCTCAGTCACAAAGTTACTGAGCAGTTACTAATCAGCTGAACCGCAACATACTGTGAAAAATCCTTCAACTGAAATCATGGGCCGCTTTCCACCTGCAAACCTGCATGGATTAAATCCATACCATTTTACTTTTTTGAAATAAAAGTATTCCATATCATTATTAGCAACTCTCTATCTTGAGGGATCAATGTTTACTTTAATTGACCTAACCTCTATAGGTATAGCAAATTGTCTTACAATCAATTTGAAAGAAAAGTTCCTCAGACACCCTATATAATCTTAATATATTTAAACATGTTGTGTGTTGTTGTTGGTCCTTTTTTTTTTTGTTTCTAATTAACCTTTTATTGAATTTTAAGACATATATTAAACATGTTTAAAAATCTTGTCTCTGTAGACTGTCTAAAGGCTAACCTGCACTAGGTTGACACTGGTAAAAGGTCGAAACATGAAAAGGATTGACTTGAGTTGGAGTGAGAAGCCAATTAATCGACTCGTGTGTGTGTGTGTGTGTGAGGAAACCCTCGCAAGCATGGAGAGAATATGGTCCACAATAAGGCTCTCTACTATCCACCAAACTTTCAAGTGTTCCCTGAAAACTCACCTCTTCAGGCAAGCCTATCCTATTTAGGTACCAAACACATAACCCTCTGAGGCACTTATGTATTATATAGCTTCCCTTCTGGACTTGTAACTTGGTGGGACTGCTATGCTATTACTGATGCCTGTCCTTA